>NW_003852450.1:6661467-6684939 GCF_000181295.1 Otolemur garnettii
AAAAAAAAAAAAAAAAAAAAAAAAAGAGAGAGAGTGGAGAAGTAAGAATCCTATGTATTCAACTTTGATATGAAGACAATTAATGACAATTAATGACGTGTTGGGGCCTGGGGGGAGGGGAGATCAGACAGAGAAGGAGCGAGGAAGTATGGGCAAAAAAAAATGTATGGTGTTTCTTAAAACTGACAGGGACATTTTATAGATAGAGAAACATAGTAGCAGAGCAGAGAGTGGGTGGGGCAGGGATGTGACTGCATTTGATGAGAAGGATCTAGAATTTGGTGAATTCACCATTAAGTTACCACACATGACCCCAGGGAAGCAGTTTCTTCTCATCTTTGGACCTCAGTTGTCCTCATTTGAAAATGTGGAGTAGGATGCCTGTCTTTCTCACCCCTTTCAAGATATCTTGGGCATCAAATGAGGTGGGTGATGGTCTGAAACAGCCAGCAGGCCTGGAGGATGCACAGGTTGGCCTCTTCCCGCCCCTGCTCTGTGGCACACACAGGTTTCCTGGCTGAGGCCCTGGCATGTTGGGCATTGCACAGTTGGCACCAAACCCAGTGGGCTGCTCTCCCATTGAGGCCACTTGGACTCTGGGTGCCTCTGGGCTAAATCTAGCCCCTCTCATTTTCTATTCTTCCTCATTTGGCCAGGAAAAAGGATGGTGGTTTTGTATCTCTAAGTGCTGCTTAGCAAGGGACTAAGAATGTCCCTGAGCACAGTCTATGTTTGTATAAGCAGTGAGCAGGGAGACAGAACCTTTCCTTCAAGCTGGGACACCCCGGCCGTGAGCCCTAGACAGAGTGAAGTGATGCCTTACTTAAGTTGTCAAAAGTGGGAGCCCTTTCCCTCCTACCACCCATTGCTAGGCTATCTGGGAGGCAGGTGAGGGGCTGCCAGAAGTAGGGCACTTACTCAGTGCCACATTCAGCACCTTTCCTGCCAGGTTAGTGGAAAAGCCTGGTTGGTAGCACCCCTGGCCCTTTCTTCACCTTCCTCTTTCCTGGGGAGGGAGGTAGAGCCAACCTGACCTTCTGCCAGTACTAGATTGATGATCAGACCATGGGTCTCATATATTGGCCCTGGCATTCTCTGTCAAGGACCACCGGGGTGACCAGGCTGTGTATACCCAAACCAGCAATCAAATGAAGCCTGGGAGGGAGGAATACGTGTGGAGAGGGGAGGCTACTTTATTTCAGAGATACTCAGGGCCTTTGAACTATCTGCCTCTTGGCAGCGCCCATGCTCAGTGGGTAAGGCACCAGCCATATACACTGAGGCTGAAGGGTCCAAACGTGGCCCGGACCAGCTAAACAACAATGACAACTGCAACAAAAAAATAGCCGGACGTTGTGGCGGGTGCCTGTAGTCCCAGCTACTTGGGAGGCTGAGGCAAGAGAATCATTTAAGCCAAGAGATTGAGGTTGCTGTGAGCTGTGACTCCATGGCACTCTACTGAGGGCAACATAGTGAGACTCTGTCTCAAAAAAACAAAACAAAACTGCCTCTGAGCTATCCTCAGAGCCACTTCCTGAATATCATTATATCAAGAGCCCAAGAAGTGAGGTGTCTTGGCCAAGGTCACCCCCAAAGTCAACCATGAGCTCATGGCTTGAAGTCCATTATATTTTATCTGCCCTATTCCCCAGGCTTCCCTAAAGAAGACATCTGGCATTGGCTAGAAATGTAGGGCTCCCTTCTGGTGCCTGTTGTCTATGACCTTGGTTCTGACCTCAGATCCCCCTGAACATTAATTATATCTGGCAAGCTGAAATGGTTTAGATGGATAGCAAGGGGAACTTCTTGAGTGTCCTTACTGGGACAAGGAATAAAGGCTTTCCCTAAGATTTTTAAGGGCAAACCTAGTCTCCATGAGAAGCTTCAGGAAAGAGCCCCGGACTTGGAATTCAACAAAACAAGGTCCAAAATCTGCAACCTACTAACCCTGTGACTTTGGGCAAATTATGGGATCTCTCTGAGCCTCATCTCTAAATTGGGATTAATAATACTAATTATCTAATTTATAGATGTTTATAAATACATATTTTTACTTTATAGAGATATAATTAACATACCAATCTACCCACTTTAAAGTGTGCAAATTCAAATAGTTTTTAATATATTCTCAGAATTGTGCAACCATCATCACAAGCTAATTTCACCTTACCCCCCAAAATTCCACATACATTAATAGTAATTCCCTATTCTCCATTCCTTCTGGTTCTCACCAACTAATAATCTACTTTCTGTATCTATAAAATTGCTTCATCTGTATATTTCATATAAATGAACTCATACAATATACAGTGTTTTGTGACTGGCTTCTTCCACTCACATAATGCTTTCAAGGTTCATCCACGTAGCATGTGTTAGTACTTTATTTCTTTTTATTGCCGAATAACATTCTGTTGTATGGATATACTGCATTTAATTTAGCCATTCATCAGTTGATGGACCTTTGGTTGATTCCACTTTCTAGCTACTATGAATAATGCTACTATAAACATTTGTGTAAGAGTTTTTTTTTAAAGGACATATGTTTTCATTTCTCGAGTATATATCCAGGATTAGAATTGCTGTGTCAAATGGTATACATATTTTTAAATGGTATATTTATATTATTAGTCACTGTTCTAAGCATTTTATATGGATTCTCTCCTTTAGTTCTCATAATACTCTACAAGGTAGGTGCTATTATTATTCTCACTCAACAGTGAGGAAATTGAAGCATCATTTGAAGGACATCAAGTAAATTGTCAGAGGATACTCGGCTAATAGAGCCAGGATTTGGACCCTGGCAGTCTGGCCCTTAGTTCTTATACCACCGTGCTCCCATATGTGAGGTTTATGTGAGAGGTCTGGAAATGCTCCCAGCCTGGCCTACAGTAGAGGTTCAGTGATTTTTGTTGACTCTTGCAACAGTGACCAGACACCCTGCATTTCTCTGACTTTTGTATCTCTTTGAACCTCAGGTCAGTTTCCCCAATATATTAATATAAAGCTTCCAACATGGCATTTAATAAGAAATAGGGCTGGTGGGGGTGTGCAATGAGAGTTCTGGATTCTAGCTCTGGCTTTCTTACTGACTTAGAAGGGATGTTATTTCTCCTTATAGGCCTTGGGTTCCTCATCACTAGAGGCTTGAATAAATGAATCTGAGGTCCTTTCCTGCTCTTACATCCTGTGCAAGTTTTATCCTCTTCCCCAGCAGCGTGAGCTCCCCAGGGCGCTAAGCTAAGGTGGGTGCCTGGGATGGGTGCCCAGGGCTTCAGGTCACTGCTGTTCTCAGCAACACCTCTCTCACCCAGTGTGTTAACAGGGCAAATGGGGACTGAGAGAGGTGAGAGTGAGGAGAGAGAACTCACCCTAGGTCTCCCTTCCATCGTGGAGCCCTTGGCATGGGCTGGGACTTTCTATGCTCTGAGCCAGAAAAGAGCCATTTTACCTGTGCACACCCCCAGGCTCCTGACTTCCCTTCTGCTCTTTTTTTTTTTCTTTCCTCAGACAGGGTCTCCCTCTGTTCCCTGGGCTAGAGTGCAGTGGCATCATCAAAGGTCACTGCAACTTCAAATTCCTGGGCTCAAGCCATTCTCTTGCCTTAGCCTCCCAAGGAACTGGGGTCACCATGCCCTGTTAATTTTTTCTCCTTTTTATAGTTACAGGGTCTCCTTCTTACTAGGCTGGTCTCAAACTCCTAGATTCAAGTGTTCCTATTGCCTCAGTCTCCCTAAGTGCTAGGATTACAGGCATACCTGGCTGCTTCCTTCTCTTGACCCCTATACCTCCTCTAGAATCACTGCAGCCCTCATTCCAGTGAACTACCCATATGTCTTCTGAGGCCTGGCTCTAGCACCTGGTTTGGGAGCATTTATGGGAAAGCGCTGAGCACACCGTGTGTGCCCAGCATGCGTTAGTGGACTTGATCAGGTTCAGTATTTATGCCAGTAGTTTCCTGTAGACCATGATCCCCCAATCCTCTTTTCCCCATCTTTTTTCAGCAAGAGCATTTATTGCATTCTGCCAACCCCATCTGGCAGCACCAACCACAGCCATTCTGTACCTTCCAAATACATGGCCACATCCTGTTAACTGTTCCCAGGCCCTCCCTTTACTCCATATTTCCTGCTTCCTGGAACCTGCCAGTCAGAGCTCCTACTGTGTTCCAGGTACCATGCCAAGCTCATAACACAAGGATAGTGTAGTTAACCCTTTGGGGTAGGGTTTGTAGTGTCTCTGTTTTATGGAAGAGAAAACAAGTCCAGGACAGGGAAATGACTTCTCTAAGGTCACCAAGCTGCTAAGTAGCAGTGGGAGGATTTGAGTGAAGGCTGGGTAGTGGCAAAGCCTGCATCACTTGACGGATAAGAAAGGTGATATAAAAGGCTTTTGAGAGAGGGCGGTGCCTGTGGCTCAAAGGAGTAGGGTGCCAGCCCCATATGCCAGAGGTGGCAGGTTCAAACCCAGCCCCAGTCAAAAAAAAAAAAAAAAAAACCTACAAAAAGTAAATAAATAAAAAAAGGCTTTTGAGAGGCCGGGCACGGTGGCTCACACCTGAAAACCTAGCACTCTGGGAGGCTGAGGCGGGTGGATTGCCTGAGCTCAAGATTTGAGACCAGCCTGAGCCAGAGCCTGAGCCCCCATCTCTAAAAATAGCCAGGTATTGTGGCAGATACCTGTAGTCTCAGCTACTTGGGAGTCTGAGGCAAGAGAATCACTTAAGTTTGAGGTTGCTGTGAGCTGTGATGCCATGGCACTCTACCGAGGGCAACAAAGTAAGACTCTATCTCAAAAAAAAAAAGGCTTTTGAGAGGGTCCAGGCCTGGCAAAATCAGCTGGAGCGTCTCTGGGCAGGTGGGCTCTGAATTCCTCCAGAGCAGGTCTATGTCTCTGTGCCTTATTTCTTTCTACCCCGGGATGGAGCACGGTAGTGCCTATTTGGTGATACCTATGAACACCCTCCAGTTCTCATGGACAGAACAGGGTCTGACGTTTCCAGCAGGCATGTGCGCCAAGCTTCCCTAGAGATCGGGCGAGGGCTCTGCCGCCTTCCTTCCACTGGTTATAGATTCAGTTTCTCCAGGATTTGCTGTTCTTGCCTTCAGTGTGATGAGCTCCATCTCAGTTCCAAGCTCCCCTCCCCCCATGCCTGTGTGTCTCACTATTTTTAAGTTCCGTGGGCTTAATGAGCTGCCTGCCATGGCACGTCTTCAACATTCACCTTTTCCTCTAATGAAACTCAGAGAGGTAGGTTGGGCTCCCTTTGCACTTGTCACCCCCCACCCCCGACTCAGGCCAGAGCTGGGCTGTTCTCCATCCAGGCCCAGACTTAGCTTGCCGAGCCCAACAGTGTGCCCTACAACTTACCTGGTGGGGGTAACGCTGCAGATCCAGGCCCTGGCCCCTTTTCCTGGGGCTGCCTTTTATCTTGATTCTCCCATTCTACTCCACCTCGACCCCTTTCTGCAAGAGTAGTGATGTTATAAGGAGAACTGCTAAACTCCCTGCATAATTGGTGGTGACTTCTCTTTGGGGACAAAGTGACTAGGGAAACTGTATGGCCCAGGCTAATGAGGCCCATTGGCTGCATGGCCTAAGATGGAGATTTCAGAGATTTGAAGGCTTTCAGAATTGGAAAGGGACGTCAAATTTCATCTAGGCCAATGCTGTGTCCCATCTCCTAGAAGTGGTCTAACTTCAACTTGAATGTTCCCAGTGACAGGGCAGTCACTACCTGCAGGACCACCACAGCATCACGGGGTGGTGCTGGCTATGCAAAAATTTCGCTTCATTTTGAGCCTATATTTATTTGCCATGTGAAGAGGGGAGACCCTCCAGGGGTTCATCTTCTGCCTCCTGCCCTTGCTCTGCTAGGGGAGGGGAGGGGAAGCAGGGGAGCCTCAGGTCATTCGCCATGAGGAACCACACATGGTGTCTTGGGCAGGGACAGAGGCAGAGGCACCTCTGAGCCCCTCTGAGCTGCAGAGATGTGATGTGATTCTTTACTCTGAGGGGACATTGCTGAGGGACCACCCAGAATTGCTAAGAAGCTGTTAGAAAAAACTGAAATCCTTTCTGCTTCTCATGTGTGGGGCCCTTGACCTTGCGACAGAGAATTAGAAATACTGAGGCAGACTAGCTCTGTCTATGGGAATAGGTTTGCACTGACTCCCTGGTCCCAGCTCCAGAGACTCAGGGTCTGACAGGAGCCACACCAGGAATTCACTTATAGTTACAGTTTCAAACCAGGGTCATCCCACTGGGTAGCTGGACTCCTGAAGGCCCCAGAGAGCTGCAGCTGCATACACCATGCCTACTCTGGTAAACTCCCCAAGCCTCGGGATTTTGCCAACTTGGAGGGGAATGGGACTGGAAGGCAGGCTCCCTATTCTGTGACATTGGGCAAGTCGCTTCCTTCCTCAGGCTCGCAGCTTCCCTGACTGTACAATGTGTTGCCTGTGGACTTTTGGAGATGACGTGGGTGGCTGGGCTCTGCAGTTGCAGAGTGGCGCATGCGTGGGTGGGTTGCTTCCCTGTGGGTGGTGCTCTGCAGTGCAGCGTCGCCTGTAATGTACGGATGGGATAATCCGCTACCCGTTTCCTTTCCTTCTCTCCTCTGGCCCAGGGCAGGGAGGCTGGAGCCCTGGGTATTTTACTCCCAGCCAGGGGTCGGGGAACCATCTCAAAAGCCTGCTGGGGCATGATGGGTGTAGAAGGATGCCTCAGCTCCTGTGAGAGAAAACCTAGAGGCCTCTGATGTCCTCGCCCAACGAGGCTCTCCTACCTTAGGTCAGGCTCTGTGGAACGGGTCCCCAGGTGGCATCTCTGGAGCCAGGGGCAGCATTCTGCTGCGTGATCAGCTCCCCAAGTTATCTGTCATCCCTCTGTCTTCCAGGGAGATGCTATGGCACTGTGGCCAGCTCTGTTCCTTGCCTGGAACTGGCTGGCCTCTTCTGAGCTACCCTATCACCTCTAAACCTTTGGCTTCCTCTTCCAGGAAGCCTCTCTGGAGGGCTGCTCCTGGGCTTTGTGCCTTTGCCATGGTCCCTTTGCCTGTGCATCATGGCAAGCAGGTGATGATGTGGTGCTCAGCACCCTAGTAGGGGCCAGGTCCTCTCGCTCCGTGGTGCCCTCCAGCCTCGGTCAAGCCGGAGTGTGAGTGGGGGCTGCAGCACTGCCCACGGGTCAGCCCGCAGCACTTTCTGTTCTGCACATTTTCTTTTTCTTTTCCTTTTGGCTGGGTTATCACCCCTCAGAAGTGACCACTCTCTCATCTTTATTGCTATAGAGTGGTTTTCTAGTCTTCCTGGCTTTCCTCCCGTCCCTGGGCATCCTTCAATCTCTCTTGCCTTTTCTCTTTCTCCATAAACCCTCTAAATCCTGGTGCTCCTTGAAGCCCCTCTCTAGCTTTCTTCTTATGCCCACACTCTTCCGAGGTGGCTCTCTATTCTCCCAGTCCCCCTTGCCACCTCTGCTCATGACTCCTGGAGCCACAGTGCCATCAGACCCTCACTTCTGAGCAACACACTTGTCCACCCAGCTGCCTGCTGGCCACAGCCACTTGGGTGGCCTGCTGGCACGGGCCAGGCTTCAGCTGGGATGCCCTTGGGGGGTCTGAGAAACCTGGCCTCATCACATCTCATCTTTGTCATCTCCTAGGATGGCAGTGTTGGCTAGAGGAAGACTAGCCTGACTCTGCTGGCTTCTGTGAGGAGGACAGTGTGAGACACCCTTACATAAGAACTTGAAACTTGAGCAACCAAAATGGGGACCCAGCAGCCACAGTCGGCCAGAGATGCTGAGAGATGCAGGAGCGTCCAGCTGGGCTGGAGGTGGTGGTGAGGCTCAGCAGTATCTGGACACATGGGGAGGGAAGATGAATAAAATTCAACCCCATCCTCAAGCAGCTCACGGAGAAGCCAAAAGCTCAGGCCTTCTGGGAAGTGGAGCAGATGTGATTCTGCTCCCGGGTGAGGTGATCAGCTTGTCCAGTGCAAGTTCAAAAGAGAGGACTTAGCGCAGAGCTGGGCCTCAAGAAGGCTGATTGGGCTGGAGCTGAAAGTGTGGGTTTATTAAGAGAGACCACCGGCCAGTACAGAGGCCTGACTTCTCCGACGAAGCACAAAAAAGGGCCTCAAGTTTAACCTGGTCCATGGCTAAAAGTGGCAGGTTGGCTGGGAGCGCTGGTGCACACCTGTAATCCTAGCACTCTGGGTGGCTGAGGCAGGTGAATTACCCGAGCTGAGGAGTTTGAGACCAGCCTGAACAACAGCAAGATAGAAATATAGCTGGGGGTGGTGCCTGTGGCTCAGTGGGTAGGGTGCCGGCCCCATATACTGAGGGTGGCAGGTTCAAACCCAGCCCCAGCCAAACTGCAACAACAACAAAATAGCTGGGCCTTGTAGTGGGCACTTGTAGTCCCATCTACTCAGGAGGCTAAGGCAAGACAATTGCTTAAGCCCAGGAGTTGGAGGTTGCTATGAGCTGTGTGATGCCATGGCACTCTACCAAGGGTGATAGAGTAAGACTCTGTCTCTACAAAACAAAACAAAAAAAGTAGCCAATCCCTCCAATAAAGAAATATACTATTAAAAAAAATAGCTGGGTGTTGTGGTGGGCACCTATAGTCCTAGCTGCTTGAAAAGCTGAGGCTTACAGCTGGGAGTGGTCAGAGGGCAGGTTAGACCTCCCTTCCCAGAGGATCACTTGAGCCCAAGAGTTTGAGGTTGCTGTGAGCTATGATGCTACAGCACTCTATTCAGAGAGACAAAGTAAGACTCTGTCTCAGAAACAAAAAACCAGTGGCAGAACTGAGATGTGAACCCGAGGTCTTTCTGCCCCAAGTCCAGGTACTAATTCACCCCAACCCCACCTGACTGCATCTGTTTTACTCGGCTCCTTTTCCTCACTGGAGCTGTCTTCTAGGTGTGGAGCTACATAGAATTCCAAGTTGATAATTTCCAACTTGGAATTTCTCTCCTCATCACTTCCCTCCTTCAGCCCGTTGGCATTTTGAGGCCATGGTCCATCCCTTCCTGTCCCCAGGTCAGGAAAGAGAAAGTTGGCTGCTTCTTGGAATCTAATTGTGCCGCCAGGACTTGCATGACCCACTTTAGTTTCCAGAGACCACAAGCTGTCAGAGGTGTTGGTGATAATGGGCTTCTCCATCTTAAGAGTGCCAGGCGCATCTCTGTCCCTGGGGCCTGGTCAGCCTTTGGGAGGAAGGAGGCCCTCCTAGAAATGCAACAACCAAAGTGCAGTCTGCTCGGCGGACCCCTTGCTTTCTTCCATTGAGTGCAGACTGGGCCCCACAAAACTTCTGACTCCTTCCAGCTGCAAGTTTGGTCCCCAGCTGAGATGCTCTGCTACTTGGGAATGCAGCTCTTGCCATCCTTTGGGGAAGGCTGGTGTGAACCAGCTGCGTCTCCCATACCCCACTTAGGCTCAGCTTTCTCAATTACAAAATGGGAATAGGAGTACCTATCTGCCAGCGCTGAGGATGAGATGAAATGCAGGGTTAAAACTGAGTGGACCTTCCTCCTTCATCTACCTCTGGGGTAGCGCCTTCCTGGTATCTCTGTTAGACCTGCCTTCCCACAGTGTCTGAGAAGCTAGTCAGGGCTGTTTGTAGGGAAGGAAAGAGCCCTGGACTGGTTGCCAGGAAGTCAGGGTTCAAGTGCATAGTAAGGCCATGGACAAGCTGATCTCGCCAAGGGGCAGAATCACATTTGCTTCACTTTCCAGAAGACCAACTTTCAGCATCTCCCTGTGAGCTGCTTTAGGAGTTGAGGGGTTGAGTTTTATTCATCTTGCATTCTCAGCACTTAGCTTGGAGCCTGGCATAGGAACTGGAGTAAATGAAAGTGAAGATCAGATGAAAGAGTAGATGTGTGTATGCATGTATGTATTTATTTGAGACAGAGTCTCACTTTGTCACCCTTGGTAGAGTGCTGTGGCGTCATAACTCACAGCAACCTCAAACTCTTGTGCTCAAGGGATTCTTTTGCTTCAGCCTCCCAAGTCTCAGTTAGCTGGGACTATAGGTACCTACCACTGCATCTGGCTATTTTTAGAGATGGGGTCTCCATGTCTTGAACTCGTGAGCTCAGGTGATCCACCTGCCTTGGCCTCCCAGAGTGCTAGGATTATAGGTGTGGGCTACTGAGTCCAGCCAAAAGAGTAGATTTTTAAGCAATTAAAAATGCCAGGGGGCTTGGTGCCTATAGCACAGTGGTTATGGCATCAGTCACATACACCGAGGCTAGCAGGTTCGAACCTGGCCCGGGCCAGCTAAACAACAATGACAACTGCAACAAAAAATAGCCAGGTGTTGTGGTGGGCGACCATAGTCCCAGCTACTTGGGAGGCTGAGGCAAGAGAATCGCTGGAGCCCAAGAGTTTGAGGTTGCTGTGAGCTGTGATGCCATAGCACTCTACCACAGGCTACATAGTGAGATTCTGTCTCAAAAAAAAAAAAAAAATCCAGGGGTTATTTTCAAGGTTGGATGAGGCAGACAACTCCTGCCTACCCCTTGTTAGCTGGAGAACTTGACTTAGGAGGGTCTGAGCTACATTGGACCCCCTTCCCTGTGGAGCATCACAGGCCCACCTGCCTAGGGGCTGCCCACTCATCCCCTCTGGGTGGAGCCCTTCAAGGCAGTGTCTTGCCGCTCCTGCAACCTAACTGATGACAGCTGAGGTCCTGGGGTGGGAGGGGATGACCTGGGCGGGTGTATCTCACCTCTGAAACAGGGCAGGGCAGTGCCTGGTGAGAACTCAGCTTCCAGTTGCCTGTGCCAGACCCAGCAGCTGGACAGTTCCTCTGGGCTAGGGGCAGAAAATTCAGAGGTAAACACCTTACAGTCTACTGGGAGCTGAACCACTTGCACAAGTAACTTGGACACCAGGCAGAAGTGACACAGTGTCTACAAGAGGAACATACAGAACCAGGGAGAATTCTGGGCCTCGGGCTCCCCAGATGCACATCTCTGCAGCAACCTTTCTCTCCTGGACAGAGCCTGCACTGGTGGGCAGAAGCCCTGGCTTGGCTAACACTGCAGCCCTTATTCTGGGGGACATCAGGTCTGTCCTTAAGCACATATCTGCATGTTCTCAGCCTAGCCCTGCTGAGAGAACAAGGAGAGGAGATGGGTATTTAGAGTCTGCTTTGTGCCAGCACATGTGGCTTATTTAATCCTCAAAGCATCCCTGGGAGACAACAGGGGTTACAGAAATGAACCCCTGTTTCAGATCATAGAACTGCTAAGTGTCAAGTTGGAAAGCAGACCTGCAGCTCTAAAGCCCACATTCTCCTAATACCCCACCACCCTTTGTGCCACCCATGTTCAGAGGTAGAAGTCTCCAAGCATTTCCGAGGGTCATATATTTCTTTTTTTGAGATAGAGTCTCATTCTGTCACCTTAGGTAGAGTGCTGCATCATAGCTCTCAGCAACCTCTAACTCAGGTGATTCTCTTGCCTCAGCCTCCCAAGTAGCCATTACTACAGGCACCTGCCACAACGCCCAGCTAGTTTTTTTTTATTTCTAATAGAGACAGGGTCTTGCTCTTGCTCAGGCTGGTCTCAAACTCCTGAGCTCGACAATCCACCCACTTGGCCTCCCAGACTGCTAGGGTTACAGGTGTGAGCCACTGCCTCTGCCTCAGAGGGTCATATCTTAAGAACTGAAGGGCTATTCTGAGGACAGAAAGCCATTTTCCAAAGAATGGAAGGAAGGGGAGAGAAACCAGGTTTCCTGATACCTCATTCAGGTCCCAGGCCTTGAGCTGCCTTTGGAGACAGAGGACATGCCCTCACCCGAGGGTCTGGCAGGAGGTGGTGCTGCAGAGAGAGGGTGCAGCTGGTAGTTTCTGAACGGTGACTCACTCTGTAGTCGGTCCCTACTCATTGCCCAAGTACTGAGCCATTAGCTATAGCTGGGCTTCTTGGACAAGAGGTATGGCCTGAGACCCCCTCAGTTCTCCCTTTCCCTAGGCTTTTCACATTCCTATATATGAACATCTCACACATATGCATGCACACATGTACATGTTTGCATTCACGTTCATCGTGCCAGCTCACGCATATTCACACATTCACACACAGTGTTTATACACATGCTGTTCACATGTGCACACCCAGCCTTGCTGGCACTCTCTGCTATGTCACCTCACTGGCTGCTGCTGCCTTTCTTAGCAGGGCCTGAGAGATGGAGACAGGCCGCCTTGCCTCGGGGTGGCCTGCTAGCAAAGCCTCCGGTGCTGATGTCTGCTCCATTACATGGCTAATGGAGCCTCCCTCTGCCTCCAGCCTCCCTTTCCAGGGTGTGAGCATTGACTTGGGGCCTGGGAGGGGGTCAGCCTGGCTGGGGTGTGGAGGGAGGGGGCCTGGGAGCTGGGGTGGAGACCTGGAGGGGGCCAGGTGGCAGGCTCTTGGGCAGGAGGCTGGGGTCCCTGTGGGGTCTTCTTAGCCAGGCCCCAAGTATATAGGAGCTGGGCAGCAGGTCTTGGCTCTCCAACTCCTCCCTTCCTGCAAGCCAGGGCACCGGCCCCCCAATCCCAGCTCCCTACCCTCTTTCCTCTGCCCTCCCCCATGCCCACACTCCCACCCCTCTCCCTGATAGACATCGTACACTCACACCTACTATACCACACACACACCTACACGCCACACCCTACTGCATATCTCACACACACCATCATACACAGACACCTACTATACCACACACGCACCCCACTACACCCCACAGGCCCTCCTGCATATGACACACACCATCAGACACACAAGTCACACATACCACACCACCCTACTATATACCACACACTCACCCTACTATACGCCATACTACACACCTCACACACACATACTACACATACTACATACACACCACAGCTTATATCACACACCCCTGGCCACCACACACACTCCTGCACGACACACAAACACTCCATCCCCATCCCCCTCACACCACATTTCTACCCACCATACAGATGCACCTCACACACACACACACACCCACCCCTCCCACACCCACCACAGGCACATACGCACATACAGCGCACATCGAGACGCACCACCCACACTACATACACAATTCATACCACACACACCACCACGGCCCCCTCTGCCACACTCTCACACTCACGTTGAAAGGCTTTTGCTTTCATGCCAAACCTCTAGCCCCTGTCCCTTGGAGGGGGCGTGCTCGGCTGAGTTCATGTGTTCAAGCTTATAACATTTAGTCAGAAAGAAAATGGTGAAATTCCAGTGGTTTCTTAGCTCAAAACAAAAATGTGCATCTGGCATGAAGGATGATGGGGGACCATGTTGGAAGGTCCAGTGTGTCGCATGGGTGTAGAGCCACACAGGATGTGGCTGCTGTGCCGGCCGACCGCTGCTCAGCCACAGAGCTCCTCTCTCCTGAGTGTTTCCCCATGTGCTCTGCAGAGAGCAGCACCCCTCCTCGGAGCATGACCAGGCAGAGCCCCCCCAGTCCCACCCTCCTGCCTCCTACTCAGAGCTTGCACACACTGAGGTCCCCAAGTCCTCGTGACGGTGTGGGGAGGCAGCACTCCTGGGTCCCCCTGGTGCACCGCCACCACATTCCCTGTAACCGACACTGGGCAGCTCAGGGCCTGCTGGTTCCGAAGTTTTCATCTGCCCCCAGTCACCCATTCAGGGTCCCCCACCCTGCATTGCCTGCTCCCAAGCACTCCGATACCCACCTAAGGGAAGACCCTTCCCTCTGCCCCAGGAGAGCTGTCTGCAGGCTTGAGAGATATTGTCAGGGGCTGGGGAGTGGAAAAATAAACCCCCTGCCTGTAAGAGCCGAGGAAACCTTACAGGAACACAGTCTAAAGCCTTGCTTGAAAAGGACGAAGGCCCTGGATTCTAAGTCTTTGGAGAAAGAGGTGGGGATGCAGCAGGCCTGGGGACCAGAGGTGGCCTCGCGGGCTGGAAGCAGCTGGAGACCCCAGCAGTCTGCTCAGGATGGGTGAGGCGGCTGGGCCGTGACTCAGCAGCTTCCCCCCGCCCTGGCATGAGTGTGCCGTGCTGCAGCGAGGCCTCTCCCTCCAGAAGTCTGGACTCCAGCTGCACTCCTCCGGGGGTGGTGCCTCTCCTTCACCTTGTGTCAACTGTGGTCCTCTCCCTGGAGAAGGGAGAGGTGCCCTCGCCACTGTTCCTGTGCATCCTGCAAGAGCTAGCCAAGGCTGAAATGGAACCAATCGGGGGGTGGGCTGAGGGGCCACAAAGAGAGGGAGTTAAGGAATTAACAACTCACCATTGCCCGTCAATCATTTTATCTGTGTGAAGTGAGGCAAGTCACTAAGTCATCTCCCTTCAGGGGCCTCAATTTCTTCATTTTTCAAGCAAGGCTTTGGACTGTGTTGCTTGTAAGGTTCCCTCGGCTCTTACAGGCAGGGGTTTTATTTTTCTGTGATTCAGGACTACCCATGCCTGTGGTCTGGGTCAGAGAGAAACAATCAGAGGCAGGTGCGGTGCTGGAGTTTCCCAGGCCTAACTCAGGAGCTTCCCCTTTGATCATCACAGCTGCCCGTGAGGCAGGCAGAGCCGGGATGACTCAGCCTCACTTACTGACATGAACACCGAGGCTTAGGGAGGCTAACAGGCTGGCCCAACATTGGTTCAAGGAGGGCTCAGTTCTCAGTCATCGGATTCTGAGCCTTAGGACTATGATTTCTGCCCCCCAGGCCTCAGGTGGCCTGGGATTTACTAATCTTAGTGTGGTTGTAAGCAAAGGAAAATACATGTTACCGCAGCAGGAGAGATTGAAGTTAGACATGGGGAAGGACTTTCCAACTCTGAGGAAATCTGGAGTGGTTAGCTTCCCCCTGGCCCAGTCAAGAACAGATTCTGCTTCTGAGCGTGAGGGGAGCAACCTTGCTCTACAGTAAAGGTGTGCCTGGACCTACCTAGGCCTCATCAGGCCTCGGTACACCAGGAACTCAAAGAAATAGGTCATTCATTTTCAGAATGAGCTAGAAATTAATTCATTAAAACTTTATCCTGTGCTTCCCAGGACTGCTTGTGCAAAAAAATAAGGACATAAATGTATCCTTAAGTATTGATCTTTTAGCTTCTAGCTTCAGTAAGAGGCATCTTGCTAGTTAACCTATTTCCATCTCATTACTTTGGCTTCTGCAAATACAATGCCAGGAAAGACTAAATACTGTAAACTGTATCTAGTCAGCTCTTCTTCATCTGCATCAGTCGAGGCCCCGACTAAGGTGGGTAATCTACAGAAGTGCATGGTCCCCACATCATATGTAATTGCTTTGGCATGGCAGTGGTGGTGGACGTGTGAGAGTGCGAGTATGCATGCGTTGTATACACTTAGGCTTTTGGTGGGAGTGAGGATCAAACCTACTCATCTTTCATGTGGGATCAGGGTCTCATTTTAGAGAAAGTCTCATCTGGGAGGGCACTAAGGGATGCCAGAAGCCTGGTGGGGGAGAGAACAGGGATCTAGGGCAGAAGATTATCAGGGTGGCCTCGGTGGGTGGGGGGTGGCACCTTCCAGCCTGGGCAAGCCAGGCAATTCCCAGGTGAGCCACAACTGCCCCTCATTTGTTCTCTCATTTGCAAGGCTGGGGATCCAGCTCCTGGGTTCTGAGTACCAGAGGGTAGAGAAAACAGGCAGACAGGCAGATATTCTCATGGGATTCAAACATAAAGGTACACGGTAAAATATTTGCCAGCCCCTTTTGTCCCAAACTCCCCTTCCCTGAAGCAACTATAGGTGATATCATCAACTCCGTATTCATCTTTCAGCTAATCGGTGCATACAGAGCATATGGTTGCTGCTTCTCCCTGCCTTTCACCCAGGTCCCAAGCATACTCCTATGCGTGTTGATTCTTTGACTAACAGTCTCCTTTGGAGATCATTCCACCCACAGACAGGGACGCTCCGCAGCACTGGAGCCTTCTGTGATGCTTCCATGTGGGCCAACCATGGGAAAAGTGGTCAAACCCTTGAAGGTCAAACCCTTGAAGCAAAACATCTGAGAACTGCTGTGAGTGTGAGTGTGAGAGCGCGTGAGGCCATCTCAGCCTGCCTTCCACCTCTAGCCATATCCCCTTCCACCTGCTCAACAGGTCAAAACTCCCTCTAGTCGAAGATCCAAGGGCTGCAGCTGAGCTCTGAGCACATCTGAGTGTTTGGAGCTAAGGGAAGGTAGAGCCTCCAGACAGATACTGTTTATGCTTCTTATAAGAGGGGTCATGACAAGGGGAGAGAGGGCAGCCTTTCCCTCTGCACCCCTATCTCGGGGTATCCCTATGCTCTCTGTTCCTGTATCCTTAATCCCTACCACATCTCTGATTCCTGCTCCACAAACTAAAAAATGATGAGTTAAGGGTAAGTCAACCAGATTGTGCCTCCCAGCACCTCATGCACTTTGGCAAATGTGGTCGTTCACCTGGGCAGTAGAGGTCAGAGGCAGTTAGCCAGTGCTCAGAAATCTCCACGTGTCCCAGTCTGTGCAGGGACTCAGCACATGCTGCCCAAGCCTGGTCCCCTCCCTAAACCAGGCTCTCTCAGCCCTGGAGACCACTTGCAGTGTCCTGAGTTCTTGGGATTCACACACTGTCACAGGAGCCAAGTAGCTCTCCTGAGCAGATAGACAGATGGACAGCAGCCAGGGGCTGGGGGAGGAGAGAGATTCCCATAGATTTTCCTAGCTTCTGGCCCACCCCTGATTCCACTATTGCAGACTCTCCCTTCCTGAATGCTTCAAGGACTGGGGACCACTACCTCATCTGTGGGAAATACAGAGAGTGGGAAAGAGCAGGAGACTTCAGGTTCTCTAAATCTGCAGACTCAGGCAAATTTAGGCTTGGATCTTTATACTGACCAGCTGCATGACCTTGGCAGGTCACTTGTGTGTGTGAGCAGAATTTGCCTTATCTCTGAAAGGATGCTAATACTTGTGCCCTTCCCCCAGGCAGATTAAATGAGAACATCTACGTGCTCATTAAACAGAGCGATGTTTAAACCTGTTGTTGCCTCCAGTTTCTTTTGCCCTCCCCCATGTAGTCTTCCATGGAAGGAGGGCAATTAGCAAATCTTTCTGAATTACTTAGAACCTGAGCCCACAGACCACCTGTATCAGAGGAAGCTAGGGTGCTGGTTACAGTATAGATTCCCGGACACATTCCATCCCAGTGGGTCAGGCTTTGGGGGACAGGGTGCCGTGGCAGGGGATCTGCATTCCAACACACTCCTTCCCCCACCCCCACCCCTTGATGTGGGCCAAGCCTGAGAGCCCCTCCCCCTGTGTATCTGCTTACTTGATGGGGCCCCTGTGCCCCTCCCTCTTCAGACCTTGAGCCCTGGCCCTGCAGGCCAGGAAAAGACATCCTTCCCCCCTCCAGCCCCTCTCCCTGGCAGCTGCAGGCTTCTCTCCCTAATGGTGCCATTTCATGCTTTCCTGCTCGGGTGATTTTGACCAGACAGAAGAGTTCACCCTGTCCTGGGAGCCCCTGGAGCCCCGATCCATTTATCATCCTCAACTCTTCCAGCTGGCTGCCCTCCCCAGCACTGCAGATCTAAGCCATGAGGGCAGCCAGGAAGCCATAAATCCCTGGGGACTTGGCTCTGCTTCTGTGCTGTTCTTGTCTCTGTTCCTGCTCAGTCACAGGAACCCTGGATCCTCTAGTGGGAAGTAGTCCTGGGGGTGGATGAGGCCGCTGGGCTGCAGTCCAGAGACTTAGATTCTGCTTCTGGTGCACCCACATGCCTGTGTGACCTTGGATAAGTCACTTCACCTCCCTGGGCGTTCTTCTCTCACAGGAGTCTTGAGCATCTTTGTAGCTTTAGCTTCTGGTATAATCTGTGGAGATGAAAAACTCCTACCCCTAAAGCTTATCCAAAGAGAGAGAAAGAAAGGGTTGGTTTGTTTTTACAAGTGTTTGGGTGCTATAGGAATGTCTGGTGATGTTGTAAACACTGATAGCTGGGAGACGGGTAAGAAGCTGGAAAGCACGGCCATCACAGATATAAAAGGCCTCTGACCCACCCAGCCCTTACTGTGTACTTTTTTTTTTAAGACAGTCTTAAGCTGTTGCCCTGGGTAGAGTGCTGTGGCATCATAGCTCACAGCAACCTTACACTCTTGGGCTTAAGCGATTCTCTTGCCTCAGCCTCCCAAGTAACTGGGACCACAGGTGCCTGCCACAATGCCTGGCCATTTATTTTAGTTGTAGTTGTCATTGTTTGGGGGACCTAGGCTGGATTCAAACCTGCCAGCTCCGGTGTATGTGGTGGTTGCCCTAGCTGCTTGAGCTACAGGCGCTGAGCCAGTGTGTACTTATTGAGCACCTACTATGTGCTAGTCAAAAATCCCTGGATGCATGAGTATTATTATTATTATTACTATTATTTTAGAGATAGGGTCTTGCTCTGTTGCCCAGGCTAGAGTGCAGTGGCTCGTAGCTCACTGCAGCCTCGAACTTATGGACTCAACTGATCTTTCCACCTCAGCTTCCCAAGTAGCTGAGACACAGACGTGGTTGGCTAATTTTTCTAGTTCATATAGAAATGTTTATGTACTATGTTGCCCAGGCTGGTCTTGGATTGCTGGTCTTAAATGATCTTCTTGCCTCGGCCTCCCAAAGTACTGGGATTACAAGCATGAGGATGAATCTTAAATTCTGGTGAAGGGACACAGACAAATAAAATTGATAAAGTATATAAAGTGTCAGTTGGTAGTAACTGTTATAAAGAAAAATAAATTAGAGGAGGGGTTAGCGCTGCCAGTGGTTGGTGGCAGGCTGTGGTTTTAAGTGTGGTCATTGCAGATGTCCTGTGAGGAGGCCAGTGTGGCTGGAAGGAATGAACAGAGCCAGGCACACAGGGCCCTGAGAAGCTGCTGTGGGTTTTATGTCATGACGACAAGATCACTATACCCACTGGCCTGAGAACAGATTGGGAGGGGCAAGAGGGACCCTCCTTGCCTTGATGGGAGCCCCCACTCATGAAGGGCAGGTGTCAGAGAGCCCCCCAGGAGAAGTTCAGAGGAGCTGGGAGAAGGAGAGCCACCTGAGGGCACAGTGGGAACTGAGGGGTGGAGGGAGGAAAGGGCTCTGGCTGCCTTCTTTCTTTTTACTTTTGTTTTGCAGTTTTTGGCCAGGACTGGGTTTGAACCCGTCACCTCCAGAATATGGGGCTGGTGCCCTACTCCTTTGAGCCACAGGTGCTGCCTGACATTTTTTTTTTTGTAATTATTATTTCTTTGACTCTAGAAGGGACAGCAGAGCTAGGTGGCAAGGGTTATTAGAGCACATCAGGGGGACAGTCTATGGAGGGGATTTTAGTCTCTCAGCTACTAGAAAGCTTCCCAGGGGAGTGGAAATGCAACCCAAGGACAGCCTTGGAGAGACAAGCCACAGTTCTTTACACTCTGGGAAGATACTGGGCTTCAGGAAGGACACCTGATCTTACCCTGCACATCATCTTATTTAATCCCAGCCTCAACTGGAGGCATTAGGAATCAAAACCGCGTTCCGATAGTTAACCGTCTGGCACCTGGAGAGTGAAAGAAACCACTCAAGGTCAAATGGTTCATAAGAGGACTTGTCTGACTCCCTAGAGCCCCGAGCCTGCTGCAAAAGGAGAGGAAGGGTGGGCAGTTCTCAGAGCTATGTGCCAAGCCAGCTTAGGGGTCTCACTGTATACACCCCCCCCCCAGCCTTGGTTCTGTCTAGTCTCTCTTTGGGTGGGTGCCCTGGACCTAGCCTGGTGGCTATTAAGTTGAGTCTTAACCTGGTTTATGGACAGAGCCCTGGACCCAGATCAACCTTTAATGCACTGGGTAAACCTGGGAAGGCCACTTGCCCATGGGTTTCAGTGTCATCTGTGAAATGACAATGTGACCCAGAGATCTCAACGTCTGTCTTGCTCAATCTTTTATTCACTCATATTTATCAAGTGCCCATTATGTGCCAGGTAGCGTGTTATCTGCTAGGGCTGGGGTTGGCCACGTTTTTCCCTGAAGGACCACATAATGAAGGTTTTCGATTTTGCAGGTCTTATAGTCTTCTATTGTTTTACTTAACTCTCCTGTTGCAGGGCAGAAGTAGCCACAGAGAATACATGAATAAGTTTCAGCAAAATTTTACTTACAAAAATAAAATAAGTGGGCTCAGCACCCAAAGCTCAGGGAATGAGCTTTATACACTGAAGCTGGCAGTTTTGAGGCCGGCCCGGGCCTACTAAACAACAATGACAACTGCAACAACAACAACAAAATAGTAGGTTGTTGTGGTAGGCGCCTGTAGTCCTAGCTACTTGGGAGGCTGAGGCAAGAGAATTGCTTAAGCCCAAGAGTTTGAGGTTGCTGCGAGCTGTGATGTCACAGCACTCTACCAAGGATGACACAGTGAGACTTTATCTCAAAAAATAAATAGCTAAATAAACAAAATAGAATAAGTGGTGTGCTGGATTTGGCCTGTATGCCGTAGTGTCTCAGTGCCGGCAGTAAAAGTACAGTGGTGAGGAAAATGGACCTGGACTCTGCATAAAAAGGCCCAAGCTGCAAGGGAGGCTGGCAGTAACCCCCACGGTTTCTGTGTAATGTGGATGGAGACTCCTGGGAGGGGCTTTCACTGGGATGCCCAGCAGTCTGGGGGCAGATGTGGAGAAAGAGAGAGCTCTGAAACAGGTGGCTGGGGTCTGGATGAGGATGAGTATAGAGGTGGGAGGTATAGGTATGGGAAGGCAGGCAGGCTTCCTTGAGAAGGTGCTATCTGAACTGAGCTGAGAGATAGGCGTTGACTCAGTGAAGGGGAATACAGCATGTGCAAAAGGCCCTGAGGTGGGAGGTGATGTGTTGTATTATAGGAAACAAAAGAAGGCATGTAAGGTTGGTGTTAGGGGCCCAGGGGAGGGAAAGATGAGATGATGCTGGGCAAAAAACACGAGGGCCTTGTGGGCCACAGAAAAGATTTTGGCCTGTCTCCCTGGGGTGGCTTTTAACCATAGTGACATGATCAGGTTTGCATTTTATGAAGTTGCTTTGGTGGCAAATGCAGAACTGGTTGGAGGTGAGCAAGAAGAGATATAAGAGATTGGCTCTGTCAGGGAAGGGGCCAACTGAGC
Source organism: Otolemur garnettii (assembly GCF_000181295.1). Lineage (NCBI taxonomy): Eukaryota > Metazoa > Chordata > Mammalia > Primates > Galagidae > Otolemur > Otolemur garnettii. The sequence continues at coordinate 6,682,585 of NW_003852450.1, forward strand.
TCTGGGCCTGGGGCTCAGAAGTGACTTTTGGCTCTGACAAAATATAGATGGAACTGAAGCGATGGTATGGAAGAGACCAGCCAGGGTAACACCATGGAGTGAGAAGAGAAGTAAGCCAACAAGTAGTCAGAACTATGCTGACAATCAGGGAAGGACACAAGTTAGTTGGTGAACATAGCTGAGGGATCAAGTTCAAGGACAGTGAAAAATGTCCTCCAGACTTACTGACCTTGAGGACATTCACAACTTTACAAAAAGCAGATTCAGCGGAGTGATGGGGCAGAAGCCCCAAGGGAGGAGCTGAGCAGTTAGGCAGGGAGTGAGGAAACAGGTGTGTGTGGCCACAAAAGGCCGTTGGTTGGTGATATTATAAACTGGAAAAGAGCCAGCAAAGGGAGGGGAGGAAGGGTAAGTGTAAGAAAGAACGGGGATTGCAGAGGCTTCCCACGAAGGCCAGAAGGGACCCTGCACAGGAGATAGGACTTGAATCAGAGGAAAAGTCCTCCCTTGAAATGGTCAGGAGGAGAGGTCTGAGGAGGGGTGTGAGGGAGCTGCAGGCTGGCAGAGTGGGGTGGGGGCCACCTCCACGGTTTCTGTGCAGGGGAGAGTGGAGGGTTTCTGGAGACTGCTGGGGAAGGAGGGGCGTTCCCTGGGCTGCTCAGGAGTCTGGGGGGAGGCACAGAGTAGGAGGGGAGCTGAGAGTGCAGTTCTTTAGGCCCGGTGTGTGCCACAAAAATAGATGCTAAGGGAGTGTAGGGCATTGAGAAAAAGTTATCAGCAGGATGGGACCATAGTGGGAAATGCAGGTGGGAGGGGCTGGGCTCAGGGAGGCCAAAGGGATTTGCACAAGAAGAGCATTCCAGGTTGCCGGCAGGGCGTCTGTTTGGTGGTGGCAGACACTGAGTGACAGAGCAGCGACAGGAAGTGCCTGGGAACTAGCCAGGGGCCAGACCAAGTGGGGACCTCATGCTAAGTGTGGCAAGAAGCCACGGGAGGGTTTAAATAAATCAGCCTGGCTGCAGTGAGGAGATTAGGGTGAATGGAGGAGAGTGGAAACTGCCAGATAGGAAGGCTATTGTGGTCCTCCAGGAGGAGGGTGGGAATTTGGAAGATATTGTGGGTTGAGTTGAGGAGTTTGCAGATGCTCTGAATGTGGAGGGTGACCCCACATGGATGGAAAGGGTGACCCCAAGACTTTGGTCGGAACACCTGTGCCATTTACTGCGTGGGGAACGGGGCACTGGCCACCCCATGTGCTCTCTGGGTCTACTGCCCCAAACCTGTCTTTTATCAAGAGCTACCTTCTCGAGCATCTTTGTGATTCCTTGCTACCTAGGCAGCTGTGGCTTCATGATTTTGTTGGAGGTGGATTTAAAGGGGCTTTCCAGGTCAGTGTCATCTTGATCCACGCCTGCCCCATTGCATCCACCTGGCCTCCTCTCAGCCTTTGTGCTCACCACACTGCATCCTGCCACTGGGCCTTTGCACATGCTGTTTTCTCTGCCCTGGCTGCCCTTTCCTCTCTTTACCATCCTTCAGTACTCAGTTCAGTCATCAGTTCCTCAGGAAAGCTCTTGCTCTCCCTGATTAGGTAAAATATGCCCATTATAAACCCTCACACCCTCCGATTATCTCTCCTTGTTACACTTCTCACAATTACAATTTAACATTCACTTATGTGTGGTTATTTAGTATTTATTGTATGGTCAATTGCATGATGGAAGCATGATATGAGCTTGGCCAAGGATTGTTGAGTGGGCTGGGTGCCAAGAATCTGTATTCTGAGTACTCTGGGAGGCTGATGTGAGAGGATCTCTTGAGCTTAGGAGTTTAAGACCAGCCTGAGCAAGAGTGAGACCCTGTCTGAAAATATAAAAATTAGCCAGGTGTTGTGACAGGTGCCTATAGTCCCAGCTACTTGGCAGGCTAAGGTAGGAGGATCAGTTGCGCCCAAGAGTTTGAGGTTGCTGTGAGCTGTGATGCCATGGCACTCTACCTAAGGTGACAACTTGAGACTCTGTCTAAAAAAAATACCAAACAACATATATACTTAATTGAAAAAGATTAAAAGCTTCCCCCCTGACATCAGAAACAAGACAAGAATTCTCACTCTCAACACTTCTGTTCAACATTGTACTGTAAGTTTTAGGTAGGGAAATTTAGGAAGAAAAAGAAATAAGAGGCATCCAGATTGGAAGAGAGATGTAAAGCTATCTCCATTTGCATGATTCTGTATATAGAAAATCCTAAGGAATCCACATGCACACACCCACATAAAGTATCAGAACTAATGCATGAGTTCAGAAATGTGGTAGGTTAAGAGACTGATACAAAAAAATCTATTATATATCTATA
>NW_003852450.1:6685299-6703068 GCF_000181295.1 Otolemur garnettii
CACAGCCCCCCAAACAATCAACAAACAGACAACTTACACAATGGCAGAAAATATTTGCATGCTGTACATCTGATAAAGGGCTGATAACCAGAATTTGCAAAGAACTGAAGCAGATCATCAAGAAAAAAATCAACGACCCCATTAAAAAGCAGACAAAAGACATGAACAGAAGCTTTTCACAAGAAGACAGACTAATGGCCAATAAACATACGAACAAATGCTCAGCATCACTAATCATCAGGGAAATGCAAATCAAAACCACAGGAGATACCACCGAATCCCAGTGAGAGTGGCTTTGATCAAAAAATCCCAACACAATAGATGATGGCATGGATGTGGGGGGAAAGGAACACTTGTACATTGTTGGTGGGACTACAAACTAGTACAACTGTGAAAAATAGTATGGTAGTGTGGAGATTCCTCCGAGGACCAAAAGTGGACTTACCAATGACCCAGCAGTCCCTCTCCTGGGTATTTACGCAAGAGGAAAAAGGTCATTTTATCAAAAAGACACTTGTACCAGAATTTGTCTAGAATGCAGTACAATTCACAATCACAAAGATATGGAATTCCTGAGTGGATTAACGAAATGTGGAGTGGAGTATTATTCAGCCATAAGAAATGAATGAATACCTTCTGCAACAATCTGGATGGAACTGGAGACCACTCTCCTAAGTGAAGTATTGCAAGAATGGAAAAACAAATACCACATGCACTCACTATTAAATTGCAACTAACCGATCAGCACTCACGTGCAGGGATGGAAGTGAAACTCAACAGAAGCAGGTGGGAGGAATGAGGAGGGAATGAGTGAAATCATACCTAATGGGTACAGTGTACACTATCTGGGTGATGGGCACACTTATAACTTTGACTCAAGCAGCATACAGGCAACTCACATAACCAAAACATTTGTAGCCTTGTAATATTTTGAAATTAAAAAAAAAAAGAAAAGGCGCTCAGCATGGTGGCTCATGCCTGTAATCCTAGCACTCTGGGAGGCCAATGCGGGTGGATTGCTTGAGCTCAAGAATTCAAGACCAGCTTGAGCAAGATTGAAACCCTGTCTCTCCTAAAAACAAACCAGGTGTTGTGGCGGGTGCCTGTGGTCCCAGCTACTTGGGAGGCAGAGGCAAGAGGATCCATTGAAACCAAGAAGTTGAAGTTGTTGTGAGCAATGACGTCATGGCACTCTACCAGAGCAACAAAGTGACACTCTGTCTAAAAAAAAAGAAAGAAAAAAAAAATAAAAAAAAGAAAGAAAGAAAAGAAAATGATTCATCAAAAAGGATAAAATACTAGGAACAAAGGAAGTGTAAGATTTGCATATACAGATCTATTAAAAATGTTGAAAGAAATTAAAGATCTAAACAAATGGAAAGATGTACAATTTAATATTGTTAATATGAGAATATTCCCTGAATTGACCTACACAATCCTTATCAACTCTCAGCAGGTTTGAAGAAATAAATAAGCTGTCTTAAAATTAATATGTAGCTCAGTGCCCATAGCTCAGTGGTTATGATGCCAGCCACACCACTGGGGCTGGTGGGTTCGAACCCAGCCCAGGCCTGCTAAAACAACAATGACAATAGCAACAAAACAGCTGGGCATTGTGTGACTCCTAGCTACTTGGGAGGCTGAGGCAAGAGAATCGCCTAACCCCAAGAGTTTGAGGTTGCTATGACGCCACAGCACTCTACCAAGGGTGACATAGTGAGACTCTCTCTCAAAAAAAAAAAAAAAATATGTAAATGTAAGGAGCCCAGAATAGCCAAAACAATTTTAATGAAAGAAGAACAAAGTGAAAGACTCATACGGCCTGATTTCAAAACTTACTACAAATCTTCAGTAATCAAGACAGTGTGGTACTGACATAAGGACAGACACACAGACGATGCCACAGCATTGAGAATCCAGAACTAAACCCTCACGTTTGTGGTCAGTTGATTTTACAAGACAATTAAGTGGGGGAAAGAATAGTCTTCTCAACAAATGGTACTATGTCTCCTACAAAACAATGAATTTGAGCCCCTTCCTTACACCATAAAAAAAATTAACTCAAAGTGGATCATAAACCTGACTATGAGAGCTAAAATCATACAACTGCCGTAAGAAAACATAGAAATAAGTCTTGGTGACTTTGATTTTGTGATAGTGTCTAACATATAGCGCCAAAAGTATAAGCAACGAAAGAAATAGATACATTCGACAACATCAAAATTAAAACTCGTGCTTCAAAGGACACAATCAAAAATGTGAAAATATAACCCTCGAATGGGAGGAAAAATTTGCAAATCATATATCCAACAAGTGACTGGTATCTAGAATATATAAAAAGACAATTTAAAAACAGCCAAAGGGTTTGGATAGGCATTTCTCCAAAAAAGACATACATATGGCCAATAACCGCATGGAAAGACGTTTAGCCTCATTAGTCTTTAGAGACATGGGAATCAAAACCACAGTGAGATAACAGTTCACCTCCACCAGCCTGGCTATCCATAAAAGAGCAGGCATTGTCCAGGACAGAGACCTCGGAACTCTTACACATTGCTGGTGGGAGCATAAACTGGCACAGCCACCTTGGGAAATAGTTTGGTGGTTTCTTAAGATGTCAAACATACTCAATAACCCAGAAATTCCACACGTATATACCCAAGAGAAATGAAACACATGGCCACACAAAAGTTTATATTTGGATGTTCATAGCAGCATTAGCTATGGGAATAGCCAATATGATCATAGTACTCCATAAGTGGGATATTACTAGCTCTATTTAGCTGAAATAGCCAAAAGGTAGAAGTAACCCAAATGTACATGAGTTGATGAATAGATATTTTAAAAATGTGTTCTAAACCAATAAAATGAAATATTATTTGGCAATAATAGGAATGAGATATTCCTACATACTATTAATACAACATGGATGAACCTTGAAAACATCATACTAAATGAACGAACCTGGCCACAAAGACCATGTATGTTAAGACTCCACTTACCTGAAATGTTAGAATAGGTCGATCTACAGAGACAGAAAGCAGGTTAGTAGTTGCTAGGGCTGGGAGGAGGATGGAAATGGGAAGCAACTGCTAATGGATACTGGGTTTTTCGGGGAGTGGTGAAAATGTTCTAAAATTAGATTGGGCTAATGGTTACACAACTCTGTGAATATACTAAAAACCACTGAACTGTATACTTTAAATGTGTGAATTATATGGTATATGAATTGTAACTCAATAAAGCCGTTTTTAAATAAAAGGTCACTGGGGTCTGAACAGTGTGGTGGAAGTCAGGGGAGACTCCTCTTGGTCTTCCGATGTGGCCACTTGCAATTCTCATCAAACCAGGTCAGTCTGTTCGTCCCCAGATGGGAGGTCCACTGGAATTTCATTTTTCATTTCAAGACAAGGTTCAGGGTCAAGGCTATTTCAACCTGGCATCTAGTAGGAGTTAACAAGTGCTTGGTGAATGAGCATGCATTTGCATCAGTGTCACTGGTCACTGCCCAGCTGCAGCAGTCTCCATTGGAGGGGTGGGGAGGAATCTGGCTCCTCAAGGACAAAACTAAAGAGCTCCTAAAACTTTCTCTCAGAAGAGCCCTTCCTGAGTGCAGCAGAGAATTTGCTCATCTCCCGTGTACAGTGAGAAAATTCTTATGTTTTTCCTTTCAAATTCTTATGCCATGTGCATCGTACTCTGATATTTCTGAGCTTGTTTTAAATTTTAAAATGCTTTAAATTGCTAATAAAACTGATGCTTAGGGAGATGTGCTGTTTATTCTTGTGATCTAGAGTACATCTGAGTGTACGCTGCTGTGTTCATTCAGGAGAATGCAGTGGGCAAATACTACTTGGGTGCCCACGATGTGCTAGGCAGAGAGGGATGCTGTCGCAGACACAGTGCCTGCCTTCCTGGGACTCTGAGGTGAGAAGAGGTGTGTAGCCCCGTCTGGGGGGAGGAGAAATAGCTTGGTAGAGAGGACAGGATTGGGGAGTACAGAGTTTTAAAGCTCATTGCCTTAAATAAAAACCACAATTGCTAGGGGTGGTAGCTCACATCTGGCACTCTGGGAGGCTGAGGCTGAAGGAACACTTGAGGTTGAGAATTTGAGACCAGCCTGAGCAAGAGCAAGATCCCTTCTCTACTAAAAGAAAAATTAGCCACGCCTGGTGGCATCCACCTGTAGTCCCAGCCTCAGGAGGGCCAGGCAGGAGGATTGCTAGAGGCCAGGAGTTTGAGGTTGCAGTGAGCTATGATGATGCCACTGCACTCTAGCCGGGGTGACAGAGCAAGACTCTATCTCAAAATAAATAAATAAATAAATAAATAAATAAAATGACCAAAATTTATGTTCATCATAGTAAAATTTTTGCTAGCAAAAAGTTGGAAACTGTCTTAAATGTCTATTAGTGGAATAGTTAAACAAATCATAGTACCCCTGTGTACCAGAATGTTATTTAGCTATTTAATGATAATGGAAAATTTTAGTAAGAAAGGAAAAGGCTTATAATAACTTTTTATGTAAAGACAAGGCAAAAATGTAAAAATTAGTCGGGTGTGGTGACACGCCTCTGTAGTCCCTGCTATTCAGGAGGCTGCAATGAGCTATGATGACACCACCACACTCTAGTTCGGGCAACAGAGTGAGGCCCTATCTCAAAATAATTTAAAAAAAAAAAAAAAAGACAGAATACCAAATTATATACAGTAGGGGTCAACATATAAAAACACACCCAGAAAAAATACCAGCACAGAGTGCCCCAAATGCTAATAATCTGTGGATGGTAAAATCATGGGGGATTTCTCTCTTTGTGTCTCTCCCTAAATTTTCTATAAAAAAGCCTAGATTACTTTTACTATGAGTAAATCCCACTTCTTTGCTGTAGGAAGGCTACCACGCAGCTGTATGTAAGGGGCAGGGCTGGAGATGAACCTGGAGTGGGCTAAAGATGAGGCTGAGGCAGAGGGAAGGAAGAGACAGGGATAGGGGTGTCCTCTTTCTAGGGAAGAAGTTGAAATAAACCCTGAGTGGGTGCCGAGGAAGCCAGTGAAGAGAGAGAGGAGGACTGAGGAGAGAGCCTTAGAGGGCAGGAGGTGCAACTGGAGCCAGGGACAATGAGAGTGAGAGTGGATGAAGACGGGGGACTGCATGGAGGACAAGGAGGACAGAGATGGGAGGAGGAGTCCACAGTGTAAAACCTTGCCTCCCTTCTAGAGTTCCAAGGTTAGATTTCAATGAGATATATGAAAGCAATTAGGTACATAGGCTTTGGAGTCAGGCAGACTGGTTCAAACCTCAGTTTCAGAACATACAGCTATGTGACCTTGGGAAAACTCCCAACCTCTCTAACCTCTGCTTCCTCATCTGTTAATTGGGAACAACAGAAATCACCAGGTTCTTGTTTAGGTCACACAGATGATGCATGAAAAGAACGTGGCACGGTGCTTGACGCATGTGTGTACTCCCTAAACGATGTCTGTTACTGTTGTTGTTTTACCACAGTTTTAACACTGTGCAAAACATCTTTGAACCTAAAGGGATTATAATTAACAGTCTTTTGCTTTTGAAAGAGCTTGTCCTGGTCCTTCTGACAGAGCTTTCAGAGGGGCAGCGGGCCTCTGGAATGTTTACCCTGCTCTCCTCCTCTCTCATCCCCAGCTGTTCCATCTGCCACCATGAGGAACATCTTTAAGAGGAACCAGGAGCCCATTGTGGCTCCTGCCACCACCACTGCCACAATGCCAGTCGGGCCTGCAGACAACTCCACTGAGAGTGGGGGTGCTGGAGAGAGCCAGGAGGACATGTTTGCCAAGCTGAAGGAGAAGTTCTTTAATGAGATCAACAAGATCCCCTGTGAGTGACCCCGGTGCCTGAGAGGGTAGGGCAAGGCTAGAGTCTGGGAAGGGACTTGGAGGACAGGGCTAGGTTGAGGAAGTGGGGAAGTACCACTGGGGTGTGATTGGCTGGGCTCTTGCCTGATGCTTGGATTTAAGGCTAGATTTTTGGAGATCCCCATCAGGAATGGGAGAGGAGGGAATATGATCTGACATTAATGTAGAGAACAAGAGGGTTTATCTGTCTCCACTTCCCAGGGGAAGAAAAGTTCTTATAGCCTAAAAAATTATCAAAAGATGAAACCAAAATAAGATGGAAAATTATGAAACAGAAATCACCATTCAAGTTTTTTAGTAACAGTTTGAAATTAATTTATTTTGGAAGATAGAAATAAAAATCCTCTCTGCTTTCTGAACTTCTGCCCAATGCCAGACACCACAATTGCAGTTTAAGGGGGAGCAGACACACTGGTGGGAGAGGGTGCTTCAGAACCACGGGGAGCAGCCAGGGGTCTCAGTCCCATGCCTTTGAGTTATAGGCCCAGCCTTCCAGGTCCAGACTAAACAGTAAAAACCTTGGCCTTTCTGTCATGGGTCAGCCCTCTCATGACTGGGCACAAAGCTGGGGGACCAAGAGACTCTTCCTACACCTGAGTCTGCTGAGGATCACCCTATGCTCCCCAGGATAAACCAGTTCTCCCTAGAGCAAACTAATCAAAATTCAACAGAGCCCGGCTCAGCATTCTTCCACGTGTATACCTGATTGCTGCCTGTCAGTTAGCAGGCTCTGCCCACAAATGTAGTAGGCTAATAAGAAAAACGGGCAAGGCCTTCATGAAAAGCCACTCAAACTGACATGTGAGTCACTCTCAGGTGTGTGGTTTAAAAAGTGTGGCAGCCAGACACTGTGGCTCACGCCTGCAGTCCCAGCATTTTGGGAAGCCAAGGCAGAAGGATCTCTTGAGGTTAGGAGCTTTGAGACCATCCTAGGCAACAAAGTGAGACTCCACCTCTATCAAAAAAATGAAAAATAAGCCAGGTATGGTGGCATGTGCCGATAGTCCTAGCTGCACCCAGGAATTCAAGGTTACAGTGAGCTGTGCTCAGGCCACTGCACTTCAGCCTGGGTGACAGACTGAGACCCTATCTCTAAAAGTAAAATATAATAACACAAAATAAATATCAAATGTGCAGCATGGGCACGGGGAGGGTCACAGTCTGACCCATTCTGCCAATGCTGTGGGGTCAAAACTGCAAGGCCCTGCTGACCCGGGATCCTCTCTGTGCGGGCAGTACCTCCCTGGGCCCTCATCGCCATCGCCGTGGTCGCCGGCCTCCTGCTTCTCACCTGCTGCTTCTGCATCTGCAAGAAGTGCTGCTGCAAGAAGAAGAAGAACAAGAAGGAGAAGGGCAAAGGCATGAAGAACGCCATGAACATGAAGGACATGAAGGGGGGCCAGGTAGGACGGGGGGGGGCTGCTTTCCTGATGCCCACAAGGGAAGCAGAGACTTCTGGATTCCTCAGCCAAACAGGCTTCCTCCTTAAAACTCCATATGGGCTCTGTTGGTTGCATCTCCAGTATAATGTTATCCACCCATCAGCTAGGGAACTCATTCTTGGGTGAGCACGGACTCAGTTTTGGAAAGATGGAGGGAGAGAACAATGTAGCTACTGGGACAGAATGTTGAAAAAAGCTTCCCCTCCCCCCAGGGAAGACACTGTTGGGTCATCCCGTGTTTTCCTTCCAGGAAGACTAAAGGACAGTATCTCAATGGAGGCAGCTAACTGGGCGTGGGCTAGGGAATCGCATGAGGCAGAAGAGTGGTCCTGAGGCACTAAGACAGGGCCAATTGGAATCCATCTCTAACCATAGAACAACTTCATTTCTTTTCTTGTCTTTTGGTGTTGGTCAGCCTTGAAAGGTTCTTTGATAAACCAGAGTTTCTCCTTGTAAGTTTGATGAGGCCCCTGGGTGCTTCAATTTTCCTGTGTTTGTTTGGGAGTGACTGGGAAAAATCTCTTACTCAGGGAATCAATACAGAGGATGGAAGGAAGGGCCTGATCTCAATGGATCAATCAGGAATCAAAATGCCTTTGAGGCCAGGTGTGGTGGCTCATACCTGTAATCCTAGCACTCTGAGAGGCCAGGGCAGGAGGATCATTGAGCTCAGGAGTTCAAGAGCAGCCTCAGCAAGAGTGAGATCCTGTCTCTATTAAAAATAGACAAAATTAACCTGGCATGGTGGTGCATGTGCCTGCAGTCCCCACTGGGGAAGCTGAAGCAGCAGGAAGACTCAGGCCCAGGAGTTTGAGGTTGCAGTCAGCTACGATGACACCACTGTCCTCTAGCCAGTGCAACAGAGTGAGACTCTGTCTCAAAAAATAACACACAATTAAAGAAAAAAAAAATGCCTTTGAGTGTTAGTTTATGTGTGTGCACATGTGTGTGTGGGTGGGTGCCCCAAAAGGAAGCTGCAGAGTGAGGGTTGGGAGGGGTTCCAAGAATGACCTGAGTATAGCACAGCCTGGTCTCACTCACCAAGTGACTGTGGCGTCAGGGGCTCGTCTGAGGATTTTTTCTTACACCATTTTCTTCCTTCTTCCACCTCCGTGGACTCACTGGACTCACTTTGCTCCTGCCTACGTGGACTGCCCTCTGGTACGTTACCTAGGGCGGGTGGGGCCTGTGGGGGGAAAGCACTGGGAGAGTGCTAGCCAGGGAAGCGAATTCCCCCACCCGGCCTCAAGATGCTGTAGCATATTTGACAAAGTGCCTCTCAGGGAGGTGAGAGGCCTGCCAGAGCCAGAGCTGTGTCCTCCAAATATGGGGCTGGGGCTTGGGGGCTTCTGGGGGTCAAAAGGGGTGTGGAGGAGTAGCTTCTGGGGGTTCAAAGGGGTGTGGAGGAGTAGAATCCTATGAACAGGGTCCACATTCCCTCCCTTCCTCCCACCCAACTCTGAATTGGCACAGAGGGGCTGGAGTCCCATTGCCAGCGCCAAGCCAGGCTGCTCCGTTCTCTCCTTTAACTTGTTTCTGCTCTCCCTCAGCACCCACAGGATGATGATGACGCAGAGACAGGCCTGACTGAGGGAGAAGGTGAAGGAGAGGAGGAAAAAGAGCCAGAGAACCTGGGCAAACTGCAGTTTTCCTTGGATTATGATTTTCAGGCCAATCAGGTGTGTGGGACTGGGCTGGGCCTTGGGTAAATGCAGCTTCAGAGAGGAGCGGGCATTGCTCCTCTCCATGGACTGTGGCAGGCTGGACACTATAAGGCACAGTGCCCTGGACAATGACCCTGGCTTAGCCACTAGCCTCCTGTGGGGAAGGTTCTAGGTTGATTATGCAATTAACCTGCTCACCAACCTTGGGCAAATCAATTGCCCTTTCACCTCCAGCTTCCCCAAATGTTATTCCAAATTCCTTAGAATGGAGATGGAAACCAATCTTCCCTGCTCGCACCAGGAAGGGGGTTGGTGGGAGAAGGGTCTGGGGCCAGATTTGGCACTGGAGCAGTTCTGAGACTCAGGCCCCTCCTTCTCTCCACAGCTCACCGTGGGCGTTCTGCAGGCTGCCGAACTGCCGGCCCTGGACATGGGAGGCACGTCAGACCCATATGTCAAAGTCTTCCTCCTTCCTGACAAGAAGAAGAAATATGAGACCAAAGTCCATCGGAAGACCCTGAACCCTGCCTTCAATGAAACCTTCACCTTTAAGGTGATGAGGGCCAAAAGGGTGACATCAGCTCCTGCTCCCTTCCAGATCCCAATTCTCCCCTGACTTCTTCAGACCTTTCCTTGGTCCTTAGCATGGCTCAGTCTGGAGTAATGGAAGGCTGGGCTATGGGCCTGTGTGTAAGGGACCCCTCCTAACCTTCCCTTGCACGCTGCTCCCCCAGACTTACCAAGAGCCCTATGGGAAGGCTGGATTGGAGGTCCAGGCCCAGGGACCTGCCCAACAGCATCCCCTGGAGTATATGGGTCACGCTGGCCCCTTCTGATCCTGCTTGTACCCTGCAGGTGCCATACCAGGAGCTGGGGGGCAAAACTCTGGTGATGGCCATCTACGATTTTGACCGCTTCTCCAAACATGACATTATTGGAGAGGTAAAGGTGCCTATGAACACTGTGGACCTTGGCCAGCCCATTGAAGAGTGGAGAGACCTGCAAGGCGGGGAGAAGGAGGAGGTGAGAGCAGAGACTAGGCCAGACCAGGCAGAAAGATGAATGCAGCTTCTTACCTGGGCTCCCACATTTTGGCATGACAGAAAGAGGGTGGGCTTTGGAGTCAGGTGACCTGGGTTAGGATGTCAGCTTCACAGGGCCTAGCTGTGTGACCCAGGGCAAGTGGCTTATACTCTTTGGACCCAGGCTCTTTCCTTTAGTTTCTTTTTAGAGATGACAATTAACCATCTACATAAAGCACCTAGTGCCATGTCTGGTAGGTACTTGGATAGATAAGAACACAATTATTAATATCCCTTCTAAGGTTTTATTATGATAATAAATATGGTCAGTTTACCCACACAAAAAGCTCCTGTTGATTCTAAAGGACACTGAGCATGGAGGGCTTGTCCTCTCAGCCACTGCCATAGCATTCATTCACTCACCAAATATTTATTGAGCAACTGCTGTATACCAAAATCTCTACTTTACCCACTGCTCCTTCCAGGTATCAGTCTTTCATTTCAGCCAAGCCCCAGCTGTTGCCCAGAACACTGCTGGGCAGTGATAGAGGGATGAGTAGAGAAACTTAAGATATCCTTTCGACTGTGGGGCTCACACTGTATCTGGTAGGAAGGCCAGCACACCTGAACCAGGATGTGTGTATGTGGTCAGTCTTGGCCATGTGGCCTTGACTGTGAGAAGCTTTGACTTTGTGGTATGGTATGGAGTCAGGAGGGTCAGGAGCCCTGGGTCCTCATCTTGCTTGCAATGCTAAATTGGGTGACTTTGAGCAAACCTCTATGAACTTCAGTTTCTCACTGGTGACAAAGAATCCTTGCTTTGTCTACATAAAAGTATTGTAGTGACTGTAACAAAAGAGATGTAAATTGCTTTGAAAACCACAAATCACTCTGCAGGTGGTATGTTCCACAGGCAGACTTCCATGGGCAAGAAGGGTTAGCGAGGAAGGCTTCCAAGACAGTCTCCCAGGGCCCTTAAAAAATGAACACTTGGCTACCACACACACTCCTCACACCCTTCCCCACCTTACTGGGGCCTGGGGTGAGAGCCCAAACACAGCCCCATCTGCCCACACCCACCCGGCATCACCCCTTGGTACTCCCCCACTCACCTGTCAGCATTCTCTGTCCGTGGCTCCTGCTCTGCCAGCTGGTCACTCTTGGGGACTTTGCTGAGCTGCAGTGGGAGGCCCTGAGGTCAGACTCAGGAAGATCTTCTCAGCCTTTACTGATGTGGGGACTGGTGACTGAGGGAGGGAGGGGCAAACCACTACCTTGCTAGTCTCAGCAAGACTGGGGTCAGTCAAGCAAGAGGCAGTGGGAGGGCTGAGAGGACTTGAGTTCTGTTTTCCCCTTGGACAGCCAGAGAAGCTCGGCGACATCTGCACCTCCCTGCGCTACGTGCCCACGGCTGGGAAGCTCACTGTCTGTATTTTGGAGGCCAAGAACCTAAAGAAGATGGACGTGGGTGGCCTTTCAGGTACATGCAGAACTTCTGGCAGCCATTGGGTGGCACCAGCGAGCCACTCACCACACAGAGCCTGGGGAGTTTTCACACTTCAATGAGGAGAAGTTTGCTGCCTCGGGACCCAGATGGCTTCTTACCAACCAAGCAGGGGAACCCAGGTTTTCCAGCCCCTCCCTTTCTCCAAGGATCTTCTATCTCTATTTGAAGCTGCCTTCAAGGTGCTCTCTGGCTATGCCCTCTGGGCCACGGAGAAACGGATTGGAGAAATGCCATCCCTCAGATGAGTTAGTGATTTAGGATTTTACTTTTCCCTTAGAAATCTAGGGAGTGGGCAGGGCCAGCACAATGGAGAACACTTTTCCAGGAGAGGCTCTAGGCTCTGCCAGCTCTGTCCTGGAAAGGGACACAGGGGAATGCTCTGAGTATCACATTTACCTGCTGGTGGGGAGGCTGGCCCAGGAACAGGGCTCTGGTGGGCGGAGCCCTCTGCCCCTGCCGTGCCTTGTGGGAGAGTCAGTCCTAGGCAGGGGCTGTAACCAGCATGTTTCCGTGTCAGCTTTGGCTCTGTCACTGACCTACTGTGTGACCTTGGGCAGGTCCCTTCTTTGGCCTCAGTTTCTCATCTGCGAGGTTTGGAGGATTGGATTGGGTGAGGATCATGACACAACAGACACATGTCCTGCTGTGGGACTCCTGGCCCCCCTGTCTAAAGCAGGACACAGAGCAGGATACAAGGCCTATATAGACTCAGAAGTTTTCCTACACATGCTCTAGGAAGCCACAACCAGGCAGTCCCTGAGGCGAGGCCTTTTTGCCACCCTTGAACTGGATAATGGTCTGTGTCTTTTGGACTTTCAGTCCTTTGACTCAGGGCCTTCTGAGGGTCTGCTCTTGGCAGGGTGGAGCCTTGTCTTCACTGATGCTCTGGGCAGGCGTCGGTGCATTCGGTGGGAGCATGGGGGGCTAAGGGAACCTCTCTGGGGCTGGGATTCTCCCCCTACAGACCCCTACGTGAAGATCCACCTGATGCAGAATGGCAAGAGGCTCAAGAAGAAGAAAACGACAGTGAAGAAGAAGACCCTGAACCCATACTTCAATGAGTCCTTCAGCTTTGAGATCCCCTTCGAGCAGATTCAGGTGCTCAAGCCCTTTAGCTCTTAGGGGTAGAGCAGGGGTCGGGAAGCAACCAGGTACGCAGAGGTCGAGGAGAGGGGACCCACCTGAAGACCACAGCACAGCCTTGCCCAGAGTGTTGGGGAGGCTCTGGGTCTAGTGATGCCTTGTGGGACCTCCTTCCCAGGGCATTCATCCAGAGGGCTCCCCTTTTCTGAGGACATTACTGTGAACTAATTCAAAACAACTCTACAAATCATTCCTTTAGGACTTCCAGGAACGTGATTGTGTGCATGGGTATGGGGGTGTGGCACAGGTGCCCTTGAGATTGGGAGCTGGCTGAGGGGTGGAGAGTGACATCCTCCTCTTCGCCACCTCTGCCGTCGCCTGCCCTGGCCATCCCTAGGGTTCCCCACTTGTGCTGCACCCTAGGTGTCTCCTATCCACACCTCTGACTGCCTCCTCTTCCCTTTTCCATCCATACCTCTTGCCTTTTCTGTTCTTCTTTCTCACTTTCCTTTCCTTCCCAACAGCAAGTGCTGTAAATGTGGGGGATGAAGTCTGTTTTTTACCACTTGTGGGTACGAGTGGGGTCTGGCCTTGGTAGGACAAGAGACCCACCCACCCATCTGGGCAGGAAGTCAGGAGCAGCCAGGGGCTTGCAGAATGGTGGATTCTTTGGAGTGTTGGTCTCTCCTTTGTAGTGAGCTGATCCCTCCTCTTCTCTTTCCTCCAAGGAGACTGGGGGGCAAGAATATAAGGGAATCTTTAGAGTTGCATGTCTATGAAACTATGTCATTTATGGAATTCTTCAATGGAACAATGGGCAGCTCAGCAATAACTTTTTTTTTTAGAGACAGAGTCTCACTTTGTCATCCTCAGTAGAGTGCTGTGGCATCACAGCTCACAGAAACCTCCTACTCTTGGGCTTAGGTGATTCTCTTGCCTCAGCCTCCTGAGTAGCTGGGACTACAGGTGCCCACCACAATGCCCAGCTATTTTTTCTTGCAGTTTGGCTGGGGCCGGGTTGGAACCTGCCACCCTTGGTATATGGGATTGGCACCCTACTCACTGAGTCACAGGCACTGCCCAACAATAACGTGCTTTTTTTGTTTGTTTTTGAGACAGAGTCTTACTCTGTCACCCTGGATAGGGTGCCATGGCGTCATAGCTCACAGCAACCTCAAACCATTGGGTTCAAGAGATCCCCTTGCCTCAGCCTACCAAGTAGCTGGGACTACAGGTGCCTGCCACAATGCCCAGCTAGTTTTTCTGGTTTTGGTAGAGATGGGGGGTTTTCTCTTGCTCAGGCTGATCTTGAACTCCTGAGCTCAGGCAATCTTCTTGCATTGGTCTCTCAGAGTGATAGGATTATAGGTGTGAGCCACCATGCCTAGCCTTAGCATAATGTTAATCTCAAAACAGTCCTCATATGGAGAACTTTAGGCAGATACAGAGTATACTGGCTTAGGCATCTCAAATTCAACATAGTGATCTCTTTCTGCCCCTCGGCCCCCATCTACCCAGCAGCCAACTCAGAAACATGGCTGTCACCTTAGACCCACCCCCCAACTTTTATCTTTTTCATTTATCCAGCACAATTTACTGAGCATTTCCTAAGTTCCAGGCTCTTGGTAGGGGCTGGGGAAATAAGTGTATGGGGACATAGCCCTTGCTGTCAAGGACCTCCCAGCAGGAAGGGACCAGGAAACAGGCCATTAAAGCACAGTGGCATCACAGCTTCACTGTGAATTCTGGTGAGGCTTCCCAGGGAATGTTTTGTCCTAAAGGATGAGTCTGAGTTGGCTAGGGTCACAGGGGAGAAAGGCATTGGCCATCAACAAACCCAAGTTCAAGGGTCCTCTTGAAGATCACCAAGTCCTCTTGATTTTCTCCCCTAATCATTCCTTCAATCTGGCTTTGACTTCACATACCCCTGCCACCACCTAGATTCAGGTATCCAGTATCTACCCTCCCAGATGCCCCAATAGTCTCCTCCCTGCCATTAGGCCCATTTCCGCCTCCAGTGAATTTTCTACCTCAATGCTAGGGTTCTCTCTCTCTAAAATATCCACCCCACTCCTCTTAAAGGCCTTCAGGAATCCCCTACTGCTTGCCTAAAGGATGAACACAAACTCCTTAGCTGACTCCTACTGGCCCTGCCAACCTCATTTCGTGCCTCACTTCTCTCTAATTACCTCAGTGACTCTGAACTTCTTAAATGTTCTAAAATGCCTAAGGCACTCTCCATCTCTCTGCTTTTACCTAAGCTAATCTTCCCTCTTTTCTCCTCCTAGAGAAATCCTCAGGTGTCATGTCCTCCTCACTTCCTCTGTGAAGCCTTTCCTGACTGACCCCAACAGGACTGTCCTCTCCCCTGAGTTTCCCTAGGACTCTGTGCCTTCCTCTTTAGCATAACCTTTATCACTCTGTTAAGTTTTTATGGTGTGTCTGCTGATCTCATCAGAGGTGAAGTTCATCTCTTCATTTTTCTTCCCCACATGAATGTTTAACACAGTACCTAGAGCACAT
This sequence comes from Otolemur garnettii, assembly GCF_000181295.1. Lineage (NCBI taxonomy): Eukaryota > Metazoa > Chordata > Mammalia > Primates > Galagidae > Otolemur > Otolemur garnettii. The sequence continues at coordinate 6,700,436 of NW_003852450.1, forward strand.
GCTCAGTAAATGCCTGGGAGTAGAAACAAGTTGCCTGCGAAAGGTGTAACCTCTACGCCCTGCGTACACTCAGTCTTACTTGGAGCCAGAGATGGAAGCAAGCAGCCCTGGGGGGCTTTCTTTCCCAGTCATTTGGAGAACAGGTTGATAGAGAAAATTGGGTCATGGGATCCACAGTCTTCACCTGCCAACTGTCTCCCTTCTTTGCAGAAAGTCCAGGTAGTGGTCACCGTGCTGGACTATGACAAGCTGGGCAAGAACGAAGCCATAGGCAAGATCTTCGTGGGCAGCAACGCCACGGGCACAGAGCTGCGGCACTGGTCTGACATGCTGGCTAATCCCCGGAGGCCCATCGCCCAGTGGCACTCGCTTAAGCCCGAGGAGGAGGTGGACGCACTTCTGGGCAAGAACAAGTAGGCAGCAGCGGCCAGGACCCGCGCCCTTCACGGACACTGACAAGATCCAGAGCTATCAATACCTCAGTTATGCGACCTTAGAGGTTTTTTTCATTTGTTTGTGGTTGTGTCCTTGTTTCTCCTTCTTTTTCTCTTTTTAAAGACTAATATCCCTTTGATGGCTATGTGAGGAGAGTCCCCTAAGAGGTGAAAGAGGAGCCTGGCTCTCTTGGTGGTCCCAGGAGCTGCCCTTGCTGCATGCCCTGTCCGGCGCCCCTTTATTCTCTCTCGGCTTCACTTACGCGGCATCCTGAGTGAGGACCTCTACTGGCGGAAAGTGGCAGCACCTCCTGTTTTTTAAGCATCTGGACCAATGAAAAGGCAGCATGTCCCGTTTCCTGACAGGGAAGGAAACACAGTGGCGGATGATGTGTGTGTGTACGGATGATGTGTGTGTGTACGTGTCTGTGTCTGTGTCTGTGTCTATGTCTATGTCTATGCGTGCGTGTGTGTGTCTGTGCATGAGTGAGTGTGTGTGTGTGTGTGTGTGTGTGTGTGTGTATGTGTGTGTCATTTAGAATCTCTCTTCATTCCTGGAATGAACCTTGGACTGTGAAGTTGTCTTCGGGAACCCGGAAATGAAGAAAGTGCACTAAAAGTTTCAAAATCCTACTCAGATGCCCGAAGCTCCCATACTGCTCATGGGCAGCTACTGGGCAGACAGCAAGATGTGGAGATCGGATGTGTCCAGAACCAGGACCAAACCCCTGATGCCATCATAGACTTCCTCCTGTCCGTCATGGTTTCTCCAGAAATTTCTGGGACATTCATGGAAATAAACTACTCATCAGATTAGTCAGTTAAAACAGGGACTGTCAGCCCCAGCTTCTCACTCTAGTTGACAATGAATATCATACTACGAAGAAACACAAGTCCCATTACCCAGAAAGACCAAAATTAAACTGGATCTTCACTCTTTCCAGTGGGAAACACAGATGCTCTCTCCCTTTCCAGAATATAAGCAGTGCAGTTCATCTGCGTTTCTTCCCCCATTGTGCTTCTGCTTCTGTTTCTCTTTTAACACTCTGTGAAGACACATTATCTGTGTAGAGCCAGAGAATTTTAAAAGGAAGGTTTCAATTTGCTCAGTTCCCCTGAGGTCCAGGTAAGAAGGGAAGGATGGGGGACAGAGATTTCCTGGTGAATGAGATGAGATAGAGGGGAGCACTGGGAATCCCCCCACTCTCATCCCTGGGCCCTCTGCCCTCCATGCTGGAGAGCTTTTAAGTGGCTGGGGGAGGTCTGTGGGGGTCATCCTATTGTTCATTTGGAGGCTTCTCTATAGGAATGCCAAGAAACAAAGGGCATCCCTTCCAAGTTTCTATCCCATGCTCAGTTGTGTCCCTTTTGTCCCCAGCACTGATAAAAGCCATATATACGTTAGTCAAGTTTGCACTGAGTCTTCTTCAAAACCTTCAGCCTGGACAAGAAAGCCAGGTCCCCATGTGGCCAGAGGCCAGCCCTCTTTACCTCCCTTCTTTTGACCTTTCCCTTCCATCTGATATTTCTTCACCTCAGAAAACTCATGGCTTCCCAGGTTTCTGGGGCCCTCTCAGCAGCACTTCCTGCTCCATCTGGGCCACACAGCTTCCTGTAGGCACCTGAGACAGATGGATGATGTTGGAAAGAATCAGGCTTAGAGGATGGAGCATGAAGAAGGTGCAGAGTGTCTTTTTATTTTATTTTAAAAGGGGGGAGGAGTTTCTGTTTCTGTTTTGTTTTGGTTAAAGTAGGGAGTGAGGGAACAACCTACTAGAAACAGACTGTGAAGCAGGGCTCAGCCTGTCTCAGAGGCCCTTCTCTGCATTTTACTTGACTCTAAATGTGTGTGTGTGTGTGTGTGTGTGTGTGTGTGTGTGTAGATGTGTAGGCACGTGCACTTAACAATGGGAAGGTAGGACTCTGATGGGGATTATGAATCATTGGGGCCAGAGTTATAGTCATGGTAGAGAGCTGTAGGGCAATAGGGTCCCTTCACTAACTGGATGGCTATAGAGTAGGATTTCCTGGAATGGACATCAGAAGTCATTGGACTCAGTTCGGCGCCTGTGGCTCAAGTGGCTAAGGCGCCAGCCACATACACCTGAGCTGGCGGGGTTGAATCCAGCCCAGACCGGCCAAACAACAATGATGGCTGCAACCAAAAAATAGCCGGGCCTTGTGGCGGGCGCCTGTAGT
>NW_003852450.1:6703201-6723842 GCF_000181295.1 Otolemur garnettii
AAAAAAAAAAAAAAAAAAAAGTCATTGGATTCTTCTCACATCTCCAGAGCTGTGGAATTTTGTAGACTTCTCAGGGTCTCTCCCTACATTCATTCTCGTCACCCATATCCTATAAACCTTTCATGGAAAGAACTGTCAATCTCATCCCTCTGCCTTCATTCGCTTGCCTTTCCCCAATCCACCTTTTACCACCTGGGACTCTTCTCTTCCCATGAACCTCATTCAGCCCTTCCAGAGCCCAAGATTCACCAAATCCCTGATAGGGAAGGAAAGAAATGGCAGCCATCTCTGGTGGTTTGGGTGTCCATTTGCCTGGAGGGAGGGGCTGGATTTTATTACTCTGAGCCTGCTAGTGAGTCACCTTGAGGTTGGGGGCAGGTTGCTGAACAGCTTGAGTCTTGGCAGCAGTGTGGAGCCAGTGTGGGTGTGAGCAGCACTTCCTTCCCAGGTCCTGCCTGGTCCCGATGAGCCACACTAGCAGAAGGTATCTGTTTGGGTCCATGCGCTAGGCTCGCTTATGCTTGTAAGTTTTTTGGCCGATGTAACCCAAACCACAGAGCATCATTCCAGTCTCTCACTGCCATTTGGATTCATTTCTGGGGATGTTAGTGTACTGTGATATAGGCACTAAGTAGGATAGAGTCAGGGAGTCTGGCTAGTGAGGGGTTCTGGATGCTTCTGGGGCTGAGTTTTTATCCCCAAGTCTGTTCCAGAGAAAAGTAGGATAGAGGTGATATTTTCATGAGAGTCTAAGACCATGAAAAACCAAATCCAATTCTATCCAGAAACTAGAGTGAGGCTTCAAAGCTCTGTTTCTCCTTTTTCCCTGAATAATCACTGGAAAGGAAATTAACTCTGCCAGAGCCACAGGCAGGTTTTTGGACTTTGGAAGGCCTAGGGGAGGCAGGGTAAAAAACACTTGGGCAGCCCCAGACAGTGAGCAGGTACTTGGCATGAACGAGAAGTGACTTTCCCAGAGTCCCTAAGCTGGAGGATGAGATAGCAGGGGTTAAGTCACAGTTTCAGATCAATCTTTTTCTCCCCAGGAAACCATATAGAAGTTCTCTCTGCAGAATCAGTGTGAGAGGGAGCAGAGGGGTCACTGCAGCCTTCTTGTTAGTAAACCCGGCTGTCCTACAAACCTGCCTCCACACAGCAGGGTGGAGGTGGATGGGTGATGGCAGAGAGGGTGACACACCTCCCCTGAGGTCAGGGAGTGAGAGAGCCTGTGTTTCTTCAATGTCCTAGACTAATTTTTGAGGCATCTGAGTCCACCCTTGTATAAAGAGACCCTGTCCCTGAGGGTGTCCCTCCCCGTCAAAGGTAGGAAGAGATTACTTGAGCCAGGAGCTGCCCCCATATCTTCTGCTTTACCCCTTCTCTCCTTTCCCTTTCCCCCTTGTCACCTCAGGTTGGTTGGGGCCCTTTCTCAGAGCCTTGGGTGGTACCAGGCAGGGAGGAATCCCAAGTTCTGATCCTGGTGGCCTAGAGCCCCATGATACAGTGGCCAGATTTGGTGAATAAAATACAGGATGGCCAGGATTGGAATTTCAGAAAGACGACAACTTAATTTTTAAGTGTAAGTTCTGTCCTAGGCAGTATTGGGGTTATACTATACTACAAAGCAATTCATTGTTTATCTGCAATTCTAATGTAATTGGCCACCCTGTACTGTGTCTGGCAACCCTATCCTATATGATCACTTTTCTCCCTTCCCCTCCCCCCCTTAGTCCCAGGGGGCCAGAGAACTGGCCACCAAGGATTTATTTGACTTAACCTGTTTTCTGAGCTGCAATATTGAGAAGGGGACACTGTGACTTGAAGACATATGAATATACTTTATTTTTTAAGCAACAACAAAACAAGAACCTTCCAAAGCCATTTGAGCCTTGTCTGCCCACCTCCATGCGCGTTTAGTTATATATAAGATAGTTATCTATAAGCGTATGAACAGAATCTTGTTTAATCAAGATGCATGTCTATAACTTTTTGTAAATAGCCGCATGGCAATGCTGAGAGTCCCTCGATTCCCCCAACACAACTGGGTGAGGCTGCTCGTTCAATTTTATGTCATGTAAAGTCTTTGTCCCCCAGCCCCACCTTGCATCTCCCCCATCAGGAATCTCCCACCAGAGCCTTCAGAGGGCAGGACTTGGTCCTGGCTCTGGTGCCAGCCCTGCCATGGGAGATGCTGGAGGACCCTGTTGCCCTGAGGCTCACTGCAGCATGTGTCTGCAGAGCCACCCCTTGGGCGTGGTACGGTGTCGAGCCTGGTGTCTGGCATCCCAGTAGCTTCCATGTCCTATGTATGTGTATGGTGTGCCCCTTCCTCCCACCGTCCAAATTAACTGAAAAGCCATAAAGGGGCTTCCTGCAGGAGACTGTCCTTGGCTCCTCCCAGGAGCCCCCATGTCCCTCTGCCAGCTCCCCACAGAACACTTGTGAAGGGCTCACCTGTTGTCATCTCCTGCTCCTTCAGCCCCATGTCATGGATGGTGTCCGGGGCTTCTGGTGGGGCCTCAGGATTTGCCCTGCCAGCCTAGCCCGAGCAGGCTTCCTTAGCCTAGATTTGACAGTTCAATTCCATCCCTACCCTGGGTGTGGGCAGGGCAGTGGTGGGACTCCAGAGTTTTGGTGCCTTTTGTGGGGGTCCTGTGGAGGCAACCAGGATTTTCAGGAGCAGCCAGTCAGCATTTCAGGCTGTGGTCAGGTTCCCATTTTCACCCTGGTTGACAGAACCAGCCCTGCTTACTTCCCACTGCAGTGTCTGGGTTCATGGGTGGGAATGGAAGAATAACTCCAGGAGAAAACTCTGGGAATGCAGTGGGTTAAGCTCTTCCTCATGCTTCCTCCTGCAGTCTGGCAGAGAACACCCCAATAGCCAGGCAGTCCGAGGGCTGCCAGGGCTCCTGAGAGTGGTGGGCAGGTCCAGTTGTTAAGGAGGCTCAGAGGAAAGACTCAGGCAGAGCAAGTATGTGCTAAGGGCTGTGACCTTCGCACCTGTTCCCCAGAGCAGCACCACCTAGCTGCACCAAGTAGCAGAGAGGGGGCAGAGCAGGGCTGGGGGCTTCCAAGGTCCCAGGTCATTGTGTTGAACTGAGTGGGATGGGTAGTCCCCAGTCCATAGCCCTGGACCACAGCCATCTGACGAAGGCAGTAAGGCATGGGAATAACCCAGGAGGTGAACCCTGGCCACTGTGATAAGCATGAGGAAGGAGAGAGATAAGGTGAGGAGAATCAGGCAGGCGGTATTAGGCCACTGGTGGTGAGGTGGGCTCCACCCTTACAAATCAGGACTTGTGAGTACAGAAGTCCCAGGGCTTTTGTGCTAGGGACATGAAAGAGTAGGGAAGGTAGAGGGGACCATATCAGAACAGGCTGGGAGAGGGTGCTTGAATGAGAGGAGGGAAGACCTGTCTTGCCTCTGCCAGCTCTCCCTGGGGCCCTCCCAGTCGCCACACCCACAACAGAGACAGGAATTGAGGCAAGAGTTGAGGTCTTGCCTGGTGAGACAGCGGTAGCAGGGTGCGAGTGTCAAGAGTTTCCCCATCCCACTGTCTAAGCTATCAGGACTTTAGGGGCCCTCTTCAAAGATGCTTTACCCTCCTGCCCATCTAAGGACTTGATTTGCTGCTTTCTGAAAACACTGGGGCAGAGCCCTGTCTGGCCCAGGTCACCCCACCAGGAGCCCTGCCTTTGTCTCCATGGGACGGACACACGTATAGCTCTTGCCTCCCCTTCTCCTCTGCTTGGCAATGCTCTCCACCCTCCTTATGTGGACTCTGTTGTTCTTGTCTAATCTCTTGTCAAATTGTTATTTTGTAATGAGCTGTGTCTCCTTATTAAAGAAATGAGCTGAAAGAAACCTGGGGGCAGGGGGGATGTCTCTAGTTGTTTTTGCTGGGCTACGGCGGGGTGGGCAGGAGTGCCCATGTGGGTCAGCATGCGGGGAGAGGGAGGCGAGATGGCCTCTAGCCCAGAATCTCCCTTCACAGAAGGAGCAAAAGGGGCTGAAGCCCATTTTCTTCCTTGGGTTAGAGGAAGACCAGACTGGTGTTCTGTGGGTGGGGCCCATGCATTTCCTAAGGACACAGGCCACTGCCTGGAGGGCTCTGGGGAAGCATGGTATTACTCTGGAACCACCTCTGGGAGGCTAGGGGTAGGGGTGAATGACATCTCCAGTAGGGCTGGAACAGCCACTGTCTGAGGCCAGTGATGATGAGGATGGTCCTGGGGTAGGAGAGTTTGAAAAGTGAGAATTTCTGCAAAGTCCTTAATTGCTCCATTGCAAAGACCTTCACATGTCTTTGATACTTGACACAAAGATGTTGGGGACTAAGGATAGAGCTTCAGAATTTTTATTTATTTTTTTGAGATAAAAGAGTCTCACTCTCTTGCCCCAAGTTGAGTGCCATGGCATCATAGCTCACAGTGACCTAAAACTCTTGGGCTCAATTATTCCTCTACAAAGTAGCTGGGACTACCGGTGTCTGCCACAATGCCTGGCTAGTTTTTAGAGACAGGATCTTCCTCTTGCTCAGGCTGGTCTCAAACTCCTGAGCTCAAGCAATCGACCTGCCTTGGCCTCCCAGAGTGCTGGGATTACAGGTATGAGCTGTGCCTGGCCTAAGACTTCAGAATTTTTAGGGGACAGTGGGACAGCATAGCCCCCAAGACCAGGAAACGGTAAACTCCTTCCTCTGTTTCCACTCCCATGTGGCTCCTCACCTTGAAGATAGCCCAGTCCCTACCAATTTAGACTATGTACTTGTTTTCTGGAAATAGCACTGGCTAGAATTGTGCTTGTCCATCAAGTCCAAAGCCACGAAGGGCAGGGAACACAAGGTGTGTGAGGGAGCAAGAGCCCAGATCTTTTAATATCTATTCTGTCTTGCAGCTTCAGGGACCTATGCGGGGAAGGCTGGGGAGGCTGGGTGGCCCAGGTGAGGTAAGGGCATGAGCCTTTTAGCACAAGGACTGAGATTTATCACTGCAAGATCTCCTGCTGAGAACATAGGTTCCTCACTCTGCTACAGGGAGACTGTGCTGGATTACACGGTGGCTAGTGATACTGTCTCTGCAGACTCACTGCCTCTAGTGGGGACAGAGAAGGAGAAATGGAGAAATGACATTTGCAATGTACAAGCCCCCTGCATCAGACATGCTTCTTTGCGTCTGTTTCAGGCCCCAGGATAGGTCTGAATTCTTCAACCATGACATCATGTGTGTTTGTTCTGCTGCTTGGGCTACAAACAACTGGGTGACAGCAGGGGAAAAGAATCTTCCCTCCCTGACCTCCCTCCAAGTCAGTGACCAGGGATTTCCGCTTGGCAAAAAACATAGGGCTGAGCAAAGCCAGAGGCAGAACTTTCTGGATGGAGAAACCAGACCCGAACTTTGGCTGCCCGAGGTCAGACCTGGCCACCCACTTATAAACCCTGCCAGCGGCCCTGGGCAGCTCCTCCCTGGGCACAGGGCCTTCATTCTGAGTATAGATATAACCTCCAATAACCCCCAAATTAGCTACACTATAGTCTAGATATATGAAATGGTTTTGGATCTCTTGAATCAAACAATGACCTAATGAAGACTGTAAAATATACAACAGAGGACTAAAGGTGATGCCAAAAGATGCCCATAAGCCCAAGAAAATCATCGCCCCCCTGAATCTCAGCTTCCTCGTGGGAGAGTGTGCTAGTGCTCATCTAGATGGCCCAACACCCCTGTCATTCAGCTCTGTCCTCTTCAGAGAAGTAACCCTACTCTTAGTCACTTGAAACTTGGAATCTTGATTTATTCTTTTGGTTCATTTGGTTTTTCCTTGGCCTGACTCCTTAGGAAATACTTTAATGCTCCTGGAGACCTGGATTTCAGCAATCAGGACTTGTGGCTTTCCTGCGGTTAACAATCTCTAAGGGCATAGGAGTTGTAGAAGGCTGGTAGGTGAGGCCTCTGAATAGTAAAGATGATATAAAATTGGAAGAGGCTGCCCCAGATGTGAGAGTCTATAAACTCCATTTCTTGAACTGTGGAGACATAGTCACAAAGTTAAAACACAGTTTTATTTACTCATTTATAAATACTGTTGTGTTTACAGGCATCATATAGATGTGAATATTATTATTCCCAAACTTTCAAACACAGAATATTTTTAATACTATATAATAACAACCAGTAAAACAAAATCATTCATCTTAGGGTTGAAAGGCCACTCAAAATTGCATAAAAATACATTCGGTTCACAAAGCGAGTCTGGCTTCCCCTCCCTGAACACCCCCACCCCAGGTGTATTTACAATGGACTGAAGTTAATCCATACATCTCAGCTGAAAAAGTTACATCTGGTGCTTTAACTGTGGTGAAAATAGGTGAAGAGTGAAGGGTGGAGTGAGTAAAGATAAAAAATGCTACCACTAAAAGGGGAGAGGCTTGGAGATACCAGCGTGGTTCTTATAAGCTCTTTTCATCCCTGTGAGACCAAGGTCAGGGCAGAGACAAGAAAGGAGGAGGAAAACCATAAAACCAAAGTCTGAGTCTGACACATTCAATTGAACACTGGTTACATCTTCTCCAAAAAGAGGGATGCAAGGGTGAAATACATTCCTTCGTCTTCAGGGAAACCATGGCCCTACTTGGGGTGCCAGCCAGGTGGTAGGCCCAACCTGCCCAGGGTTCCAGGGAAGCTGGCTAGGAAAGGGTGTATTCTCCAGTGCTGACCCTCCCAGAACCCTCTCCTACCCACTGCAGCCTGCCTCTCAGTGTCCTTTTTTCTTCCACCCTTTATCTACCTGGCCTCTCTTCACCAGAGGACAAGCTGGAATCTGTTTCAGGTTTCAGTAGTGAGAGAGAGAAAAAGTGAGAGGGCAGAGATACTCAGGTAAGAGTTGAGCTAGTGCTGCCCCCAGCACATCCCTTGCTTAGGATCTGTACTCTGATCCCTAACTCTGGTTTTGGGAGAATAGTAGAGGCCCTTAAGAGGCTCCCTGCAGTCAGTATGCCTTTTCTGAATCCTCTTTCCTGCAAGGCAGGGATGGGTTGTACTGCTGCCCCCAGATGCATGGACACACTGAGCAGGTAGAGAAGGCATGCTTCTGTCTTAGGCTACACAGTCCCAAGTCAAAGAGGGAGTCAACCAGACATGGCTACCCGTAGTTTCCTCGGTCAGGCTATGGAGGAGTCATACAGGCCTATAAGTCAAATCTCATCTCTGAGGGCTATTAGCACATGCAGGGAGCTTTGAAACCGAAAACGTGGTGGTGTATAAAACTCCTCCAGGAACCCTGGCCGAATCATGGAAAACCTCCTCTCTAAAGTACCCTTAACTATAAGTGAGAAGAGCAAGGAATAAAGAATGTGGAGGGAGAGGAAGAGAAAGGGTGTTTATCTTGGAAGGACATTAGAGCATCCTGATGTCACCTTAAGTGGCCACCCAAGTAAAAATTTATTGGAAACATTAGGGGAAAATTTAGAGAAAAAAATAACAAATTATCATGCTGGCAGATTGAAAAGTCCAAGATGATAAGCAGATGGATTGGGGAATGGCTCAGAGAGTTCCTTTAGGGGACTGGAAGGGAGGGAGAAAAGTAAAAGATGGGATTTAATAGAATAATATACCGGATAAAATTGGCTTCTGAGTTCTTATCTCTAATCAAGAATATGCCAGACCTCATTTTGAAAGCTCCTGCTAACAAATGTGTGTACACAGGCACACAAGATAGAAGCAAGAGTAGTTCCCAAATTGTTCAGCCTTTTTAGGTAAGGCCAGAATATTCATTAATGGTGTTGTTAGACACATCCACCTCTTATTTACAGTTCTTCTCAAGGAGGGGCTTCTGGGACACTGTGCTGTGAGCCATACCTAGGTTCGACACTGATCTTCATCCAAAGGAGAAGTGAATGCATCTTTTTTTACCGTGTAGCTGATGGGTAGCTGGTCGAGATTCCTTATTTGTTTCTCTTAGCCCTCAGAGACCACCTCATTCTCTACTATCTGTGACAGTGACAGTTCCTGTACTGCAATGAAGTTGATCTATTTTCCAACCTAATCAGAACACAAGAGATCAATACCTGTCCCTGATAGGGTCTATTGCTCCTGAGCAGTGTCAATACCCATTAAGGAAGCTGATTAAAATCTCAGCTCAGCTGGAGGCTGAGGGATGAAGTCACCAGTGAGACAGAACTCTTCTCCCTGTGCCAAAGCTTTGCTTCTGTGAAACTCCCCTCCTCCAAGTGCCTGCAACCTCCACCCTGCTCTACATCCAAAGCCCTCAACCTTCTGCCTCCTTCCCCCACAGCATGCAGGCTACCTCTACTTCTAGGGCCTTTGCCCTTTCACTCCACTTGCGCTGGCTCTGCAGAGGTCTTGTGAGAGCCAAGTGCTGGTCTATGTGATGTGGCTGTGTGGACTCCAGGTTTGTCCACACATACTGCTTTGGTGGTTTCCTTTGCAGACTTGATTTGAAGGAAAGACCATCTTGAATAGCACTGGAGCCTCCTACTTCTATTAGCCCAGAATCCAAGGGAGGAACTCAGTGGAACTAAACACTGAGGGTTTTGTAGAGGAAAATTCTCACACTGCTGCTGAGTTTATGAACCAGCTGTTGTGAAGCAGAAATGCAATTCGTCTGCTGTCTGGGTATGAAGAGCCAATGCAGATCAATTCCAGAAAGCTGAGGAAAGGGAGTTGAAGAAACCTATGAAGCAGCAGCTCTATTTCCTATTTAAACAATTGTCCGAAGGCTGCTTGCAACAACCTGCTTTCTATCCATTTCCCCAGGAGTTCCAATTTCCACCTCTGCAGGTCTTAATATTCTTAACAACCCATCAGGAGGGAAAGCAATTGTAACACCATTCAATTACCCTCAATCTTAAATTCACTTTCCAACAAAGGATAAGAAGTCAACCTTGACATGCTGATGTTAAAACAGTTGAAATCCAGAAGAAAACAATAATCTTTGCTCTTGAATTTTTGAAGTTACAAAGAATTTTAGAGGCAGAAATTCCAAGTTTAAAGAAATATCTTAATCTTTCTAAGAATGAATAAACCATAGAACTTTAGGCCAAAGGACTCATAAGGATTATATAGTCCAACCTCATTTCACCGACAGAGAAGGTGGTTTGCCCAAGGTCACATGGATAGTAAGCATTGACCCTGAAATCCAGATGTTCCAACTCGTAAGAGTCTTATCTTTTGATGCCACCTTATTCTGCCCTCAAAGCTGCCTTACTTACCGGGTTAGAGTAACTCACAGCCTTTGAGGACCCACCTGCCTTAAAAATCAGTATAGTGACCAAGACTTGCAGTGATAATTAGACCTAGATTTACGCCGATTATACCACTGCTGACTGATGACCCCTGATGAGACCTCTGAGGAGAGGATACCAGGGTTCCTGCAGTGTTACCTCATTGCCAAGCTCCCATGGAACCAGTGGCTCCTCTGGTGGGATAAAGCTTGGAATTGCCCTTTCCCATTGGCTTAGTTGCTAAATCCTTTAGGCTTTCCTTTTTGAGGCGCAAAGTAGCCTGGGAAGTGAGTAACTGGAGACGCTTTAATTTGTTCTCTCTTCTCCAGACTTCTGCGCTCCTGTGCGCCCTTCATGATGAGAGCCGACACTGTCAGGGCCTTCTGACCAGTGGCCAGGACTGAAACGTGAGCCTTTCTCTCAGAGGAGATAGTGGCTGTCTTGGCAAGGAAAGGCTGCAAAAGGCTAGAAATCCAGAGACCTAACAAAGTAAATGGCTCTGGGAGTTCCTTCTTCCTTCATCTCTGATTCAATTAAATGCTCCTGGTGCTGGAAAAGTAGTCAGTAGCACACACACTGGGACTCACAGACTATCAGGGGAGGTTTTAGTGTCCTTGCTTCCTGAGTGGTCTAATAAGCACACATTTTGTTTGGGGCAGGAAGAATGGGCAACATGTTCCAAAATAGAGTTCTAAAACCTCACCAGTGGCCTCAGATAGCAATAAATGCACATAGGTTTTCTTAAACATGGAGCGGGAACTAGGATAAAAACCAAGGAAAGCCCAGAAGAGAAGCAAATACATCTGGGAGTTGGATAGAAAGAGACAGGGAGATTCTAGGGAACATCAAATAAGAATGGCCCAGGAAAGAACCTAGTGTACCAAGTACACCCAAGGCATGTCTACTCTTCAGATTCTTTAGTGGCAATGCCCTGAGATTTGCAAAACTCTTCTACCAGTGACTGGGATGGGGTTAGGGGTCATATCCTCGAGCTATCTGGAAAAGGATCAGCAGCCCTGGAAAGATAAAAAGGCAAACTTCAGCCAGAGAATCTCTGGAATGGCTGTATCATTACTCCCAAAAGTGTGGTTCAGTTTTTGAAAAATCTAAAATTAGCTAGAACAAAGGGTGCAAAGCTGTGCTGAGAGCACTCTTTCCCATGTTGATAGTTCATGTAAAGACTCTGCAGTGACAGACTAAGCCCCACGTGTGGGCCAGGCCTGCCCAGCTTGAACATCTAGAGTGCTCATGAGTACAAAACCAGCAGGTAAGGACTGAGGTTTGTGGCCACTGAAGAGACTAAAGATAGGTGACTGTTCACCCAACACAATGATGCTGGCTATTAGAAGGCCTGTAACTACCACCTCATGGGGTACAGTTCAAGAAATGGTATTTTATTTTTATTTTTGGAGCAAGACCAGAATTTGGAGTTTATCTAATAAAATTAATTGCATAAGAGAAAGTACCTGAAATTATCTGGGATGGTTTATACTTTCATGAGTTCTTGACCAAAGAATCCAGTATTCCTGAGATTAAAAAGTTTATATATGGCTCGGCGCCTGTGGCTCAAGTGGCTAGGGTGCCAGCCACATACACCTAAGGTGGTGGGTTCAAGTCCAGCCTGGGCCCGCCAAACAACGATGACAGCTGCAACCAAAAAATGGCCGGGTATTGTGGCGGGTGCCTATGGTCCCAGCTACCTGGGAGGCTGAGGCAGGAGACTCATTTGAGCCCAGGAGTTGGAGATTGCTGTGAGCTGGGATGCCACGGCACCCTACCCAGGGTGACACAGCTTGAGGCTCTGTCTCAAAAAAAAAAAAGTTTATACATTTCTTGTCACAAGGAAAATTGTCTGGCAATAAGAGTCACCTTTAACATGAAAGGGCCATGTGAAGCAGCAGGGGTGTAAAGCCAACCTAAAAGTTTTGAGAATCTGCCTCCAACACTTGAAAAGCACAAACAGATCTGAAGGGAATTTCTGTAATCTCTTTACCTGGCTTCTAACCCAATTTTGAAAAAGAAGCAAGATTTCCCCTTCCCCAATATCCAAAATGTGCCAGGATAATCATTTAGTCAATACCTCGTTTTGATTTCCTCTCCTTGGAATGAAGGAAATGATTATAGTAGAAGAGATGAAATTTCTTACTCTAATTTAGCATTCCCTGAAAACTGAGCTCACAGGACTCCCCTGACAATACAAGTCCCCAAACAGTAGTAGCTTCTCTTGAAAAAGTGGTTGGAAATAGAGAGAATTTTGTATACTCTAAAAATGGGGTTTTGCCAGAGGAGATATAGGGTGGCCATAAAGTTCGTGTGCAATTTAAAATTACACACTATTATATATACTATTTTGTATATATCTATATATACTATATATATATATACACTAATATATAACACCCTGTATATCTCCTGTCCTGGAACTAGGACCTTGAATTATAGCTTCTGGTTTAAAGACCATGTGATGTTACAGAGGTCCAGGGAGAACTATTCTGTCATTTTCAAATAAGAAATTAACAGCCAGTGGCAGGAAACATATATATTAAGAGAATGGGCCACTCTAAGAACTGAATATTACTGGCAACCTGAAAATGATGATTGAAATGACCTGAACATTCAAAATGAACCAAGGAATAAAACTCCTACAAAATGAAAATACTGTAAGTATTAATATTGGGTCATCAGGAATTAATGGTTTAAGTTTATGCTGGACTTATGGAATATTCTGTCCAGGTCTGATATTTTAAAAGGCTGTTTTTGTCTAGAGGAGATGCAACAGGCAAGAAAAGCATGCCACGTGAGCAGTTCCTGAAAGGCCACAGGGAACATCAGCTCGAGAAGACTAAGCGGAGACCACCAATGCACACATCTGAAGGGCTGTCATGTTGAAGAGCTGCAAACGGTAGATCAGGACCATGGGAGAACCCATAGGCAGACTTCAGCTCCTAGCAGGAAAACCCTCTGGTCATTAGAGCTGCTGAACTTCGAGTAATAAATACATAGCCACCAGAGGTACCAAATCCTGGGTAAAAGCTCTGGTAGACCTATGACGAAACACTAGAAAGCTGGACCAAATGACCTCCCGGCCTAAAATTCCATGACTCTCATCCATGGGTTGAAAAATACCTCATTCCTTTAAACCTCTATTAAACACTATTTCTCCTGTTAGCTCTAAGAAAGCACATGTCTCTCCTCTAAATCTAACCACTGGAAATACCAAATTCTCCACCATTGCTGCAGTACAATGGGCTGCTGACTTCTACCTCCCTTGTCACCATGCTGCAAGTGTCCTCAGATAATGTACTTTCACCATACGTCTTTCCTGCCTTCACCACTCCCTAGCCCATCTCCCAACAATCTACCCTCCCCACCTCTTACTCCTCCCTATACTGACTTCATTTCTCCTTAGGAGCAGGTGCCAGAGTGAAGAGAAGAAAACGAGGACAAAGGGAAGTGAGGCAGACTCGGGTATTCAAAGCCCACATTTTCTAATAGAGAAAATCATTTTGTAGGGAGAAGGTAGGTGGCAGATGAGAACCATGGGCTGACATGTATGCTGTGGTATGGCTTTTCAAGGAGAGGGCTGGGGGTGCCACCATCAAGGCACCAAAGTGATGATTTTATAGTCTCCAAAATAATGATTTCCCACAATGGCCAAAGACAAGTGAGGTTGGGTGCTTTATTCTAGCTTTTCTATGGAGCAGGGAGAAAAAAAATGAAAGGATAAAAAGAAGGGAATAAATGAAGCCAGGGCCACCTGAGCCTTAGAAAAAGAGCTAGGCATAAGAGAGAAATAGAAATTAAGACTAGTCAGGGATATTAATGGGTTGTTGACAGAAAACAAAACAAGTCAGTTCCTGAGAGGTGAAGATTAGAGAGCAGAGTCACTGCTACCTCCATAGCTCCAAAGCCTGTCTGATGATTAATTTACCATCTTGCTGTTTCTCTTGGCACCCCAGACAGGATCCTGCTGACTACCACAAGACTCACCTATGTCAGAGGACACTGGGCCAGTGTAAAAAGCAGAGGAGTACTGGTTCTGGTAGAAGCCTTACATGCTTGAACCAAATCCAATGTGGACAAAGTAGCTGAGCAGAGGAAGCTGGGGGTCCACAGCCGAGCCTGGTGTACTCCCCAAGGCCTTCTCCAGATGGCTCAAATTATTACAATCATGCTTCAATTTTAAAACTGTCATAAAACTCGGGGTGGGAGTGTGAGAGGAACAGGGCACTGAGAGTGCAGAGAAAATGTACAGTGCAGAGGTGACTTGAGAGGGTCAGAAAGAAGTGTCCTTCCACCAAAACATCCACTCCTTTGGTTGGAAGGCAAGGGCTGGAAAAGAGGGGTGGGGGCAGCAAATGCTGTCCTTTCCCTTCCTCTTAAATTTGGAGGCTAGTCTACTTGGATAGTTTGCTGATGACTCTGATGAGGGCACCATTTTCATCTTTCAGCCTCTGGTTGTCAGACTTCAGTTCTGTTAACACCTGTAGGGTGACAGAGGAAAAGGTATGTTAGAGCCTGGCAGGATCCCCGCCAGGCAGTCCAACGAGCAGGGCCTTCTGACACAGTGTAAGGAACAACCTGTCCCTGCCCCTTCACCCAGGGATGAAATTCCCTTGAATCTTCCTGTTTATGGAGTTGGTGATGTTAATATTTAAGGAGACCAGGGCACTTCTATCTTTTGAACTAACATATTTAGCAACAATATCTTACTTCTTTGTATGCAGGCTTCATGTTCTACACTCTATATCCTTTCATTCTATTTTTGATTGCTCGTGTCCTTGAACTTATCTCCAGTCTAGAGAATTGGGGAGAGTGCCAAAGTAGGCTGGTGAGGACATAGGGAAAGAATTCAGAAAGGAGTGGGGAGGGGGTGTTCAACTAAAAGAGTTAAAGGAAAATAATGCCTTATACCCCATCAAAAATAAGAATGCAGGTCACAGAGGCAGAACGTGGCTTTCCTGCCCTGTGCAGGAGATGAGTTAAGGGTCCTCTTCTTGGTGTCTTTGGTGAGGAGACGCCATCAAAATTCTCACTGGTCATACAAAGCATATCCACTTTCAACCACTAAAACCCAGAAAACTTACAGTCTCAGAGCTGAGCTATGAAGCACAGTGAACTCTAGGCACATATTTAATTCTCTCCAAAGGTCCCCATTACAAGGGACACCAAGAGGCTTTATCAGCAGTTAGTGGGAATGGTGTTGTAATTCCAGTAAATAGATACTTAAAGGGCAGGGAAGAGAGCAGAGGTTGAATTCTATCAGTTCTGTCATCTTGGAACACTACACATACTGTTGTCTAACATGAAAAGAAAAATAACAGCCCAAGCCTGGATATCCAAGTCTTTATTATGTCATTAGGCACTTTGACAAGTATGTTGTACATCTGAAAAATCCTAATAGGATATTGTTAAGGGTACACAGTTCATGTGTGGGCCCCACTGGCAGAAAGGGAGTTTTAGGTTAGAGGGTGAGTACATCTCCACTATGAAGACTACAGAAATCTATACCCATGTCTGTTCAACTCAGATGTCCTTTGATTAGTCATCTAAACTTAAGAGGACCTTAGTGGCAGACAAGGCCCCAGTAAAGAGTGATTAGGTCTGAGGTGCTATGAGGCCTGTTTAATTCTAGCTCTGGCTCTGCGTTAACCATTTAGAGCAGTGGTTCTCCACTTGTGGGTTGCGACCTGCAGGAACTGTATTAAAAGTGCTGTGGCATTAGGAAGGTTGAAAGCCACTGACTTAGAGGATTTTCTTTCTTTTTTTTTTTTTTGCAGTTTTTGGCCTGGGGCTAGGTTTGAACCTTTTACCTCCAGTATATGGGGCTGGCGCCCTACTCCTTGGGCCACAGGTGCTGCCCTGACTTAGAGGATCTAATTGTACCTTAAGTAATATAATCTTTGTTTCATCAAATCTCTCAGGGAAGATGTACGTTAAATTATAATTCTTTAAATTTAAAGATTTATATCAGGGAAACAAAAGGAAAGCACTATCGAATATCTGTAATGTGGAAGGCACTATGCTAGAGGGTCTCAGCAGGGCCTCGTGAGACTGTGGTGCAGCCGCTATTCTCATTTCTACACTTGAGGAAATGAACTCCATAACTAGTTCAAGGCACTCAGCTATTAAAGGTAAAGCTAATATTGGACCCAGGTGTGCATGACTTGAAAATTTATTCTTTTATTATAGGTGGGGTAGGGTAGGGTGGAAGAAAACACACCGAAAACTTTTGTAGCCACCAAAGTGAAATTCCAGCATTATCATTGTCATTACAGATCTCTATTAGTTTACGCTAATCACAGGACTTCTCTGTTCCAGAAACAATAATCCTTGTCCCTTCTCTCTCCAAGTGGGGACTCTGAGAGGCCCACGTGAAGTAACAGATGTGGAAGTGTGCTAGGTGTAATAAGCTGTGTGACACTGAGTATTTCTTTTTTTTTTTTTTTTTTGAGACAGAGCCTCAAGCTGTCCCCCTGGGTAGAGTGCTGTGGCAAATCAGCTCACAGCAACCTCCAACTCCTGGGCTCAAGTGAGTCTCCTGCCTCTGCCTCCCAAGTAGCTGGGACCATAGGCCCCTGCCACAACGCCTGACTATATATTTTTTTTTTGGTTGCAGCCGTCATTGTTGTTTGGCGGGCCCAGTCTGGATTCGAACCTGCCACCTTAGGGGTATGTGGCTGGTGCCTTAGCCAATTGAGCCACAGACACCGAGTCAGACACTGAGTATTTCTACTACTTCTACTGCCACTGTGAGTATTCCCCTGAATAGCAGGAAGGCTGGCAAGTAATCAACAAACTTTACTAAGAAGATTTTAATTTAGAAAATACAAAATAAGTCAAAATCCTGAAGAACATTTAGGAGATTAAATTTAAAAAAAAAGTATCAAGAGTTTCAGTACTGGGTCCGTGAGTAGGGTGCCGGCCACATACACCAAGGCTGGCAGGTTCGAGCCTGGCCTGGGCCTGCTAAACGACGACAACTGCAACCAAAAAGTAGCCAGACGTTGTGGCTGGCACCTGTAGTTCCAGCTACTGGGGAGGCTGAGGATAAAGAATCACTTAAGCCCAAGAGTTTGAGGTTGCTGTGAGCTGTGACACCACAGCACTCTACCGAGGGCAACATAGTGAAACTCTGCCTCAAAAAAAAAAGAGTTTCAGTCCTTTGATCCTGCCTCTTCTACCTCTCATTCAATCAAAGCAGTCCTGGCTGTCCTCTCATGCCTTTATTCCTGAAGCCTTACTTACCAGAACTGGGCACTCAGAAACTCATTTCACTAAGATCTTTAGAAAAAAAATCACCCTAGAGTGGCCTCATGTTTTCACTTCCCTATCTGCTCTTTAGTGCCTCATCCTAGGCCTGTAGCCTGGGTATCCACAAGACTCTGAAAGCTACATTTCCCTAGTAGGATTCCCCAGGTGGGAAAAAGCTATATATGGCAATAGGTTGCATTTCACTATTTAGCAGCTCACCAAATCAGAACTAAGCTGCCTTTTTAAAAAAATGTACAAACAACTCATAGAGTTTTGGTGATTTATTTCAACGTTAAGAACTCAAATTTTTGAAAAAAAAATTGGATAAGGCAATTTCACAGCTGCAACATGCTCCAGTTGACATCTTAAGGGAGTGTCAAACAGTATAAGAAATGGAATGTAGAAATCAAGGGGGGGGAGCCTCATAAACTGCACTTTCAAAAGAGAAGAAGTGAACAGTGTTGATCTGATATTCACTTGAAGTTAAAAAATAATCCAATAAGAATATAAGTGAAAGTACTATATAAGTATGTGGTTTAACAAAGCCTTTATCATTTTAACTCTCTGGAGCTCAGCTTCTTAATTTCTAAATTTCCAGCTTACTACTTCAGTTTGATGTTAAAGATACCTTAGATATGGGGCTGCGCTTGTGGCTCAAAAGGGTAGGGCGCCAGCCCCATATGCCAGAGGTGGCAGGTTCAAACCCAGCCCTGGCCAGAAAAAAAAAGAAAGAAAGATACCTTAGACAGATAAAATTAAGTAGAAGTATTCTCAAATACCACTTCTTACAAGCTTTAATGAGGAATGTGTTAAAGAGGAATAAGATACAGTTAGGGGTCCTGAAGCTTTAGACACTAAGGGCAATGCTAGCTGCTGGGTGAGAGGGTTTCAGAAAGAGTCTTGCCTGAGCTTGCTTCCAGCTTCAAGAGAAGTGAGGCCCCCCTTTATATTTTGTTGACAAGAGGCTGGCTCTGTAAGTTGAGATAAAATGATTTCTCCAGGAAACTATTAATGAAAACCAAAGTGGACAAAATCTCTTGATCACACTGCCAGTTTGGTTGTTAACTCATCCTTCTTCTAGGCAGGGGTCAGCAAACTTTCCCCATAAAGGGTCAAATAGTAAATATCTCAGGTTTGCAGGTCATACAGTCTCTGTTGCAACTATTCAACTCTGTCGTCGTAGCATGAAAGCACACACAGACATGATAATAGTCAATAAACATGATTCAGTTCCAATAAAACTTTATTTTTAGACATTGGAATGTGAATTCCATATAATTTTCATGTGTCATAAATCATTATTCTTTATTTCTTTTTTAACTATTTGTATGGCTCACGGGCTATATTAGAAGGTCACAGTTTGCTGACCTCTGTAATAGAAAGTCACATACCAGGCAATGGCTTTCTTTACGAGGTAAAAAGCTCTCTGGAAGTTAATCTCTGAGAGAGAAGTCAGACGCTGGGAAATCAGAATACTACTTTCTCCATCAGTAGCAAAGCCAGGGGCACACTGTAGTTGCTCAATAGATTCTTCTTGCATTGTTTAGACTGTATTCTTAGCAAACAGTCAAAACTTTGTGCCAAGTATGCAGGCAGCTTGTATTACAATGGCTAAAAGCTTGGACTCTGAAACCTGACATTACTGGGTTTGAATTTTGGTTCTGCCACTTAATTTCTGAATGACCTTGGGTAAGTTAATTTGTGACTCAGTTTCTTCAAAAGCACAAAAATTATTTGGGGGGATAAGTGAGAAAAACCATATACAACACTCAGCACAGGTCTTAATAAATGAGAACTATTATGGTTATTTACTACTGAAAGCATGAGATCTAGTTTTGCCCCATATCCTGTACTACCTTACAACAAAGAGGGAAACTAAAAATAACTGAAACATATTTTGGGGGTCCTTAATTCATCCCAAGTCAAATTTTCCAGGAATCTTGAGGCTAATTTTAAAGCACGGAGTTTGGACCTACCAAGACTGGCTGTTTACTGCCAGCCTATAGTAGGACTTCCCTTTCAATTTTCTTTCTGTCTGAAATTGTAGGATATTAGCTCAGCCTTTATGGTCATTTGGGTGCTTCAATTCTAGAAGATAGTAGTGGCCAGCTACTGGCCCTGGAGGCAAAAGCAAATAGGCAGAAAAAAGAACAGGCCCTGGTCAGGACTAATTCGATTGTTGCTACAAATTAAAAACTCATTTTAGAGACCCTATCATACCATCTTCAGATTGAAAAACAAGTTGTCTATAAGCTTGTCTTTCAGATCCACAGCCAGGGAAAGGCTTCAGTCTGCCAAACATATTTTTTGGTTCTCAGTTGAAAATAAATCCCTACTCTCTGTTTCACTGCCTGGCATCTCCTTCAAAAAGCTGGCCCCATTAGAAAGGGCCTGGTTGTGTGAGAGTCTCATTTATACAGGCTGTATTTGGGCTTACAGTCCACATACTTGGGGCAAAGAGGGGCTCATCCCTAGGGGCCAGAGATTTGTAACTGGGATTAGAGGAATGATTTCCAAAGAGGGAGAAGAAAGCAATCATTGCAGAAGGAGGGAAAGAATGGTTATCAGTGGTTCTGCTCCACTGGTGGTATGGAGAATGTTTCTGCTAGTAGCAGGGCTCAGCCAGTGCAGCTCTAGCCTTTAGTTCTAGTCCTCTCCATCCAGCAATGTTGTCGGCTGTGAGGATTTATTTCTGTCTGGTATGGGCTGTGGTTCTCAACCACGGCTGCACAAAAAAATCGGCAGGAGAGCTTTGAAACCTGGACCACTGTGGGTGGGCCCAGTCACTAGTGTATGTTTAAAGCTCCCAGGCATTTCTAATGTGCAGACAGGGTTGAGAGCTCAAAACAATTTGGGCCCACAAACAATCTGGAGTCCAGGACCAATCCCAAGTGGGTTTCTGTTGACTGAGAAAGCTTGATTGCCATTTGGCAATAACCCCACCAATGAAATGTGTGTACATATATGTACATAGGTATGTGCATGTGTATGCGTATATATATGTGTAGCCAAGGGAGCAAAGCCATATTCAGTTTCTAGGGAAGAGAAGGTAATGTGGTGATCTTACCAAATAACCCCCAGCCAAAGCGAGGTGTCCCCACACCCTTGACCTAGGCTGCTAAATCCCATTCTGTGGTCTCAGTCCTGGCTCTTTCCATCTGCAGATGACCAAGCTCTACAGAAACCTGCACACAGAGGCTCTGATGGAGGGGATGAACACAGAGCTTCTGAGACTAACAAGAAGACCGAACCTGCCTGGAGTAGTAGAGGAGGGAAGTGAGGTGGAGAGGAGGGGCAAGAACTAGAGCTCCTGGGTGTCCGAGGACTCGATGGACTCCGAGAGTCTGGCCACCACTCGGGTCAGGGCCCTGTTCTCAGCCTGCAGTTGCTCGTTCATCTGCTTCAAGGTTTGAATCTGTTTTAGCTGGTGGAGGTTCTGTAGAGAGTGAGACATGAAGAGGACAGACAGACAAGACAGAGAGAGACAAGACAGACCAGAGAAGAAAAAAGTGGGACAAAGAAATCACGTGACTTTCTGTTTTTGTTTTTAGTTTGCATGCAAGAAAGGAAATGAGAAAGGCAGAAGTCATTAGAGCAAATGGGGGTGTGGTGAGGAGGGGGGGTGAGGGAGAAAAGCACTAGGGAGGGGAGAGCTGTGTCTGTGATTCTTGGCTAAGGTATAAATATGCTGAAGATCAGCCATATGAATATAACCACCAGGCTCTCCAAAAGCACATCTGGTTTGCTTTTGAGAATGACAGCCCACCATGTGGTTTGGGGCCTTCTGGACCAAATTAACATGGGTGAGCCACAGCCTCAGGGACCATTCTTCATTAACACTGGGAATGGAGCTGAGGACTTTGTGGGTTCTTAAATCCAGCAGCTGCCCTTTTCTCTCCCTCTAATCATTCCCCCATACTTAAACCCCTATCCCCACTTTTTCTTTCTGGGCTCTTCTTTTACCTAATTTATATTTTTAAAAATAAAACAAGGAAAATAAAAGAGAGGTCTGTTATTTAAGTTTTTTTTTCGTATAGGGCATGTACTATTTAGGAGGTTGAAGTGACACATACCAAAATAACAAAGAATGGTCAGATCTTTGGATGGTCCTCTAACCTGCTTTGTGGGAAGATTTTTTTTTTTTT
>NW_003852450.1:6723934-6732914 GCF_000181295.1 Otolemur garnettii
TCAAGCGAGTCTCCTGCCTCTGCCTCCCAAGTAGCTGGGACCACAGGTGCCCGCCACAACACCTGGCTATTTTTTGGATGCAGCTATCATTGTTGTTTGGTGGGCCTGGGCTGGATTTGAACCCACCACCTTAGGTGTATGTGGCTGGCGCCTTAGCCACTTGAGCCACAAGTGCCGAGTCCCAACTAAGTTCTTGTCTGCAGCCCAAAGAGCTCGCTGCAGGATCTGCTAACCTGCCTCTGACCTACTATATATGGTTATATGCATCACTAAATTGACAGCTAATTGTGGTCTCTTTGTTCCAGTTCATGTAGAGGCTGGGAGCTGCTTAAAGGTATTCATGAACCTGGAAATTATAGCTGTGCAAAAAAGCTAGAGAAACCATAAATATTCAATAATAATGGAATTTGGCTGGACCAATGTACTAGTCCAGCCCTTACTATCGGTCAGTGTTGCAAACAGAACAGAATAACTAGCCCAGAGATATTCTTCCTAATATAAGGGATTTAAAGACTTCAATAAATGGAATTACACGCAGGTCTGCCTATTTTGCTACTTGCCCTTCCTAAGTGGTCATCTGCACTATCCCTGAAATTGAGATCATCAGCTCTTTGGGAGGAGGGAAACGATTCTGTTATGGGAATGGGGTTTCATAGATGAAGACAGACAGTCCTGTGGGTTATATTGATTACAGAAAGGTGGCAAGGTATTACAGAAAAGTCTCTCATACCCACATGATGAGGATAGAAATGAAAGGTTAGTGAAGTTATAGTTGTTTGGTAGTGAAGCAGCAAGAAAATGAAAGGTAGCCTGAGGAGGGGAAAAAAAAAACAATGAAAAGGAAAAACAAGCAGAAACAAACTGCTGAATCTCTCTTTTCCCAAAGAGAGAGAATGACCCCCTTGGAAAAAAGGTAGGGCAGCCCAAACAGTTCCAAGTAGCCATTGGAGGGTGTGGACTGTGCAGACCTCTTTGACCAGTGTAAGGATATTGGTCATGGAGTGGACAGAAGAGGGAGATCATGGTACAGCATATGGAAAAGTTTAAAGAGACATGCAGGGACCCAATTTAAGAACCAATGGGAAGTCCCTGGCTCTCATCCTTCTCTGGTGTTGACATTGGACCAAAGCTTTCAACACAATCATTGTCATTATATGAAAGTGGTCCTTGCCTCCTAGAGAATACTATTAAAGACATGAACTCTGAAATAACTCAGTCTAACATGTGAGTACAAGCATATCAGGTGGAAGAATTTGGAAGTCTTCAGCATGAGGGACAGTGGCAGGAAACAATCTGGTGAAATGTTTTGTAGGAAGCAGTATTGAAAACAAGGCATGGCAAGGAGAGGACAGGAGAACATGGAACAGGGCAGGACTACGGGGCAGGATCAGCAAGTGACATTTCCAAAGTAAAATAAAAATATCAGGACCAATCTAAAAAGGAATTGGCTATTGGGTCCCACTCATGCAAGGACCTGGAAAAGAAAGGGGAGAAGGTCTGGCAAGAAAGCTGATGCTGAATGGAGGATGCAGTAGTAATCAGGTCTGATGTACGAACATCCCAAGACCAAGTGCAGGCCTGGTAAAGCTCACACTGACATGCAGACCTGTTAGAAGCTGGCATATAATCCTGTTCCAAAGAGTGGAGTTTCTCCTGGGGAGAATTTTTAAGTACTTACCTTTCTAAGCAAAGGCCAGAAAGACACAACCTATCTTGCAACCATAGAGCCACACATACATCTGGGTTAGCCTATCTCATAGTCCCCTCATTTCACCTGGCTTTCATACTTTGTAGAGTCAGAAAAATAGGCACAGAAGTCACTTTCTGTTCTTGAGCCATCTACTCTATTTTCAAGGGTTCACTGGAGATCAATCCCACTGCCTGCTCCAATGAAGTCTGAACTGTCTGTATAAACTGAATACACAGCAAACATGGAGACCACTGCCCCCAAGCTCTACTGGCTTCCAGATTTGACAAGACAGTTACCTGTATTGTTGGCTGGCTACCAAATACACAGAGATTTAAGCCACTAATTCCTCTAGGTGTTGGTCACATAAACTATAGTCTGGACGAACAATTTGAGGGTTAAACATACATTTTATGGGATTCCTTTCAGGCCAGCCACACAAATTTTAAAATATTTATACCTGTATATTTGACGTTTTTGTCTTCAAAGAAGGTACAAGCAGAAACATAAAATTGGTATGACTGGGGAGGCTGATGCTCTTCCTCATTAGTCCTCTAGGGGGTGCTAGACAATCTACAAACCTGCTTTCATTTGAAGGGTGTTTGGGGGCTTCAGAGCTTGCAGGTGTTTCTTCTACATTTGGCTTTGTGATCCATAATGAATAGTGGCAACTAATTGACTGAGCAGATATTTTAACTTAAAAGAAATCAGGCTGGGCATGGTGGCTCACACCTAATCCCAGCACTTTAGGAGGCTGAGGTGGGAGGATGGCTTAAGGCCAGGAGTTCAAGGTTGCAGTGAGCTATGAGGATGCTACTGCGTGCGCTCCAACATGGATGACAGAGCAAGAATTTGTCTCAAAAAAAAAAAAAAAAAAAGAGAGAGAGAGAGTGAAACAGAAAGAAAGAAAAAGAAAAAAATTTAGTCTCAAAGCAGCTTATCTATTGGCTTGGGGAAGTAAATAGTCTGATCTGGCTCCACAGGATAATGTAAACAACTGATTTCAGAGTTTTTGGCAAACAGTGTATGGCTTGGAGAGCAAACATTTTCATGTTTTGTAATTTCAACTGAGGAAACTAGATCAACTCATGATTTAGTTTAGGAAATCACAGCCTGATAGGATAAAGAGTAAACCTGTCTCAACCCATAGCATTGAGAGCAACTAGAACCACTGCAGGGGCTTCTGTACTCACCAATTTAGAACTGGAATAGAAATACAAAAAGAATCTCAATTTTTCCAATTTGGGCACTTTATGCTTCTTTGTATGTGGGCCTGTATGTGACACAGAACTCCATGACAGGAGGCTACAGAGCAGCAGTTCTCAACCTGTGAGTCGAGACCCACAGGAACTGTATTAAAGGGCCGTGGCTTTAGGAAGGTTGAGAATCACTGCTGTAGACAAAGAGAATGCTTCTGTGTGGTAAGTGACATGGGTCTAGAACAGCGGTTCTCAACCTGTGGGTGGTGACCCACAGGGACTGTATTAAAGGGCTGTGGCGTTAATAAGGTTGAGAACCACTGGCCTAGAAGATAGAGACATTCAGTGATGTTTGGGCATACTTTTACATCATCTCAGGAGGATCAATACTTATTTCTACTTCTTGCTGCTTTGAATCAACTTGAAGGATTTAAACAGCTTGAGATATAAGCAGGCATTGCTTGGAATTCTATGTGAATATTACCAGCCTTCAGATGGTGAATAGGGAATGCGGGGGCAGGGCCTGCTTTTCTCCTTCATTCTGGAATTACAAAGAGCAACAGGATATGAGCACCAGATCTTACATAAACTATGACCTTTTCAGGTCCTTTAAAATTTTTTTTGAGATAGAGTCTCACTTTGTTGCCCTCGGTAGAGTGCCATGGTATCACAGCTCACAGCAACCTCAAACTCTTGGGCCCAAGTGATTCTCTTGCCTCAGCCTCCCTAGAGGCTGGACTACAGGCCGGCCACCACAATACCTGGCTATCTTTTTTTTTGTTGTTGTTTAGCAGGCCTGGGCTGGGTTCAAACCCATCAGCCCTGGTGTATGTGGCTGGCAACCAAACCAACAGGTTGTGGGTACCGTGCCACCTTTTCAGGTCTTAAAAAGCTTTTGTTTTTTTCTCTCCAGTAAATTATCAACCTTTTTAGGCCAGTGGAACAATCAATGCCTCTTCCAAAGTGCTCCAATTGCATATTACAGATGTTGCTCGTAGAAAGACACTTGGGGATCTGCCTAATACTGTCTCAGTGCCTCTGTTTCGCAGCTAAAGAAACCTATGTTTCACTAGATGAATGCTTAAGCATGATATATATAGTAAAATAAGATCCCTGAAGAAAGAGGAAAAAAAACCAACAAATGCTAAGTGATTGTGGGGATGTGGTAACATGAATTGCATGGATTAGATACCCCCAAATCATACCCTCGTGGCTACCCTGACCAGCTCTGTTAAGTCCTCCTGCCACAGCAGCAAACTGTCTCCTGGATGGACTGCCAGTTCTTAGCACCTGAAACTGCTCAGGATGGCAGCTGTCTATTAAAGTGGCTAGAAGTGATTGTCACTGAGAGGGAAAAGAAGAAAGCAGTCACCTGTGAAGAGTGTCTGGTGGCATGAGCTTACTCTAGTGGAGGAGTGCCAAGCATTCCTGAACATTTCAGGGGAAATGGACTGGGGCATAATATCGATATGTGAATAAACTTTCATTCTACAAGGGTACAAGTGAATCTTTCTAAGAGTAGAATGTGAATGTTTTAAAACAATAACTCAGAAAATGACATGATGGCTATGTTAAACAGTTTGATGGAAGTGTTTCAGATTGTGTGTGAAAACCACACTGTACCCCAGAAGTGCATTAATGTACAGTTACCATTCAATTAAAAAAAAAAAACAAACAACTTTCATTCTACTGCAGAATGACTCAATCTGAAGGCTAGGCTGGGGAGGAAATCAGGGAAGAAAGTATCAGGCTTCCCCAGGCACCTAATGGGAGGCTCTGTAGAGCTGGAAAACCTGTTCTAGCCTTATCATTCAGAGTCTGGACCGTGATTTTCTTTTTTTTTTTTTTTTTTGAGACAGAGCCTCAAGCTGTCCCCCTGGGTAGAGTGCCATGGCATTACAGCTCACAGCAACCTCCAACTCCTGGGCTCAAGCGAGTCTCCTGCCTCCGCCTCCCAAGTAGCTAGGACCACAGGCGCCCGCCACAACACCCGGCCATTTTTTGGTTGCAGACATCATTGTTGTTTGGCGGGTCCGGGCTGGGGATTCGAACCCGCCACCTTAGGTGTACGTGGCTGGCGCCCTAGCCGGTTGAGCTATAGGCGCCGAGCCTGGACCGTGATTTTCAACCAGTGTACCGTGGCACACTGGTGTGCTATGAAAAATTTTAAAGATCATTAATTAAATTCTTTTCTTTCTTTCTTCTTTTTCTTGAGACAGAGTTTTACTTTGTCACCCTAGATAGAGTGCTGTGCCATCTTCCTTATGCCAATCTCAAAGTCTTGGGCTCAAGCAATCCTCTTGACTCAGCCTCCCGAGTTGATGGGACTATAGGCACCTTCTACAACACCTGGTGCCTGTAGAGATGTGGTCTCTGACTCTGGAGTTCAAGGAATCCACCCTCCTGGGCCTCCCAGAGTGCTAAGATTATAGGCATGAGCTACTGCACCCCACCCTTAATTAAATTATTTTCAAAAGAAGTTCAAAGCAGAAATGATCCTCCTAAATTCTTATTTTTTTTACCCTTTTTTTTGGATCAACATAATTTAAATGTGTCATGGAAGTTTAACTATAGGTTCAAGTGTGCCATGAGATAGAAAAGGTTGGAAAACATTGCTCTGGAGGGTGAAGACATTGTTTAAAAACCCTAAAAGTAAAAAAAAAAAAGCAAAAACAAAAAACAAACCTTAAAAGTAGTCAGATGAGGTGGCTCACACCTACAATCTTATTAGCACTCTGGGAGGTGGAGGCACGTGGATTGCTTGAGCTCAGGAATTTGAGACCAGCCTGCTCAATAGCAAGACTCCATCTCTACCAAAAATAGAAAAACTAGGTGGGTGTTGTGGCAGGTGCCTGTAGTCCCAGATACTTGTGAGGCTGAGAGGCAAGAGGATTGCTTGAACCTAAGAGTTAGAGGTTGCTGTGAGCTATAATGCTACAGCACTCTACGAAGGATATCAAAGTGACGACACTCTGTTTCAAAACAACAACAACAAAAAAACATAAAAAACCTTAAAAACTCAACTCAAGTTTGTCTACACCCTGCTGAGATCTCCTCTTAAATCAAGGGCAGCATCTGTTCCCAGAAGGCCTTAGAGGTAGCTACAGTCAGTACTGTGTGAGCTGACAGAGCCTAAGAAATGGCTGAGTAGAGGTGCTCTTCTTCACATGTTATCTCTTCTTCTCAAGGTTATTGAGTTTATAGTGAAATCTGGAGGGGACAGGCCTATGCTCAAATATCCAGTCTTGGCAGGCATTCAGAAAACAAGCGCACAAAGAGAAAAAAAAATTTCTTCATACCTTCATTTCTTCCTCCATTTCTGACATTTTCCGTTCCAAGGCTCGCCTCTCCTGTTTAGGAACGAGAATGTTGAACATCTAATGCATTTAGACAGAAGCCAAAACAATGTCTCCTAGCTGCTATGTGATCAGTAGCTTCATGGTCAAAGAATCTGTCTACTAATTTAGGCAAACATTACTAAGGAGATTTGAGTAGTATCTGATCCACACTGTGGATGGAACTACTTCACTGATAAAAATCACATTACCTAAATCTCCTATTAGAAAATTAGAAGATATATGGAGAAGCAACTTGCTAATGTGCAAAATGAACCAGGGCACTTGGAGATATTTTGTGCAAGCTGAAGATTTCACAGAATTTCTTCTTTTTTTTTTTTGCTTCTAGACAGAGCCTCAAGCTGTCACCCTGGGTAGAGTGCTGTAGTGTCACAGCTCACAGCAACCTCCAACTCCTGGGCTCAAGTGATTCTCTTGCCTCAGCCTCCCGGAATAGCTGAGACTACAGGCGCCCACCACAACGCCCAGCTATTTTTTGGTTGTAGTTGTCATTGTTTGGCAGGCCTGGGTCGGATTTGAACCCGCCAGCTCTGGTGTTATGTGGCTGGTGCCTTAGGCGCTTCTATCAAAGTGCCAATTCACAGAATTTCAAATAATTGTAAGTGACTAGGGCCCCTGCTCTCTATTGTTAAAGAGGTATCATTATCTTCAGAAATGATCCTCCTAAATTCCTAGGGAACTGCTTCTCTAATGATGGAGAGCTGATGGTTAATAAGAAAACAGACATCATTGAGATACCAAGGAGGTCTGGTTACAGGCTAAAGGAGTCAAACATATTAAAACTTAGCTGCTTTCAAATTAAATGGACAATAATACAAGAGATGGGAACATACTATATCCCTAGGGTCAAATCAAAGCTAGGGATCATCAATAAATCTAATTGAATTTTCCCAATTCAAAAATGTAATCTTTTGAGTGAATATTGGAAAGTGGTCAGCCATTAAATCAGAAATCTTCTCCATAGTGAAAAGAGTGAGTGAAAATCTGTGTTGGCTCATGTTTTAAGTCATAAGACCTAAATCAATAGCAGAGGGTCCTACAGAAAGCTCCTTTCTCTTTTTAATTTTTTCTTTTATCTATATCTCACAGAATGAAAGCCTTCTTCCTGTTCAAGGTGATGGGAAGCATAAGGATAAGGTGACCTTACACCTGAATGTGGGTGTGTTACAGTAAGTTAAGATATATTATGGGTATGCGCATGGGTATAGTTCTGCCTACAGGCAGAACAATATACAAGATGTCCAAGGACCCTTCCCACCCTAAGACTGGAATATGTGGAAAGTACTGACCATCTGAGGAAGCCCAGAGGACTAGCAATCAAATTACTGTCCAGAGTCAGACAAAAAGAATTTATCATCAAGCTGGGAATGGAATGTGTCAGAACTCTTGCTTTCATAAGATGAACTTTTTTTCATTGGTATAAACAACAAAGTTAGAGAAAGTCAGACAGAAGAGATGAAACAGGAGGGAAAGAGATATGCTCATACCCGTTTCTCTACCTCCAGCATTGATGATCGGTCAGATGTCTTTTCTTGTTTCTGCTGGTGCAAATGCAAACAAAACAGCTGTTACTTAAGTTGTCTCAGGGGAAGTAGAAAGCCCAGTCTTGTGCAGATTCACCAAGAGACATCCAGACAGCAAGGGTCCCCAGCAAATAGATTTTGATAGCTCTCTAAGCCTAACATTATTGCCTCTCTGAAGTTTGCAGGATTCCCAATGGGGAAGGGAAGGCAGTTGTAGTGTTTTCTGAATTTTTTTTTTTTTTTTTGAGATAGAGTCTCACTTAGTCACCCTTGGTACAGTGGTGTGGCATCTTTAGCTCACAGCAACCTCAAACTCTTGGGCTCAAGTGATCCTTCTGCCTCAGCCTCCCAAGTACCTGGGACTATAGGTGCCCTCCACAATGCCCCACTATTTTTTTTTTTAAGAGACGGCATCTTGCTCTAGCTCAGACCACAGGCGCCCCCCACAACGCCCGCCTATTTTTAGAGACAAGGTCTTACTCTGGCTCAGTCTGGTCTTGAACTTGTGAGCTCACGCAATCCACCTGCCTCAACCTTCCAGAGTGCTGGGATTATAGGTATGAGCTATTGCGCCTGGCCTGTTTTCTGAAATACAAGTACCAAGATATTACTTACAACTCAAATTCTCTAATATACTCTCTCTCTAGGTCTTCCATGATGACTACATTCTTATGTTTCATCATCCCTCTCCTCTCTTCTTTCTACGAGTAATATCGCAAACTGAAAGGAGATTTAAAAAAATGTTTTTTCTTTTTTAAAACGCTGGGGAGGCTGGGTGCAGTGGGCCCACACCTGTAATTCTAGCACTTTGATAGGTTAAGGTGGGAAGATTGCTTGAAGCCAGGAGTTTGAGATCAGCCAGAGGAACACAGTGAGACTTCTGCCTCTACAACCTGGTGGTATGTGCTTGTAGTCCCAGCTATTTGGGAGGCTGAGGCAAGAGGATCACTTGAGCCTAGGAGTTTGACGTTATAGTGAACTATGATGATGCCACTGCGTTCTAGCCCAGGCAACAGAGTGAGACTTTATCTCAAAGAAGCAAAAACAAATCCACCAAGTGCGGTGGTTCACACCTGTAATCTTAGCATTCTGGGAGGCTGAAGTGGGTGGATTGCCTAAGCTCACCAGTTCAAGACCAGCCTGAGCCAGAGTGAGACCTTGTCTCTAAAAATAGCCAGGCATTGTGGTGGGCGCCTGTAGTCCCAGCTACATGGG
>NW_003852450.1:6733268-6739120 GCF_000181295.1 Otolemur garnettii
GCTGGGGATTCGAACCCGCCACCTTAGGTGTACGTGGCTGGCGCCCTAGCCGGTTGAGCCATAGGCACCAAGCCCTGTTTTCCTTTTAGAACAGTGGTTTTCACATGCTGTGGGCTTCCAGGGTTCTGAGGAGCCCATTCATGGCATCCGCTTTACTTTGAATAGAGCAATTACACTTTTATTGTCTTATATACTAGGCTTCCAAATAAGGTATTCTTTTATTTGAATAAAAGATTCAGAATGTTTATTTTATATCATCTTAGCCTTTCAAGTTAAATTTTGCAGAGGGGCTAAAAGGCTTTAGCCACCATAACTAAAAAGTAGAATAACCTCAGGTAATGATCCTCCATTGGTCATAAATAAGGAAATTAGAATTAGTAAGAGAATAGAAGTGAATCCCTTTTGGTCTTAACATTTTAGAACTAAGTAGAATTTCTTATATTCAACAGACAATAAATACAAGTGATTATTGTTTTTATTTTGCCTACTGCTATACACAGGCAATATTTAATAAATAGGGAAATTATGCCGGTCTTCTTACAGAGGCTTCTCTTTTCAAAATATTAAGGAATAGCCAGAATGCAACAGTAAAATGAAGAATTCTGGCTCCTGTCCTGGGCTTTCACCTTCTGTTCTGAAGGTCATGGCTGTCTGCCTTTATATTGCATCGACCATGAAGCAGAAAGAAAAGAGAAAATGCAGAAATAGACCCTGTAGTTTGTTCATAATCCTCATAATTCTCCCTTTTCTGAGCATGACGAGGTGTAGAAGCTGCGATGATTTCCCTGTTTTCAAGGTTCACATATAAAAAGAACTAGTTTTTTGTTTTGTTTTAAATTTTGATCACCTCCCCCGCTTAGATTTCAGGTGGATCTTTTATGTAAAAACACTGTGTTCATGTAGTAACTGTTTCCATACAAATATATGAGGCTGACAAGCTCTCCCTTGCTGCTCTGCCAAACAACTCCATTTTTGGTAAATAGCAGAGACTTGCTTTGTAGCACTTCCACTTATTCTGAATTTCAATAACTTCTATTTGGCAAAACTAAGTATTTCTGACACACCCAGCAAAGCAGTTGGCTGGAAAGTAAATGCTTTCTCTGGCAACTGGAAAGGCTGATTTTATTTTCAGTGCTCTTCGTGCAAGTCAATGTCAGCAGCTTGTTAGACTACTCACTGCTCTGAGGCACAGGCTGGTGGAAAAGCCAAGAACCCCTAAAGGTCAAGACATATGCTATGAGAAGCTTCTGCTGAGCAGAATGGGAAGCAGGTGAAGCTGTGTTCTTCCTGTGGTTCCTCACATGACTGCTCCTTAATTTTCTGTAAAACAGTCCTAGTACTAACTGATGTGAACCAGCACAAGATCTATATTTGTTAACCACTGCTAATACATACAAACAAAAATTAGACCCAGACATCTTCTCAGAGTCTACTAGGAACACAACATTTTTTGCCTGGCTCAGTAATATTGGGGTGAAAAGAAACCACAAGATTTATTGAATCCACTCCCTGCCTTAAGGCACAGTTATAGCTGAGTATTTTTGAAATTTTAGATTTAGACAACTACTTTTCTTGTTCCACAAAATCACTTTAAGTTTAGTAATTATCTATCTGTGTTGTAGTAGGTCTCAGAAATTCCCAATAAAAGCTGCGTATGGCTACTACAACCAGGCAGAAGAGGGTGCCTCTTCCAAACTGATAGGCAGCATGCAGGCCAAGCCAGCTTCTTACCTCCAGCTCCCTAAAGCATCATCAAATTAAAGCAGACCTGGCAGTTAAAGGCAACAGGTTATCTGTTCTTTCTGCCACTTTCAGGCCCTTCTCTGGAAAGTGTGGGTCTTTGGCTACCTTTTTGGGATCCTATGCAGTTCGTACTGCTGTTTTCTAAGTGTGGACATCTCCTTGCTCATTGCTTTCTAAAGGAAGTGCAGTAAGATAGTTAAAGGGTGCACGACCCTTCTACCTCCTCTAACCTCCCATATTCAGTACTTTACAATCCTAGCATTTTAGTCTTTGCTTTTGGATATTTTATTTCCACCTCTGGTTTTCATTTCATGCCTTCCTGATAAAGAGTCATTTTTACTTCAGTTCAGCTTGTGAAATTCTTAGTCCCCAGGCATTCTAGAGGGCAACAACTCAATAGGTTTCCTGTTAACTCAGGAATAACCTAAACCAGCACTTGCTTTAGCTTTCAGCTGCAGGGTTTGTTTCACTGGTGATGAGCTTCTTACCTCCAGCTCCCTAAAGCATCATCAAATTAAAGCAGGCTGGAAGTTAAAGGCAATAGTTTATTTGTTCTTTCTGCCACTAATGTTCTTTATTTCTAGGTCAAAAGAGAGTAGTAGCTTGGGGAAACATCATATGTAGCATATGTTGTTTCCCCAAGCTACACAGAGTCTTTGCTTTGGGACTCAATCCTCTGTTCTAGCACCATTTTTGCTCTTGATGTGTTACATGACCTAAGCAAAGTACTTATTTCTCTAGGCCTAATTTGCTACCTCTTTGGATTAGGTTTAATGGCATCTTGCTTGTTTCTGAGAGGTGATATATAGATAAATTAATCTGAAATGTAATGAACAAGACAAGAGAACTGTCTAGGACTAGCCCTATGGCACTGTTTTATACTTTTCTATTAAGAAATAAGAAGATGGTAATCTTACATATCAATTATTAGGATTTAGATGATAAGGAATTGTTCACTGAACTGTCAGTTTTCAATTTTTAGTTAAATACTGATGGAACCTTAAAATCAAATTAGAATCCAAGACGCTTCTATTATCACTGCCTCTGAGTGGGCCTGATCTCGAGTCTGTCTGACTTCTTGCCCCTTAGCTCCCTAGTCTAGTTTGCCTCCTTATATCAACCCCTGGCTCCCATCTTTTTCTTCTTTTTCTCCCTTACCTGAGCCATCTTCTCAAGCTTGGCTTTTATGTCTGTTAGTTCTAGTTGGGCCTCTTGAAGTTTTGTTTTCAGTTTTTGGTTTTCGGTCAGGGCACTCTCATAGAGCTGGGGGAAGGAAAAAAAAAAAGAATCAGGTCACCCACTAGGTGGGGCTTCTAGAATGAGAACTCACACGGGTTTATCACAGGAATGCCTAGGGCTCTGTACTCCAAGCCACCACTGTGTGATAGTTAGAAAAGTTGAAAGAAGTCTAGAGAGCAGAAAATATTCAGCTTTTTAAAGGTGATAAATGCAAAGACAATGATGATATTTCAACTTCAATAATGTTACTCTCTAGGGGAAAAACAGTCATTTTATTTTCTCTTATGGGACATTCACATTGCTTGAAAGTGTTTTACCTCTCCATACAAAAGGGAATTATTATTATTATTTTGGCACCAGACTGGCATGTATATTGATTTTAGTCAAGTTCTGCTTAACAACCTATTAAGAAAACAAATATTTTCTTAACAAAAATATTTTCTCCTGGTATCTCAAGCACCTGAAGGGGAAGTTTGTAAATCTATTCCTAGAACTAGGTATTCTTTCGTAAGAACGAAAGAAATGAACTATAAAGTGATTTAAACCCTCTCCAAACTCAAATGATGGTTTTGTTTGTTTGTTTTACTAACACCAAGTAGTATTTAGTTGATAGTCACAAGACGTTATCAGAAGCATGTTTGTTAAAAACAACTGAGTATACCAAATGATTCTTAGGGGCTCTGACAGATAGCATTAAATTTTTTACCCTTCCTACAATTATTGTTTACTTTTCCCTACACCTTTAAATATTTGAATCTAGCCATAGATTTACTGCACTAAAAACAATTTATGAAGGGGTCTTTATTTAGCTGGTTGGAGAGGTGAAGCAAACCCAGAAACCTGCGATGAATTGTTACGTAAGCATCCTTTCTGCTGCTTCCTCTTCTGCTTATACTAATTTTTCTACACGGAGGGAAAAAGCTGAGAGGTTTACATGTCACACAAGAAGAGAAAAAACTTAAAAAGACCCTACTTTTTTATAATCCCTGTTGCTGTCCTCTTCTACACGGCTGGTCAGGGTGGCTAGACGGGCCTCCCGGGCCTCCCGACGGGCTCTTGCTGAAGCCCGGTCACTGTAAGTATCGCTGGTTGTAGGGCTACTACCTCCAGATTCCAACCTATGGGAGATAGTATTAAAGGCAAACACTGGTTTCAGAACAAAGTAGTTGGGGGAGGGTAATACTTCAGGGTACACTTTGACCTTTCTAAGAAGTATTTGAGAGCCCTGGCCAGAAACAATCCACAACATTCCTTCCTTGAATCTCACTGCCAGCATTCAGAGATGTCAGGGCTAAACTGCATGAGCTTGGGGAGGAAGAAGGCAGCCTAGCATTTGCCAAGAATGAAGCTCATTTGAAAAACTAGTGGTTTGAACCCAAGTCTTAGAGCTTTTCAAATTACTTTAGGGTTGAAAAACTTCCCTCATGAGTATGCTTTCAAAAGTAAGCTTCTTGGATTTTAGTGGCTCCTGGAAAATGATTATAATGAACTGTCAATGAATCAGAAACATTTGGTCTTAAGAGATCTGAGCTTGAGTTTGAACAGGGTGGAATGGCATGTATGGGACATGGCATGTATGCCTTTTGGGTACACTACAGGTTTGCTGGAACCCAAACGTTTCATGTTTATTAAAAATAAGAGTCTAAGGCGCCAGCCACATACACCTAAGGTGGAAGGTTCAAATCCAGCCCAGGCCCGCCAAACAACTATGACGGCTGCAACCAAAAAATAGCTGGGCATTGTGGTGGGCACCTGTGGTCCCAGCTACTTGGGAGGCTGAAGCAGGAGACTCGCTTGAGCCTAGGAGTTAGAGGGTGCTGTGAGCGTGATGCCATGGCCCCCTTCCCCGGGGGGTTGCTTGGGGCCCCGTTTCAAAAAAAAAAAAAAAAGAGTCTGCTGGGTAGTGCCTGGTGGCTCAGTGGGTAGGGCACCGGCCCCTGAGGGTGGCGGATTCAAACCCGTCCCGGCCAAACTGCAACAAAAAAATAGCTGGCCACCTGCAGTCCCAGCTACTGGGGACTGAGGCCAGAGAATCATCTAAGCCCAGGAGTTGGAGGTTGCTGTGAGCTGTGTGATGCCACAGCACTCTACCAAGGGCAATAAAGTGAGACTGTCTCTACAGAAAAAAAAAAAAAGAATCTGCGAATCTGCCAAATGATTCTGTGTTGGGGTATCAACACAACATCCAACTAGTTTCCTACTCTGTGATTAGAATTTCTGCATCTTCTAGCAATAAAGCAATAGAACGGATGGTGGTTTCTTTCCAGCATTGGTAAGTTCATCAGTGGAAGGGTCTCTTAGCTGTTTGTCTGTTTGTGTACAACTATAGCCTTAATCCTTAAACGCTGATTTATATTTTTTCTTAGGCTTTGCTATTTCCAAACTAAAACCTGCCGCATATAAAACTGCTATGTATAAACCAGCCCTGCAGAGTCTACAGCTCAAAGTGGGATGAAAAGTCACAGCTGTGGAACTTGCCTTTCATGTCCCCATCCTGGGTAGTTATTGCCATAACTGGGTGTGGGGGAGCTCAGTACTAGATGAGGTAGAGGAGCATCAGGAAGACA
The DNA here is from genome assembly GCF_000181295.1 of Otolemur garnettii. Lineage (NCBI taxonomy): Eukaryota > Metazoa > Chordata > Mammalia > Primates > Galagidae > Otolemur > Otolemur garnettii. The sequence goes on from NW_003852450.1 coordinate 6,738,818, forward strand.
CAGGGAAAGGCTAGGCTAAGCAAATAGCTCCTAATGATGCTAACGGCCACTGTTCACTTAAGAGTCCCACATTCTTCACAACATTCTTTTTCTTTTTTTGGGTGTTGATAGAAATCTCTTTATTGACTTTCTTTTTTTTTTTTTTTTTTATCTTCTTACCCTCTTAAAAATTTTTTTTTAGCAGTAGATACATGCTATCATACAGACCTTTTTCAGTTTTTGGCTCAGGCTGGGTTTGAACCCACCACCACTGGTATATGGGGCTGGCGCCCTACTCCTTTGAACCACAGGTGTCACCCTGAA
>NW_003852450.1:6740068-6753893 GCF_000181295.1 Otolemur garnettii
TTTTTTTTTTTTTTGAGACAGAGTCTCACTATGTCGCCTTTGGTAGAGTACCGTGCCATCATGGCTCACACAGCAACCTTAAACTCTTGGACTTAAGTGATTCTCTTGCCTCAGTCTCCCAAGTAGCTGGGACTACAGGTGTCTGCCACAACACTGAGCTATTTTTTTGGTTGGAGTTGTCATTGTTGTTTAAATGACCCAGGCAGGGCTCGAACCTGCCAGCTGTGTATGTGGCTGGCACCCTACTCACTGAGCTATGGGCGCTGAGCCTTTTTTTTTTTTTTTAGGTTTTTAGCTACTATAAACAATGCTACAATGAACAGACATCTATAAATCTTAGTGTCTTTGTCTAATTTGTTTCTTAGGATAAATCTTAGAAGTATATAACTGGTCAAGCCTAAATATATTTTAAATGTACATATATATCTCTCACCATACTGCCTCCAGAGAGGTTTAATCCTTTCTAGTCCAATAGGAGAAATATAATATCTCACTGTCATTAATTTTAATATTTTAAAAAATATTAGGGAGCTTCAGTATCTTTCATTATTTACCTTTGTTTCTGAATTGCCTATTCACAGCCTTTCTGCTGTAGGTATCATCTTTGGAAGAACATTCTACATAGGAGGGGTTTTTAAACTGTCTAACACAGGCTACAAATATTTTTCCCACTTCACTATTGTCTCTGTTTATAGTATCTGTTAATAGCAGATATTTAAAATTTTATATAATTAGACAATTTTTACCTTTTATGTTATCACTCTTAGAAGTCTTTCCTATATCAGGAATGCAAAATCTTTTCTTCTACCAACTTTTATGTAAAACCCTATTTCCTTAAAAATTCTAATCTGAGATTGTTTTTTCTTTCCTCCTCTCCCTCTTTTTTTGTTTGGCTTGAGGAAAAGATATATGTTTCCAAATAGACAATCAATTGTCCTAATGACCACTTACTGATTTCTTCACGACTAACATGAAAATTTAGCTTATACACGTAACATGTTGGGGCTAGGGTCTGTATTCCATAGATCTTTCTGATTATCCTTGAACTAGTGCCTCACCATTTTAATCACTACAGTTTTACAGCATATTTTGAAGTTTGAAAGGGGAAAATTTCCTTTCACAAATGGCCATTATAATACACAAAACAGAGTTGACAAAAAATTATTAACTACAACAAAATACCACTTTCCACAGTTTTGAACACCTAAGTTATTTCTGCTAGGTTAGATGTAAATTATTTGTTCTCTGGTTGCTGCCTGGTGAGAGGGCAAGCAGGGAAAAAATACATGTAAAATTTAAAATATATTAATAAGGCAGAACCAACTTAATTCCTAAGTTAAGTTATAAAGATTTACTAGCCAAAATGTAGAATATAAATGTCTTAACACAATAACTAAGAAAATGCCATGAAGGCTATGTTAACCAGTGTGGTGAAAATATTTCAAATTGTATATAAAACCAGAATACTGTAGTACCCCATGATTGTATTAATGTACACAGTTATGATTTAATTAAAAAAAAAAGATTTGTTGGCCATATGCTATCCCATAACTACCTCTTCCTCCAATCTCTTCTTTTTTTTTTTTTGAGACAGAGCCTCAAGCTGTCCCCCTGGGTAGAGTGCCATGGCATTACAGCTCACAGCAACCTCCAACTCCTGGGCTCAAGTGAGTCTCCTGCCTCAGCCTCTCAAGTAGCTGGGACCACAGGCGCCCGCCACAGCGCCCGGCTATTTTTTGGTTGCAGCCATTATTATTGTTGTTTGGTGGGCCCGGGCTGGATTCAAACCCGCCACCTTAGGTGTATGTGGCTAGCGTCTTAGCCGCTTGAGCCACAGGCGCCGAGCCCCCCCAATCTCTTCTTAATATTCCTTCAGAGGAACAGTGGAAAAAGAAAGATTCAAACTTTTGACTCTATAGTCTTTATCATTTATTTATTTATTTTTCTTTAGGAAGATCAGTTTGGTACCTTTTGCAACTAGGAGATAAATTACAAAGGGTCATCCCCCACACCCTAACGTCCTTTCTTAATTTTTTAGCAATTGTGAAACAAGTCTTTAGTTCATTCAGCAAAGTATTACTGAGCACCATCTAGATATAGGTATTATGTTGCATCCACTATTATACGACAGGATCTAACCTCAATCTCTGTTTAGGCTGTAACGCTGCAATGAAGCCTTCCCTAAACCACCAGATTAGGTTAATCGCTCTTCTCTGTGCTCATCTGTCTCTACTAATTTTCTTTTTTTTTTTTGAGACAGAGTCTCACTTTGTCACCCTCAGTAGAGTGCCATGGTATAATAGCTCACAGCAACCTCAAACCCTTGGGCTCAAGTGATCCCCTTGCTTCAGCCTCCTAAGTAGCTGGGACTACAGGCGCCTGCCACAACACTCAGCTATTTTTAAGAGATTGGGTCTTGCTCTGGCTCCAGCAATCCACCTGGCTTGGTCTCCCAGAGTGCTAGGATTACAGGCGTGAGCCACCACACCTGGCCTGTCTCTACTTCTGACTGACACTTACTACATTCTATTAGAATAATCCGTCTCTCTGGCTTGTAAGCTAATTTAAAGTAAGAAAATTATCTTATTCATGTTGACTCCCTAATACTTAGCATGGTGCCTAGTACTCTGCTGCTTTAAAAAAATTAATCTAGTGGAAGTAAACATTATGAATTGGAAAGAGGAGAATCTGGAGGTAGGAGAGTGAGTTGAAAAACTATTCCATTACTTTGGGGAGGAGATAATAAAAGTCTGAATTATTGTGGTCGCTGTAGAAATGAAAAGAAAGGAAAGGATGTGAGAAACACTACTAAACTTTTATATAAAGCTAAATTTAATTAGACATGCATTCACTTACAAGTATTAAGCATGCATATAAAACAGAGAGAGTTCTTACCTAGAAAGTCTTTCATGCTAGAGAAAGGAGACAAAAACAAACAAACAAAAAAGAAAACAGCATTAGCAAGGGGCTGATTTTTATTATTTCCATTTATAAATGCACTTTTCAGATCTAATGTCTGAAATTCACAGCTGGAGATGGGGGTACCATTTAAGTAAAACAATTCAACTGATTGCACAAAAGGCTACTGTAGTTCTTGCTTATGCTTGTTTATATTCCATGACTTCCTAGATATAAGGTTTTGGGGACAGCATATTTTAAGGTAAAGTCAGCAAAATGTAAAATGTTTAAAAACTGCTCCCACCCTACCCAACTAACCAGCCAAGCTCGTGTTCTAGGAGTGACTATCATCAACTTTCTCAGTAACATGTAGCTTCTCTGGATCTCAATATTTGTTTTATAAATTTGCTTCAGTTCACAAACCCTCAACTTTGCCGTAAGTGAATACTGCAATTACAAATACTAAACCCAGAACAGGGCTGGGCATGGTGACTCATGCCTATAATCCTAGGACTCTGGGAGGCCAAGGCAGGTGGACTGTTTGAGCTCAAGAGTTCAAGACCAGCCTGAGCAAGAGTGAGACCCTGTCTCTACTAAAAATAAAAAAAACTAGATGGCCATTGTGGTGTGCGCCTGTAGTCCTAGCCACCCAGGAGGCTGAGGCAAGAAGATCACTTGAGCCCAGGAAAAAGGGAAAAAAAGGGCTCAGCGCTGGCCACATACCTGAAGGCTGGCAGGTTTGAACCTGGCCCGGGCCTGCCAAACAACAATGACAACTATAACAAAACAGTCAGGTGTTGTGGGCTGGCACCTATAGTCCCAGCTACTTGAGAGGCTGAGGCAAGAGAATGGCTTAAGTCCAAGAGTTTGAGGTTGCTGTGAGCTGTGACACAACAGCACTCTACCCAGGGCGATAGCTAGAGACTCTAAAACAAACAACCCCCCGCCCAAAAGAAAAAAAAGAAAGACAACTCAGGACAGTTCCTGGTTTTCTCCCAGATCTCTAGTGAGAGTAAAAGTATGAGAGGGTTAGGGGAGGTGAGAAAATCCCCTTCTACTCCCTAGAATGCTATTTAAAAATGAAAAAGTGGGTGTGGTAGCCCATGCCTTGCACTTTGGGAGGCTGAGGACTGTTTGAGGCCAGGAGTTCAAGACCAACTCTGGTCTCTACCCCGCTCCCCAAACAAAACCCCATACACACACACACACACACACACACACACACGAACATTAAAAAGCCTTGTCTAGTCCAGTGGTGCTTAACCAGGGGTGTACAGCAGAATCATCTGGGGGATCTTTAAGAATTCATACAGAAAGATCACTGCCTAGACCCACTGTAAGAATCTCCAGTATTAAAGCTAAGAAACATACATTTTGCAAAAATGCAGATTATTATACTGATGAGCATAACCCCTGATTTAAAGAGAGATTCCAGGCTGGGTGTGGTGGTCACACCGGTAATCCTAGCACTCTGGGAGGCTGAGGTGGGTGGATTGCTTGAGCTCATGAGCTAGAGACCAGCCTGAGCAAAAGTGAGATCCTGTCTCTACTAAAAATAGAACTGAGGCAAGAGGATCGCTTGAGCTCAAGAGTTGGAGATTGATGTGAGCTATAACACCCCGGCACTCTACCCAGGGTGACAGCTTGAGACATTTTTTATTGAGACAAAAAATAAAACAAAATAAAATAAAATACAGAGGGCTTCCATGACGAAAAGCCACCTCTTAGCAAGGCTGCCCTATTTGGTTCCTCTTTAGTCTGATAGGCTGTCATTTCACACGTCCCCTGGGACACTTTGCTCCTACTCTGCTCTTTAAGTAGAGTCTGAATAGCTAGCTTATTTGTACATGATGATATCGCATAAGAAAAAGGTCTTTTGCAGGTTAACATACAAATGTATTATGTTGTATGCCCTAATCTGGAACTCTTAGAACTTCTGTAAGTGCTTTTGTTAAAGATTGTTTTGCTCTACCTTCTACTGAAGACAAATGGATGACAGCCATGAAGATGATACTCTCTGGTGTTGTCTGAACTAGATAAAAACTGTTCAGAGAAAGAATTACTTTACAGCTTTTATGGCCCAGTTAAGGGCAATAAATATTGCGAACGGAACCCTAGAGCAGAAGATACAAAAAGTTGCTTAGAAACCAATATGAATATAGAGAGGTAAAAGAATGATTAGCTAGATAGACCATAGTTTAAAAAATACCCCCAAACTAAGAAGCAGGCGTCTTCCTGTCTCCCCTGCTTTTTCCTTTTAAAAATGTTCTCTCTCAGCAGTATCATCTTCCTTTCATATCTCTTGAAATTCTCCATAATAATCTCATTGCTTGGGCCTGTTTCTAATAAAAGAACAGTGAAGATCACCATTAATTCAGATGGCAATCCCAGAAAGGGACAGAAACCAGACTGCTTTTGATTTGTAAAATGTGTAGGGCCCTCAAAATACCAGAGGCTGGCTCAGAAAAATCCCCCACAAAAGCTTTTAACTTGAAAGTTATTAGGAGTTCAGGAGGCACATAATTAAAACCAAACTTCTTCTACCAAGTTTAAAATAAAATTGTGGCTCTGGAAAGATGGGCCCAAGGGAAAGGAAAGGAATAAGACCACGTCACATGTCTACTGCCAAGGCCCAAACTGGTTTAACTCATGTTCCTTTGGAGTCATGGCCTGACCCCACGGTGGTGGGAAAAAATCTATTTACATTTTCCGCAAAGAGGGACTAAGCAGAAGGAACATTTTATATCATGTTCTTGTGCACTAGCTGAGCCAGGGGAAACAATGTGAGCTATTCTGGGATGGCCTACAGAGAACAAGCCTTTCCCTTCAGTCTTCTCAGATTAATGACTAATGAACAAGCCAGTGATCTGCAAAGACCCTGCAGATTTTCAGAGCTACTGTAAACCTAAACATGGTCTGAGTTAATTGCAAAACACTATAATTTTATAACTTTTGAGTTTAAGAATAAAGATGTTCTAGCTTTCTACCTGAAGGAAGGAGAAACCTTTATAACTCAAACAGATGGAATTCTTAAGAAAGCTGAAATAAGGAGAGTCTCCTGTCTTTGGCTTTGAAGTAGATCTTTCAGAACCTATGTCCTTCCAGCAATAGGACTATTTGGAGATTGCATGATTTAGATATACATGTGAGGGTGGAACAAGAATTGTCAGGATTTATGCAAAGATGTGACAGTAGAGGACAATGACAATGAGGTCTGTATTAGGTTTTTTCCCCACATCTAAAAAGTTAATGATATTTCCTTAATATCATCAAAATTTCAACCGTGTTAGTTTTCTATTGCTGCCAAAACAAATTACCACAAAACTTAGTGGCTTAAAAAAAAGTTATTATCTCACAGTTTTATAGGTCAGAAGTCTAGCACAGCTCTGCTGGGCTCCATGTTCAGCTTCTCATGGGCTGAAATCAAGTTGTCTACCTCTGGTTCTTATCTGCAGGATCTGAAGAGCGATCTGCTTTCAAACTCAGGTTGGCAGAATTCAGTTCTTTTTGGCTGCAAATCTTAGGTCCCTGCTGCCTTGCTGGCTGTTAGTGGCTGGCTGCTCACTGCATGTAGAGCTCCCGCATTCCTTCTAATGCAGCCCTTTCCATCTTCAAACCAGCAATAGCAATTTGAGTTATTTTCACACTTTGAATTTCTCCAGCTTCCCCTCTGCCATCTGCTGAGAATGCTCTCTGCCTTTATGAGCTCATGTGATTAGACCAGGCCCACCCAGAAAAACCTCCCCACTTTAAGGTCACTGTGCCATTATAACACAATAATCATGAGAGAGCTATTTTGTCATACACATGGGTTCTAAGACATTAGGCTAGGATATCTTTGGGGAACCATTTTAGAAATTTCAACTATTATAAGGACCCCCGCCCCTTTTTTTAAGAGACAGAGTCTTATTTTATTGCTCTCAGTAGAGTGTTATGGCATTACAGCTCACAGCACCTCCAACTCCTGGGCTTAGGTGATTCTCTTGCCTCACCTCCCAAGTAGCTGGGACTACAGGCGCCTGCCACAACACCTGGCTATTTTTTGTTGTTGCAGTTTGGCTGGGGCTGGGTTCGGACCTGCCATGGTACATAGGGCTGGCGCACTACCCACTGAGCCACAGGTGCTGCCCACAAGGATCCCCTTTTTAAAAAAATGGTCTAATTTATTTATATACATCCTAAAAGTGAGAAATATACATAGTACATGGTCCCTCAGATCTCTCATTGGGTGATTATATACAAGTTCTGTTTGGAAAGTATCCAGCCATGAATATGAAAAACAGAGACATTTACTGAAGAAGATGCAAGATGCAATGATACCTCAGTCCCCTTTAAAGTAGGCACCTTGAGACCTCACATAGTTCTTCCAATGTCTCTTCCACTGTTCAAAACATTCTGCTAAATCCTTTACTGGAATTGCCATCAGTTGCATGTTTTCCTAAATGTCATCGATGGTCTGAAATCTCTTCCCTTTCAAAGGAGATTTTAGTTCTGGGAAAAGCCAGAACTTGCAGGGACCTAAATCTGGGCTGTGTGGGCGGGGGGGGGGGGGTCAGTCCCCTTGTGATTTGATATTCTGCCAAAAAATTCTGAATGAGGCATGAGGCATAGGCAGGTGAGTTGTCATGATGAAACTGCTGATCACCAGAGGCCTTTTTTGTCACATTGCTTCTCTCAATCGCTCAGTAACATTGAAGATTACTCTGTATTAATTGTTTGGCCTGGGGGAGTGTACTTGTGATGAACAACACCATCCCAATCAAAAAACACAGTTAACATGGTCTTAATCTTGCTGAGATTGTGCTGCGCCTTCTTTGGGCATGGAGAAACAGGTGACTTCTGCTGGGACAACTGGGCCTTTGCTTCTGGATCATAGCTATAGACTCACAATTCATCTCCGTTATGTCCTTTTTTTGTTTTTGAAATAGAGTCTCACTTTGTCACCCTTGGTAGAGTACCCATGGAGTCACAGCTCACAGCAACTTCAAACTCTTGGGCTTAAGTGATTCTCTTGCCTCAGCCTCCCAAGTAGCTGGGACTATAGGTGCCCATCACAGCACCCAGCTAATTTTAGAGATGGGGTCTTGCTCTGGCTCAGGCTGATCTCAAACTTGTGAGCTCAGGCGATCCACCTGCCTAGGCCTCCCAGAGTGCTAGGATTATAGGTGTGAGCCATTGCTCCTGGCCTTGTTATGTCCTTCTTGAGGAAATCTGGCTTATTGGTAGTGGTCTGCAGCAAGTTGTCAGCAAATGCAGCATAGTGATCCTTCTGCTCTTGTAGCAGATACTGTGGAACACACTTTGCCATGACAGGTTTCACACCAAGATCCTGTGTCAAAATCTTGGACATAATAGTGTCTGAAATCCCCAGATCAGCTTCTGATTCTCCCACTGTCAGTCGCTGCTCTTTGCTGACTGCAGCCTATACTCATTCAACATTCTCTGGTGTTCTGCTTGCTGCAGGCCTTCCAGAATATGGATCACTTTCAACAGATTCTTAACTATCTTTGAAGCATTTGTGTCACACTTTTGTTTGCACTGCACTCACTGCATTGTCCCTGAAAGCCTTCTGAATCATTCAAATAGTTTCTGTAAAGGAATGTTCAAGCTTAATGCAAAATTTGATGCAGATTTGTTGCTCTAGTTATTTTAATGCAACAGTCACACAGTACACATACTCACTTCACAGCATCAAGTGACCACTGACTAGTACAGTGAAGCTGAAATTCTTCACACATGCACATTCCAGTGCATTCTCTATAGCTGCAAGGTTACATCTATGTCGTGCAAACCATTTTTGTTTCATGAACAATGGTGCGTTACTCTCCAGACAGACCCTATACATTCAGAATTTGAACAATCTTGAGAGCACTATCTTATGCTGGAATACGTGTACATCCATGTGAGTAGACATGTGTATGGGACAAAGCATAATTCCAAGTAAAAATTAGACCTTTTTTTTTTTTTTGAGACAGTCTCACTCTACTGTCCAGGCTAGAATACAACAGAGTCAGCTGAGTTCACAACAACTTCAAACTCCTGGGTTCAAGTGATCCTCCTGCCTCAGCCTCCCAAATAGCTGGGAGTACAGGCACCCGACACAACACCTAGCTAATTTTTCTATGTTTAGTAGAGACAGGGTCTCACTCTTGGTCAGGCTGATCTCAAACTCCTAAGCTCAAGGGATCCTTCCACCTCAGCCCAGAGTGCTAGGATTACAGATAGGCATGAGCCGCACTGCACCTGGTCCCAAAATCAGCATTTAAAAGCAAGTATTATATTACATACAAGTATCTTCATCATATTACACTTCTTGATTGTCTTTACCAACAATTTAATACATATAGAACAAAAACAGTTAAATTGGAAAGTCAAATATAATACTTACATATAGTGTATATTATAAATACTTCTGAAAAATCTCACATGCCAGATTGTGACTATCCTATCAATTTAATACTTCATATAGAAATGAGATCATGTACCATTACCTCAATATTCTAGTTTATTTCACTATATTAAAAAACCTCATTAAGTCTGTCTTTTGTTGAATCTATCATGCTACCTAAGTATGACTTGAATCTTAGTTTTTCATTTTTATGCAGGCCTATACCTTTTATCTGTGGATATTCACAGCTTATAAGAATTTCTGGATTTTGGGGGAATTCATGAAATATATTTATTATAGAGGGAAATATACAATATAAATATACTAAGGCCTCCATAAAATATTCAAGGTAAGCCATTTTATATTTAAAAATAATCCATAAACTCTTAGGATTCATAAATACTTTTGCAGGTTCAGGCATATTCTGCATCTAGCCTTTCACATGCTATGTACTGTATGTGATGAAAGTGACCAACAGAAGGTTGAGGAGCTCTCAATCTTCTGACTCTGTCACATTTCTCACATTTAACATCTACTTTTATTTTCTCCCTAGCTTGGATTTTAGGTTCACACAGGTGTGCATGGCCACCTGAAAGTATAGGAGCCTATTCAGATAATTCAAAACACAGGCTTAATGAGAAAAGAAGCCTGATTACTATCATAAAAACATTGTTAGAAAATATGCACATACCAAATCATCAATTTTAAAGGTCCTTTTTAAGGCATAAATCCTACTATTTGACCTTCATTCCATTTCTCTGATTGAGATTCTAGTTCTTATCCCACTAGTCTGTTAAGGCTCTTCAATAGATATCACTGGCCACCATTATACCCCTTTAGGTAGTAAGCTTTCCATAAAGCCTGGGAAGAGATGGATTTTTTAAACATAGTAAATGTTATAGTCTAGCAGCCTATTTTGGGTAGCAGTCATTTTAATTTTATTTGGACTAGGCTGTGAATCAAAAGCTTTGCAAAATGGTTAGCGAGGCTCTCCAGATCTCATGTTTCAAGAGGCAATAAATACTTGGGACCTAAGTAACATAAGGTAAAACTTTTTATTTCTGAATAGATACCACAGAAGGTCAGGGCCTTCCTTTGTTCTTAGCTTTTTCTCTTTCTTTCCCCACAGAAACTGAAATATTAACTCAAATACACTAGCAAAAACTGCCATAAAAGGAATGTGAATTGTGTTGGGAAGATCTGCGGTTGGCCTTCATTTTATAGGTAGGTTTCTAGAGTGTGTAACTTTTGACCCTTTTCCTGATGACCAAATGTAATAGGAGCGGTGAATCTTAAATAAGCAACAGTATTCAGGGATACTCAAAGGAATAAAGTGAGTAATAATGGAATCTAAGACATAGATTCTTAGCAATACTTAAAGGAATAAAGTGGGTAATAACAGAATCTAAGACATTTTTGTTTGTTTGTTTGTTTTGCAGTTTTTGGCCAGGGCTGGGTTTGAACCCGCCACCTCTGGTATATGGGGCCAGCGCCCTACTCCTTTGAGTCACAGCTGCCGCCCAAGACATGGTTTTTTTTGATCTCAAAGTGTTCCTCTTTGGGGAGGAAAAATAAGCATACTCATAAAACAACTAGGAACATAAGAAAGTGATGGACTGAATATAATTAAATCAAATATTAGACTATCTGGTAGATATAATAAATAAAAAGGAAAGGGAGAGGCTAACATTGACTAGATATTTTTGGAAAGGCTTTATGGAAGGGTCAGGCCTATTGAATCAGCCTGAAGTTTGAAACTGGGTGGTCACGAATAACAACACTATCATGTATTACTTTTTTTTTTTTTTTGAGACAGAGTCTCACTATGTTACCCCTGGAAGAGTGCCATGCTGTCACAGCTCACAGCAACCTCAAACTCTTGGGCTTAAGCAATTCTCTTGCCTCCGCCTCCCAAGTAGCTGGGACTACAGATGCCTGCCACAATGCTCAGCTATTTTTTGTTGCAGTTGTCACTGTTGTGTAGCTGGCCCAGGCTGGGTTTGAACCCACCAGCCTTGATACATGTGGCTGGCGCCGTAACCACTGTGCTACGGAAGAGGAGCCATCATGTATTACATTTTTGGCAGAGGGAAGGGTCCCTCAGATAAGGAAAACTTTAGTATAGGTCTTGAGTTGATGAATATCTTTGTATTATCTTTTAAAAAATTATGTACAAAGCAATTTAATAGCATAAACAAAATTAGAGAAATAACCTACTTAAAAGATCTGTTTTTAAATACTTATAAAAGGTGTTAGAGTAAATATATAATTGATATACCCATTAAAAATTATTCTAGATCTTAATGTTCAAGAGTATAGATCTCTCTCTCCCCCACCCCCCCTCTCTCTTTCTCTCTCACAGTCTCACTCCAGGCTAGAGAGTGTGGTGGTAAAATCATTGCTGACTATAGTCTTGAACTCTCAGGCTCAAGTAATCCTCTTACATCAGCTTCCTGAGTAGCGGGGATCACAGGTGTATACCACCATGCCTAGCTAACTTTTAAATTTTTTTGTAAAGATGGGGTCTTCCTTTGATGCCCAGGCTGGTCTCAAATTCCTGGCTTCAAGTGATCCTCCTTCCTCTGTTTCTCCAAATACTAGGATTGCAGGAATAAGCTATCATGTCCAGACTTTTCCTCCTTGAAAACAGCTTTTATTAGCCAGGCCAGCCAAGAGGATCACTTTAGCCTAAGATTTTGAGATTGCTTTGAGCTCTGATGCCACAGCATTCTATGTCCAGTGAGACTCTGTCTCAAAAAGACAAAAACAAAACCCTCCCCCTTCAGCTTTTGTTGTAATCTCCCTTTCCAAATTAGATTCAGTAGTCTGAGATATTGGCAATAATTAAGAAGCTATTTAATGGAGAGACAGCAGTTTCACTGGAATAGGTATGCGTCATACTGGTTAAGACTGAGGCTCTAGAACCAGATTGCTGTCTTCAGCATTTACTAGTTACATTACTTTAGATAATTATTTAACTTCTCTGCCTCAGTGTCCTCATCAGTAAAATGGGGTAATAGTATCTAGTGTAGAATTATGGAAAGCATTAAATCAAACAACTTCAGTGGATGATGCAGCATGAAATATAGCAAATGTTTTGTAAATAGTAGGTGCTGTTACTACAGTTTCCTCTGTTTTCCCATTCTATCTTTCCTGACCCATTTGATTTTCTTTCTTCTCCCAATGCTTATTGACTGCAATAAGCTCAAACAAATTCCTTAGCACTCAAGTAAAGATTTTGATTATTTATAGATTTATTATGTAGGCTAATTCCTGCTTCCCTTTCTAATCTTTAGACATTTAAGGTCATTATTTTACTGTCGGGGTGCTGATACCCTCTCTCAGATAATCAATCATGTAAAGTTGATTTTGGAAAGCAATACATTTTGTTTTGTTTTTAATGCTTTAATATACTTTCATTTATTTAAAAATTTTTAGACATGAGGTCTCTCTGTTGTCCCACACAGTCTCAAATTCCTGGGCTCAAGAAATCCTCCTGTCTTGGCTGGGCGCCTGTAGCTCAGTGGTTTGGGTGCCGGCCACATGCACTGGGGCTGGTGGGTTTGAACCTGCCTGGGCCTACTAAACAAACAAACCAAAAAATAAAAAACCCAGAAAAAAAAGAAATCCTCCTGTCTTAGCCTTCCAAGAAGCTGGGATTACAGGTGTGTGACCTATGCACAGCATTTTATAATTAATTTAAATCTAGAATATTTGGGTGGCGCCTGTGGCTCAAAAGGCTAGGGCGCCGGCCCCATATCCTGGAGGTGGTGGGTTCAAACCCAGCCTTGGCCAAAAAAAAAAAAAAAATATTTAACTTTTCATATCAACAACTTTATTTATTTATTTATTTATTTGAGACAGAGTCTCACTATGTTGCCCTCGGTAGAATACTGTGGCATCACAGCTCACAGTAACTTCAAACTCTTGGGCTTATGTAATTCTCTGGCCTCAGCCTCCCAAGTAGTTGGCACTATAGGTGCCCGCCAACACACCTGGCTATTTTTTTGTTGCAGTTGTTGTTTAGCTGGCCTGGGCTGGGTTCGAACCCTCCAGCCTGAGTATATGTGGCCGGCACCCTACCCATTGAGCTTCAGGTGCTGCCATATCAAAAACTTTAAAAATATCCACTTGCTATTACAACTCTTATATGAAAATATTGCTTTTATAATGAACCATGAGGAGATAAAGTCCAGAAATACTTTTAGTATTTTCATTTAATAATCTCACTGGTAGAACTCCCTGCATTGGGTAACCAAAGAACTTTGCTGGGTTTGGGGGCAGATAACCACCACCCATTGCATAATAAGCAGGTCAAGAACAGAAACAAAAAGGGGATTAAAAAGAATAAAAGGCTGATGAAAGCCAACTCTGATCAACTCCCTTTGGTCTTCTGACTGTAATTAATTGTTGACTCATTCACATATTATGAGATTGAAGAAAAGAAATACAAAATAATGTTGAATAGTCTAGGAAGTTTTTCAAATTTGAAAATAATCCCTGGTCACATAGCTGATTATGTACTAAAAAACAAAGCCA
>NW_003852450.1:6754454-6774284 GCF_000181295.1 Otolemur garnettii
TACAGCTCACAGCAACCTCCAACTCCTGGGCTCAAGCGAGTCTCCTGTCTCTGCCTCCCAAGTAGCTGGGACCACAGGCGCCCGCCACAACGCCCAACTATTTTTTGGTTGCAGCTGTCATTGTTGTTTGGCGGGTCCGGGCTGGATTCGAACCCGCCACCTTTGGTGTACGTGGCTGGTGCCTTAGCCGGTTGAGCTATAGGCGCCAAGCCCTGGGAGTCATTCTTAACTCTGCTCTTTCTCAGGCTCATTTCTGCCCTCATTCTATTGGTCCCCAAGTATCGTCAATTCTACCTCTTAACAACTGAATGCTTTTCTGTACTGCCTAGAGAGAGAATGTCTCTGTTCAGGCCCTTGTCATTTATTACCTAGAATGGTACAATCAACAGCAACTGGCCTAACTATCTCCTGACCCTCCCCTCTCCATAATCCAGCTTCCACAGTTTCCAGTGTCATTACTCTAATACACAATTCTGATCACAGCAACTTTACTTCAAATCTCTATACTTTATCCACTGGATAACTCCCCAAATCCTCAAAATGACATCCTAAGCCTCATATGACCTGGCCCATTGTAAGTCTCTAGCTTCATTTCCCATTACACTTCTAAATATATCTTTTGTTTTAGCCACAATGATCTGCAGCTCCCAAAATAATGCCATGTTTTCCTATATTGTCTTTCTCTACCTTTGTAACGTACTGTATTCTTTCCTTCTTCTTTGCCTATCTGGCTGCCAATTTTCTTCAAACCTGAGGCTATCGCATTTACCACTCAACCTAAAACACCCTGAACGTCTTTATTTAATAAGTCTTCAGGCAGTGCCTGTGGCTCAGTGGGAAGGGCACTAGCCCCATATACCAAGAGTGGCAAGTTCGAACCTAGCCCCGGCCAGCTAAGAGAGCAGTGGCAAATGCAACAAAAATAGCCGGGTGTAGTGGCAGGAGCCTGTAGTCCCAGGTACTTGGGAGGCTAAGGCAAAAGAATCGCTTAAGCCCAAGAGCTGGAGGTTGTTGTGAGCTGTAACGCTATAGCACTCTACTGAGGGCGACAAAGTGAGACTGTGTCTCAAAAAAAAAAAAATAGTCTTCGTATTGTTATCTCCCTGCATGTCCTCCTCTTATTGCTTATTTATACATTTTCTAGAAATAGGGTCTTGCTTTGTCACCCAGGGTAGAGTGTAGTGGCCTTATCACAACTCACTATAACCCTGAACTTGGGCTCAAGTAATCCTCCTGGCTCAGCTTCTTGAAGTGCTAGGATTATAGGTATGCACCATTACATATGGCTAATTATTTTTTTTTAGAGACAGGGTCTTTTTCTTTTTCTTTTTTTTTTGAGATAGAGTTTCCCTATCTCTATGTTGCCCTCAGTAGAGTGCCATCGTGTCATAGCTCACAGCAACCTCAAACTCTTGGGCTTAAGCGATTCTCTTGCATCAGCCTCCCAAGTAGCTAGGACTATAGGCAACTGCCACAATGCCCGGCTATTGTTTTTTGTTGTAGTTGTCATTGTTGTTTAATAGGCCTAGGGCGAGTTTGAACCCGTCAGCCCCGGTGTATGTGGCTGGTGCCCTAACCACTGAGCATAGGTGCCAAGCCCAGAGACAAGCTCTTGATATGTTGTCCAGGCTGTTCTCAAACTCTTGAGCTAAATCAATCCTCCTGCTCTGGTCTCCAAAAGTGCTGGGATTACAGGAGTTGTTGATTTTCTTTTTTACCTCTCCAATTAAGCTATCTATTACTTGATATTTATTACTTGTATTTCATCTTTTACCTCCCCAATTAAGCTCTCTATTACTTGATATCTTTTACTTGTATTTCATCTATTAATTCCAGTATATTATATAAAGCCAACTACTTTGCAAATGCTCATGAAATGTTCATTGTAGGAGAATTCAAAATAGGGCAGGTGGTCTTGATCCTCATTTATCATGGAACCAAAAATTAGAATAAAAGAGCAGGACACAGCTGGATGTACCTTCAGGAAAGGAGCTGAAACCTTCCAAACTCCCAGTCTCTCTGGTCAATAAACCAAGACTTCAGTTGCAATCTCTACCAGCTTTACATAGGTCATGAGTTAATTCTAGTTATCTACTAGAATTCATGTAATGGCTCAAAATGGGGGAACTACTTTTATTCCTACAGGTTTTATGCTACTCTTGTCTAGGAAGATTCCTTGGGCTGATGAATTACTGCTTAGTGACTTCTCTTGAGTAGAATAAAAAACCCCAAACACCAATACACTAGCAGTTTTAATTAGGCAGAAAAAATAATTAAACCTTTATTTAGAATTATTCACCCTGACAAATGTTTCACATTCTATGACAATGGATTATAAAGTAAAGTTAAAAAACAGATTCCACGGCTCGGCGCCTGTGGCTCAAGTGGCTAAGGTGCCAGCCACGCACGCCTAAGGTGGCAGGTTTGAATCCAGGCCGGGCCTGCCAAACAACAATGACGGCTGCAACCAAAAAATAGCCGGGCGTTGTGGTGGGCGCCTGTGGTCCCAGCTACTTGGGAGACTGAGGCAGGAGACTCGCTTGAGCCCAGGAGTTGGAGGCTGCTGTGAGCTGTGATGCCACAGCACTCTACCCAGGGGGACAGCTTGAGGCTCTGTCTCAAAAAAAAAAAAAAAAACAACAGATTCCACATTGGTAGTGTCCCTGATATAGTTTTGGAAGTACAGAGGATAATATGGTAAATAGAACTGTTTGAAACTTGCCAGAGGAGGGCACAAAGTACATATATAAGAATGATTATCAACCCCAATGGTTTGGAAGGCAAAGAGGCACACTGCCTGCAGCCTATTTACTAGAGTTGCCACATAGACAAGCTCTCATGAAAGCAGCAATCCTTTATCAACCAATTACTTATCAAATGCACTTAAATTAGTTTGTAGAGCTGGCTATAAAACAAAGCCAGCTGATTAACTGTTCCCTTTATGTATATTAATGGCTTGGGGTGAAAGATATGCAAAATGTTTGTATGTTTTCTGTCATTTTTTTCCTATGGAAATGTTAGATCTGAAGGAATAGTAATCTAGACTAAATGGGAAAAGGCTACTGATCTTGGTTTATAAATGCAGGTCCAATCCTATTACCACAGATATCAATTCAATGAAAATCTGTCCAATTAAATTATTCCCTAGGTTCAGCTAATGACCCATTTACTTTAAGATATATTAAATAAATATCAAATAAGCACTATAACTTGGGCATTTTCTAGTATTTATTTTCTTTGAATTTATTCTGTACTCAGAAAGGATGTATATATATATGTATTTATTTTGTATTTATTATTACATATTTTCGTGTCAAGGTCTTACTATATGGGTGGCCCAGGCTGGTCTCAAACTCCTGGCCTCAAGTGATCCTCCCATCTTAGCCTCCCTAAGTGCTGGGATATAGGCGTGAGCTATCACACTGAACCAAAAAATACTTTTTTCATTATCAAATAATAATTTGAGAATACTGACCAAAAATTACCTTTCTTTTCTTTCAGGATAATTTAAAAATGCTAAACCATCTAAATGGACTAGTTCCTAATTTATAGAATTTATAAAGTTTAGAGCCAATAATATCATAGTGATTAAAAAGCAAGAACTAAAGGCATCTACTATATCTGCAGTTCAGAATTTTTTTTTTTTTGAGACAGAATTTCACTTTGTCACTCTTGGTAGAGTGCTGTGACATCACTGCTCACAGCAACCTCAAACTCTTGGGCTTAAGTGATTCTCTTGCCTCAGCCTCCCACGTAGCTGGGACTACAGGTGGCTGCTACAACATGGGGCTATATTTTTAGAAGGTCTTGCCCTGGGCTCTGGCTTGTCCAAACTCATGAGCTCAGGCAATCCATCTGTCTCGGCCTCCCAGAGTGCTAGGATTACAGGCATGAGCCATTGCGCCTGGCCCAGAATTCTTTTTTTTAATGGTAGAAAATGAGTGTCAGTATGAAGTTTTTCTACTAATTATGTGAACCCAGTATCTTATTTTATACCTGCTTCATTGAGTGAGAAAAGAGCCTTCAAATTCTCATCTCATCCTGGTATGGATGGTTCTCATTAGAAATGAGAGTGAATCTGGGGACATTGTTCTGTTTTTCCTGAGTGACAAATC
This sequence comes from Otolemur garnettii, assembly GCF_000181295.1. Taxonomy (NCBI): domain Eukaryota; kingdom Metazoa; phylum Chordata; class Mammalia; order Primates; family Galagidae; genus Otolemur; species Otolemur garnettii. Next base: position 6,758,570 of record NW_003852450.1, read on the forward strand.
AGAGATGAGCAGATATGTCACTTACGGAGCTATCTACTTTTAGAGAGAAAAGAGATGTTGAACTAACGTGAAACTAACATGAAAGTCCAAAGAAGCACTTAAAAAAGTTATTTTGTCATTCAGGGTCAAGAGAGCCCTAAACAGCAATATTAGGAGCATACCACTGAGAACAGTCATTCTTAGTGAAGACAGAGGCTAGTTAGGAGATATCAAAAGGATAGATGGTCATTTTCCCTACTGAGAAAAGAGGTATATGTATTTTTTAAATCCATGTTTAATAGTAAAATTTTGTCCAGTTACTACTATTTGAATAAAGAAAAGAATTATTATGTTCAGAGAATGAAAAATATTTTTTTTGAGACAGAGCCTCAAGCTGTACCCCTGGGTAGAGTGCCGTGGCATCTCAGCTCACAGCAACCTCCAACTCCTGGGCTCAAGTGAGTCTTCTGCCTCTGCCTCCCAAGTAGTTGGGACCACAGGCACCCGCCACAACGCCCGGCTATTTTTTGGTCGCAGCCGTCATTGTTGTTTGGCGGGCCGGGGCTGGATTCAAACCCGCCACCTTGGGTACATGTGGCTGGCGCCTTAGCCACTTGAGCCACAGGCGCCGAGCCAATGAAAAATATTTTTGAAATACAAACTACAAAAAGCTAAACAAAAATTTTAGCTGGTGAGGACATGCACTATCTTTTGCATATGAGTGATTTTTCATTAGGGAGTATATTGGTTGCACAATCTCCATCTAAGCTTAGATTTTCTTTATCTTTTCTTTTCTTTTTTTTTTTTTTTGAGACAGAGTCTCACTTTGTCACCCTTGGTAGAGTGCCGTGGCATCATAGCTTATAGCAACCTCCAACTCAGGCTCAAGTGATCCTCATGCCTCAGTTTGTCTATTTTTAGTAGAGACAAGATCTTGCTTTTGCTCAGGCTGGTCTCAAACTCCTGAGCTGAGGCAATCCAACCCCCTTGGTCTCCCCAAGTACTAGGATTACAGGAGTGATCCACCACTCCTGGCCCAAGCTTTAGATTTTCTTTCTTTCCTTCTTTCTTTCTTTCTTTCTTTTTTTTTTTTTTGAGACTGAGTCTCACTTAGTCGCCCTTGGTAGAGTGCTGTGGTATCACAGCTCACAGCAACTTCCAGCTCTTGGGCTTAGGTGATTCTCTTGCCTCAGCCTCCCGAGTAGCTGGAACTACAGGTGCCCACTACAATGTCTGGCTAGTTTTTGTTGCATTTTGACCAGCGCTGGGTTTGAACCCCCCACCCTTGGTATATGGGGCCGGCACCCTACCCACTGAGCCACAGGTGCCACCCTCGCTTAGATTTTCCTAATAGTACAGAAACACTAATCTATGAGTACAGATACACTAATCTATGTAATATGCGAAGTATCAGATGCTGCTGGGGATTTAGAAGTAAAAGTGTATGATAAAATAGTTTCAGTTTTCCAGTCACTAAAAAATCATCCTGCATTTGTTTTCTCAAGGTAAAGATAATAACCTGCTTGAGTTATAGTTTTTATAATCATTGCCCTTACTACTTCTTGAACATTTAATGAGGGGCAAGGTGTCCAAAACATTCTCTCTGTGTAAATAGCCATTATTTAAAAATTCTTTAAAAAATTCTTTCTGAGGGCATTTTCCTTAATATTCAGCCCTGTCAACAACACTAAAAAAAGAATCAAATTTTAAATGTTAGCTCAAAATTTCAAGAATATTGAATCAGGTGTTGCACCTCTTTAACTCTGTACCATCTCTAGAAGAAAATTATATGTATGTAAATCACAGCAGTTTGGGTGGATGAAGACAGTGGGAGACCTGTCCTGACTTTAACTCTAAAATGCACAGAGAAACTTCCTAGTATCTTTATTGTAAAGACCCAGGCACCGCCACCTTTAAGAGAACCTATAGCCTACAAGATCTCAGGCTCTGTGGGGTCCATGGTCCCAGATAGTATGACTGGAATTTGAGAACCAGGCACTGGATTTGGCCTGTCAATTTCCATGGTCTATAGACACAGCTTTCCTCCTTCCTATAATTTTGGTTTCTTATAACCCATTGTGGATTAATTTTGGACTCTCAGAGATACCTAACCTTTTAACTGTCAACTTTATCCCCAGCATGTTAACCTTGACTTCAAATATATTTGATATATACACCAGTGTTGCTGATGAATATGAGTACTGGGATCAGAGAGGCCTAAGCTTGAATTAAGACTCTGCTACTGGACAAACTATTTATCTTTTATGTATCTTAGTTTCCTTATAGGTAAAACGGGTATAACACCCACTAACACCCACTTTTCTTTTTTTCTTTTTGGAGACAGTCTTACTTTGTTGCCCTCTGTAGAATGCCACTGCATCACAGCTCACAGCAACCTCAAACTCTTAGGCTCAAGTGATCCTCTTGTTTCAGCCTCCCGAGTAGTTGGAACTATAGGCACCTGCCACAACACCTGGCTATTTTTAGAGATGAAGTTTTGCTCTTGCTCAGGCTGGTCTCGAACCCATTAGCTCAGGCAGTCCATCCACCTCAGCCTCCCCAAGTGCTAGGATTACAGGTGTGAGCCACCGAGCCCGGCCTTAATACCCACCTTTCAAGTGGTTGAAGATCCATAAGTTACAACCAGGCATCAAGAAGGTACATGAGCACAGGAACAATATCCCAAAACCAGTTGTTAAAGAGCACCCCAAACCAGTTTTTAAAGCATATCCTAATTAGCTGAACATGAGAGAAAAGGAACTAGGCTAGGGGAATCTTAAGAGATTAGTCTTACAACCAATCCAAAATGTCAGCACCCTCTAAATTAGTCTTCCCTATCTTTCATTCTTACCAACATCAAAGATTTTAGCAAAATAATAAAACATGAATGGTATATGAAAATCAACAGTCTTTATAGCACAGTCTCAAACCATTTGGACACTCAAAGTTGTTTATAGTAAGCTGATACTATTGTGGAAATACACAGCCACTGACCATGAAATTGGGAAGCAGTTTAAACCATCTTATTAAACCATCCATGTTTGGTTTCCCATGATTCAAATTCTCAAATTTTCTCTCACTATGACCTCTGTCTAAAAGGTAGGGATGAGAGGTGGTAGAATTAGGACAGGAAGGGTAGATGGCAGCTGTTAGGAGTGACAGAAGAAGAAGGTAGCACCTATCACTAAGGCCGAAATGGAAAAACAGCAAGGAAAAGGAGATATGGTCACTAAACAGATATTTATTGATGGCTCACCACATTGCTCTGGGAACTATGGTTATGATAGTGAACAGACATTAATAATGGATACTAAACAACTAGAGATACTATTAAGTATGACAAGAGGGAAGGAAGCAAAGGGAAACACTAACTGAACTGTTTAGTTTTGTGGTCCTCAGTTGGTGCCACCAAAAAATACCCAACAGCTCCTATGGAGAAAGTATTTTATGGTTCCTTGTAAAAGAAAGGTACCAGTCTACATGTAGAAAAAATACACCTGGAATGCAATGAATACAACATATACTATATTGGATTCTCAGTCTTCTAACAAAAAGTAACTTATGAATGGAACGACATAACATTCTTTTGGTATTCTGGTAACTAACATCTCTGGCTGAGGTCCCAGATCAACATGCCATATACCAAATTCCACTACATGGTAATTTACTCCGTGAGAAAGACATTGAAAATGGATACAAAGTAACCGAAAAAAATTACACTGGTCTATTCAGGCTTCTTGCAGATTTTCTCCCCATAGCTCCCCAAATAAGGAAGCTATGACTGTCCCTCTTTTTACTCTGTATATATGGTATAGCATAACCTAGTTCCCTAAGAAGGAAATGCTATATTGCCTACTACCTAATATGCTGATCAGGGTTTCTCTCTGCTTGCTATTGGTAGTAGTTCTTGCTTTTGTTATAGCGTCCTGGAGAGGAAGCCACTATATTAGAGCAAGTGCCCATATGTAAATTGTTTCAACAAAGACATCTACTAGAGAAAATGGAGAAAAGCCTCAAATGGTTCTGTGAACAACATTATAAACACCCCATACAGCTGGTTGTCAATGGCCAAGAATTATTTCTTTGACTTTTAACCACGAATTTCCTGATGTTATTTGGTGACTGAGAAATAAGGTTCCAGGGTACATAACTCCTTACTCAATTGGGTTTTTCTCACAATCACTCAGTGACAGATATGCAAAACAGACAAAGGCATACTCTATCTCATGTACATGCATACACAAATATATACACAGAACTTGCACATAATTGAAGCTTAATGTATATATAGTTTCATGGCCATTTGGAAGCTTGTTTTCTTCAAACATGGTATTGATCCATAAAACACAGGAAAGGCAGCAACTAAATATAGTTGCAGAAATTAGGAAAAGCCCTATAAGATACAATGATAAGGACTTTAAAATCTTACTGTTAAGCAGTTTACAACCGACAGTTAAAAGCTAAAAGAGCAAAACTGTAGTCGGACATATTTAAGTCTGCTTTCACTTAAGGCTATATTAAGTATTATGAACTAAAAGCTTTTGCAGAGAAACGAATAGGGTCTTTACTTGTGAGTTTTCTTCCCCCACCTGATTCTCATCTGTTTTGAAATTCCTTTGCTTTAAATCTAATCCCCCCAATTATATATATACACATTCTCCACCTTTGACACAGCTACGAACATACGTAAATAAAAAATGCTGCTTACTCGGAGTGTCTTGGCAGTCGGGGAGGGAGATGCTGGGGGAGAATCAGACTGAGATTTTCTATTCCGAGTGAATTCTTTACTTCGGGTATATAAAGAGGACATGGTTCCTCAGGATGCAGATACTCAACCACTGGATTCTTCACACAAAGCTGGGAATTTGCCCCTGTAAGGTTACCCTCACAGAATCTCTCCTTTTGAGTTGATGCAAGATGACTTTGTATAGAACTAAATAAAGGATAAAAGCAGCCCTGTAAATTATAGTCTTGAGCTCTAAACCAGTCCCCAGCTACACAGAGTCTGAGAGGCGTGTTCCATCAATATTTTCAATTCAGCTCCAACCACAAGTGCTCAGGACTAGTAGCTTACCGTACAGCGTACTGGGCTGAGCAACACCTTGGACGTCTAGATTGAGTCCTTGATTCTCCCCAAAGGACACTTCTTACTGAGGCTTGCTCTCCAATAAAACCTGAATCTAGGTTTCTGATGACACCAGATTAAATCCCAGAGGAAAGACGACCTTGGATCCTGCTGCAGATGAGTCTGGGAACAACTACAGTCACTTTATCCAGAGGGAAGAAACAGAAATCCCCTAGAAATCATGCTGTCTTCCCTTAGCTTGACTTCACTGGGTTGTAAGGGATTTGGAACTGCTGTGATAAATTCAGGCTAAACAATTTTTAAAAAACAAAAAAATATAAATACGGAACCAACAGTTTATGAGAAGGAAGCAGTCTGTGGAAGTCAAGTTTCTCTAAGTCCTCCCAGACGAAGCTGCTTTTACATATAAACACTCACAGTCATACACACATCTTTTCCCCTCCCCTCTTCTATTTTCTGACATTCCAAATCCTTATTCGCTCAGCGAGGAATGCTGGAGAGGAGCCAAGGGCAAAGATTCACTTTCAACTCAGAATTCGAGTTGCCACTTGTAGAAAGAAAAGAAAGCCTACCAGCTTCTAGAAATAAAAGGAGGCTCTTTGGGGGCATGGTCAGGGGCAAATCTGATCAAGCTTCCAGTATCCACTCCCTCAGAATAGGCAGCAGTCTCCAAGACTGATTTCTCTGAACACCATGAGAACAGAGATTTTTTTTTCAACTTCTGGATCTCTTCAGTCACAAGCCCAGACTGAAACATCAGTCAAAGCACCTCCAGGCCTTTTATGTTCAATTTGCATGAGATCTCATTCCTAGAAGCCCAGGAAACTGAAACTTGGCCCATTGCAAAGGAAGCTTTTTGTACCTTAGAGACCTTATTGGCTGACTCTCTAAGTATAAAGCTTACTAGAATTTCCTAAGATGCCATAATCAGGGAATAATAGGAAAGGGGAATAAAGGTGAGGAGAAAGAAAGAAGGGTCAGAAAGGAAGAGAGAAAACAGAGAGAGCAATGGCATGGCAAGACTACAGGTTTCAGTAGTGCCCAGAAAAAATTAAGAGCTAAAAAGAAAGGAATTTCTCTGGTGTTGAAGGATCTTGGACTTGACTTTGAAGAAACATCTCAAATTTAATTTTTTGTACTCTGTTGTCATCACTACACCATCTAACATTTCCAGGCCAAATGCTTTCTAAGCCAGTTGGTTTATCTTCAAAGTAACAACTCACTTCTCTCTGGGCTCTTATAAACTCTATGGCGCCTTCCCTTTTTCCATATGAAATTTTTACTTTTCCCTTCAAATCTTCCCAACATTCTACTCTTCTTCCTCTACTTGTCTTGATATTTTAATTTCATGACCAGTTTTGTGAAATTAAGCCAATGGAAGTGATAAAGTACCTGGGAGTTGGTCTGAGGAATACAGACTGCTAAATGTTTATAAAGGGGTCTTGATTTATTCCCAATATATAAAAAAAAATCCTTAAGAGGACTGACCAATTTTATTACAAATCAGAATTACATAAACTAAGAGGCCAATTATACAGGGAATTCAGACCTATAAATCCTGTATTACAGATATAGTTTATATAGTTAATCCCATCTGATAAGAGTGAGTTTTTTTTTGAGACAGAGCCTCAAGCTGTCCCCCTGGGTAGAGTGCTGTGGCTTCACAGCTCACAGCAACCTCCAACTCCTGGGCTCAAGCATGTCTCCTGCCTCAGCCTCCCAAGTAGCTGGGACCATAGGCGTCTGCCACAATGCCCGGCTATTTTTTGGTTGCAGCCATCATTGTTGTTTGGCAGGTCCGGGCTGGGAATTTGAACCCGCCACCTTAAGTGTATGTGGCTGGCGCCTTAGCCACTTGAGCCATAGGTGCCGAGCCAAGAGTGAGTCTTTATCAGATGCCTTTACTTAAAGAAATTATTAATACAAACCTAAATACTAATATTCCCAAGGCAAGCATGATTGGCTAGGGAAGGATGATTGGTACCTTTCCCATATGTTGAATGAAAGCCACCAGGTTATATTATTCCCTAAAGGAATGGCAAGTACAATTCTGATCAGACAGTTTCTTGACCTGTTTCTGTAAGGTACATATAGTGATTTCATACTCATTGGCAATTGGGGAGGGAATGTAAACCTCTTTTGCTCTGAACTGGTCTCTGTTTCTTTTTCTTTTTACTTAAGTCCACTTCTAGGGAAGTATTAACCTTGATAAACTTTTTTTTTATATCTGTATTAATATATGTTACTCACCCGAGTCATTCAACCATGCTGAAAAGTACATTACTATATAGTCATGTACCACACAACTGACATGTCAGTCAATTACAGATCATATATCTATATGATAGTAGTCCCATTAGACTACAATGAAGCTGAAAAATTGCTATGACCTAGTATCTATTATACTTTATTTAAATTATTTATTTATTTATTTATTTAGAGACAGAGTCTCAAGATGTCACCCTGGGTAGAGTGTCGTGGTGTCACAGCTCACAGCAACCTCCAACTCTTAGGCTTTAGTGATTCTCTTGCCTCAGCCTCCCAAGTAGATGGGATTACAGATGCCTGTCACAAAGTCCAGCTATTTTTTGGTTGTAATTGTCATTATTTGTCATGTCTGGGCTGGATTTGAACCTGTCTACTCTAGTGTATGTGGCTGGCGCCCGAGATGCTGGGCTATAGGCACCGAGCCCATTTATTTATATTTTGAGACAGAGTTTCACTTTGTCACCTTCAACAGGGTTTTGTGGTGTCTTACCTCACAGCAACATCAAACTTCGGCTCAAGCCATCCTCTTGCCTCAACCTCCCAAGTAGCTGGTACTATAGGCACCCGCCACAATGCCTGGCTATATTTTAGTGATGGGGTCTCGCTCTTGCTAAGGCTGGTCTTGAACTCCTGAGCTCAGGCAACCCACCTGCCTCGGTCTCCCAAGCGTGAGCCAATGTGCCCGACCTTAATCATCATTTTAGAGTATATTCCTACTGAAATCCCATGGCTTAAGAATGATAATGTTTAGTAAAATGCCTCCTAGTGATGATTCTCAAAGCAACCAGTATGCCACCGTGCTTGTATGTGTTTCGGGAAGGGTATGGATTTGTAGTCAGATATCCTGGATTGAAATTCAAACCCCTGCTTAACTAACTGATATGATATGGTATATACATATATGTGTATATCTATATTCATCTAAAACAGTGCCTAGCATGTAGTCATGCTTGATACATGATTGTTACCACAGAAAGTGCTTGGTCAATATGTACATGAATTTATAAAATATATGTAAAAGACTCTAAATGAAAATCTGAAGCAAAGAACTTAAATATCAGTTTTTACATTCTATGTGCTTGCTGCGGTTATGGAAAAGGGGCACTAAAAGGGATGTTCGAATCTCTTTTTCAAATGCTTTAAGAAAAAACCTACATTCCTACCTGTCTTCCTCCTTCTCTCCTCCGAATGTTCCTTATTTCTTGGAAGGCAGAGCCCTGGCATAAGGGAAGGGTACAATTGTGAGGTAGAAACTTGGTCTAGTTAAGGGACTAGTTTACACAGGGAGACCGAACAAATAAGTGAACACACTGATAATGGCAACTAAGTTTCTCATTGTTGGAGAAGGTGGGTATAAATACAAAAAATAAAAAGGGGGGGGGGACTAGAATGAACCTTGTGGTATTATGCAAGAATTGAAGCTATCAGTATGAACTCATGGTTTTCAATATAGATAGAGAAATAACTCAAGATGTAAATGTATGTGTAGATTTGAGTAAATGCATCTATATATGTGCTATATTTATGTATGTATATCTGCCTATGGAGAGGGCCTGGGAAGAGAAGCTCCCCAGTAACATTTAGCACACCTAGTGCCCAGATCATTGTTTCTAAATGCCATTTTTCTCTAAAAGAAACATGGCTCCTTGGAGTAATGGCTAATTCTAAAGCTGAAGCAGGGACAGAAAATAAGCCTGGGTCTTTGCACTAAAGAAGGTAAGAAAGCACTTAAAACAAAGCTTAAATGACATGACAAAAGGACACAGAAGCCTGCTTAGAAAGCCAAATCTGGGACAGTATGAGCATCAAAATAGTGATAGTAGTGAATTGTAATCTACTGAATAAAAAAGGAAGTATACCTTGATATAAATGAATGAAAAAATAGAAGTTTCTTCCTTAGAACACCTACTAGTAAATGTAGATGTAATGATTGGAAAAGTCATCATTTGGCAACCAGCATTATAAAGTCAATCTGAGAAAGGAATGTTAATTTATGCCAAAAAGTAGTGGGTAAAAGTAGGCAAGGAACTGAATTTTACATAATCTCAGAGTATCACCTCATAAAATACTGGGGGATATATGCGATTGGCCTGCTATCTTCAAAAATATCAAGGTTGTAAAAGTCAAGGAAAGATTGACTAGAGAGACAAAAATTGGATATAAATTGTGACTGTGGATTGGATCTTTCTGTTACAAAGAACTTTAGTGGGACAACTGGTGAAACTTGAATGTGGTCTCTAGGTGAAAGATACACAGGAATTCCTTGATCTATTCTTGAAATATCTTTGTAAGTTTAAATTGTTCTTTAAAAAATAACACATAGTTTTTTCTTCTCATCAGAGTGAGAAAGAAGGACAAAGAAGTGACTTTTTTTTTTAAACTCCAGAGAACTTTTGAAACATAGCCTGTACTTACAGAGCACTGTAAGATTATATGTTGACCAAAGAATTGAGTTTCCCACAGATAGCAGGAAATCACTTGGGCTGAAGGTACAATGACTTTAGACAAAGACTCATTAGTAGGTCATCAATCAATTTAGTGGTCACAATCAGATGAATAAAAAGTAAAATAACAGAACAGCAAATGCTGGAATGCATTACTCATAGCAAAGTATGTTTTCATGAAACTATTGCTTTAGTTATACATAATATGTTTATATTTATACTGGGTCACAGTATAAAATATATTTCTTACTATGAGGTCACAGTCAAAAGTTTGAAAGCTAATAGTATAAAGATGTTTAGAAAAACAAAGAGTTAGTACAAGTCCTTTGGCTTGCGAGAAGAACAAGAGTAGTTTCTACTCTGGCATGATTAAAGAATAGTCATCTCATCCCCAAGCTATGAAACTGGCAAAAGATATGTGCTTTGAACTAAAGGTGACCAAATGTTATACTACTTGATCAGTAAAAATCTGAAAATGCTACAAAAAATCACTACTGATTAAATAAACCTAGGGATGTAGTGGACAAATAGCACCAGAACCCAGAAGAGAACGGTTTTTTTTATTATGGTTGATATATTAAATAATTTCAAGGATCATCTCCAGTGTCACAGTTTTACCACGTAAACATCTACTCAAATGCATCCTACGAATATCTTATGTGATCTATGGCATGAATGGAGATTCCTCAAATATCACCAAAGAGCTTTCACTAAAAGAACAAGTGCTTACTACCATATCAAAAAAGAATGTTGTTTGAAATTCCAACTCATTTTTTCCTAAATAAAGAACAAGGTTCCTGTTTCCCCCTAGAAAATGACAATTCAACAGTGTTCATTGCCATGTGAAGAAAGATGGTGGCAGTTGCCTTTGTCTTTAGCATTTGTAAGCATATGACATTTTGAGCTTACCACATGATATAATTATTAAGTTTACAGAACAAGCATCTTCATTATTCTGTTTGCTGTATTTCTCACTTAACAGAGACTACCAGCCTGTAGAAGAGGTTGTGATATTTACTCTGGATAGATCAAAGTAATACAAATTTTTTTCTTAAAACTTCATTTAATAAAGATTGAGTAGGGCACAGATTAAGAGCATATAAAGGAGGAGAGAACATGAAGATACAGGTGAAGCTAGACAAAGTATCATTTACTCTTTGGTTCAGGGCCAAACTGATTTATTTAAATTCCTGAGGGTAGAATATACAAATATAAATGAGTTCACATAGAATAAACAAATACAAATGTGAACTACACTGATAAACCTGTATATCAACTATAGAATTGTTAAAATTAATCTTCATTACTTTATTAGCTTGTAAAACCTAGAGGCTTTATTTATTATGCTACAGTTCTTATAAAATCGTAATCTCTTGGAATTGGTTACTGCTAAAATTTTTTTTTTGAGACACAGTCTCACTTTATTGTCCTCGGTACAGTGCCACGGTGTCACAGCTCATAGCAACTTGCCTTAGTCTCAACCTCTAAGTAGCTGGGACTACAGGTGCTTGCTATGACACCTGGCTATTTTTTTAGAGATAGGGTCTTACACTTGCTCAGGCTGGTTTCAAATCTGTGAGCTCAGGCAATCCATCTGCATCAGCTTCCCAGAGTGCTGTGATTACAGGCGTGAGCCACTGCGCCTGGCCTGGTTACTGTTAAAATTAATCTGAGAGTAGCTTCATAATCTCACACAGGTCCTCTCTATACCTTTCAAGTACTTTTATGACAAAAACAAGAATAGGACAGCAGAATAAAATTCTGGAGTGCTCCTGAATTAAGGGGATCAGAAAAGAGCTTCCCCATTAGGATTTGTGAAGGTCAGAATTGAGCCTGAGCTATGAGATGGTTAAGTCAATAACGTTGAATGTCTTCAGGCAGAAACTTTAGGCTTAGGCTTTTTTGAAGTGTCCTCAAACCTGAAACTTAATCTTCTAAAACTACAATATCTAAGGTTCTATTTTTGACAAAGTGACAAAAGGATTCTTTACCATCACTTACTTAATCAGATATAGTATAGCAAAAGTGTGGAAAAGTTCCTTTTGGAAGGTGAACATGGCTTCCAAACCACAAAGTCTTTGAAGGCCCAAAGGAGATCATCAATAGCTTGCTAGACATTACCTAGTCTTTCAAAAATTTCTCTGCTTCTTCCTGCAAATCAATTTTTGGTAACTTAGTTTATAAACTGCTGAATAGCCACAATACATGTGTATACAGCATTTTAGTTCAAATTTAGGGAAGGTAATGAGTCAAGTATTACCAGTAAAGAACTATAGTTCTAAGATCTCTGTTCTTTCTTGGAACTAAGAGTTCACAACAGAACAATTATTTTCAAGCTTGTTTATGAATATAAGTTCCAAAGAAAATATTTTTAGTTTTCATTATTAACTGATAACTATTAAATTCTTATTCCACATTAATTGGAAGCATCAACTAACTATTAAGTTTTTACTCCGTGTAAGGTACTACTAAGGATAGACATTTAAGGCATGATTCCTCTCTTCCAAGAGATTATCTATGTTTGTTTGCCAAGTAAGACCTACATATTGCTAAAATTAATATCAAGTTCTATCTTTCATATATTTCTCTGTAAATAACTGCTGATCTCATATTAAACAAATAACTTGCTTTTAAAGGAGACCATCAGTAGCACACAGCCAAGTAAGAGGATAATTAGAACTAGTAACAGCTTCATTTACTATTCTTTTTTTTTTTTGAGACAGAGCCTCAAGCTATCCCCCTGGGTAGAGTACCATGGCATTACAGCTCACAGCAACCTCCAACTCCTGGGCTCAAGCGAGTCTCCTGCCTAAGCCGCCCAAGTAGCTGGGACCACAGGCACCCGCCACAACGCCTGGCTATTTTTTGGTTGCAGCTGTCATTGTTGTTTTTTGGTGGGCCCGGGCTGGATTCGAACCCGCCACCCTAGGTATACACGGCTGGTGCCTTAGCCACTTGAGCCACAGGCACCGAGCCTTCATTTACTAGTCTATGCATTTACACTGGTGTTTTATTACTGGATACCTAGGGGGTAGAAGGGAGATGAATGAGAAGTTCTCAAGGAAAACAGGCAGTTCTTTGTTACTTACTCCCCCTTTCTTTCAATTTTTTCATCTTAATCCTCTGTTTAATTTAATTTTAGATGTGAAAACTCTATCACTTTTGGGGGGGGGGGACTGGGAAGATCAATGATGGTAACTTGCATTTAATGATGACTCCTTCACAGATGCTCCTGCGTAAGGAAGACATTAGGAATTTTACCACAAAATGAATCATTTACCCTCGCTTCTCCTTTGAAATGAATCATTTTTAAGTAAAGAATCAGCCTTCATTCCAATATAAGGAAATGCACAGCAGAGAGGAGCTGGGCAATTCTTTCAATATAAAAAAGGGCTTTTCACATGTGTTCTTTTTGAATGAGCAATACAAGCTAAAAATCAGACCAATAAAACATATCCACAAAAGGTGTACATATACTCTGGTGAGTTGTTGACATTTTGACATACAATGCAACAACAGAGAGGCAAAACAAGACAGGATCTACAAGTTTCTCAGAACAGAGGTCAACTTTTTTCTTCTTTTTTAAAGATACAGGGTCTAGCTCTGTTACCCAGGCTGGAGTGCAGTGGCATGACCATAGCTCACTGTAACTTTGAACTCCTAAACTCAAGTGATCATCCCACATCAGCCTCGTGAGTAGCTAGGACAACGATTTGTGCTCCTATGCCCACTAATTAAAAAAAAAAATTTGTTTTGTAGAGAAATCTTGTGGTGTTGCCCAGGTTGTTCTCAAACTCCTGGCTTCAAGCAGTCCACCCACCTCAGCCTCCCTAAGTGCTGGGATTATAGGCATGAACTACGATGCCTGGTTTATGATAATTTCTATTAGTCAACAAAATGTTCTTAATCTTGTTCTCATATACTTTATAATGTCCCAGTGTTATTAATGTTTAAATCTCAGAAACTCACTTAAGGGAAAAGGATTATAAGACCCTTTTAAGAAAATCATTGTGTAAACCCATCTTAGAATTGGTTCATGAGTTTAGTGTTTCATAATTATATCTAAATTTAGCAATAGCTTAAAAAGGCAAACAGTATGACTCTTAGTGGGAGATAAAATAAATAAAGAAATGAAAATTAGATGGGCACAGAAGTATACAGAGGGAAGAAAAAGTCATTTTGAAAATCAAGCAAGAGGGGAGGAGCAAAAATTTCCCTAACAGGTACAGTGAACACTATTCAGGTGATGGACACATTTATGACCCTGACTCAAGCCATGTAACAGAAACATTTGTATGACCTTGATATTTTGAAATTATAAAAAAAGGCTTTAAAAATAAAAATAAAGGCAAACAGAAGAGGCAAGCTACCTCTTTTTTTTTAATGAGAACAACTTGTGCACCTTTTCTTTTCTTTCTTTTTTTTTTTTAACTTTTTTTTTTTTTTTTTTTTTGCAGTTTTTGGCTGGGGCTGGGTTTGAATGCACCACCTCTGGTATATGGGGCTGGCCCCCTACTCCTTTGAGCCACAGGTGCCGCCCTGTGTAGCTTTTCCCCCTTCACATTTTTAAATAGGCCTCACAGTACAGAAATAGCAGTAAAGGTAGAAAAATTAACTCAGAACCTGAGCAGATGTTTTTAAAGCAATACTTAGCACTGGAGCATTTAGAAATATGAGGACCCTGGCTATCACAATGATTGGAGAGTGCTACTGGCATCTAGTAGGCCAGAGTCAGGGATGCTGAATGTCCTGCTATGCTGCACACAGACTCACAGAGTGAAGAATAACCTTGCCAAATGCCTACAGCACCCTAATCAGAAACAGTGCTTGGACTGCTCAGAAGCACTAACAGAGCAAACTAAGTCTTTTTTGATTAGCTTAAAAGCAAGAAAAAAGACGCTATATAGTTTCATGTATACATATACCCCAAATCATCAGATATTTCAGTTGTACAGTTTACTGTACAGAAATTATATCTCAAGAAAGTTGTTTTAAAAACTAGAAGCTATTCAGGAGGCTGATGCAGGAGGAATGCTTGAACCTAGGAGTCTGAGGTTGCTGTGAGCTAGGCTGATACCATGGCACTCTGGCCTGGACAGTAGAGTGGAACTCTGTCTCAAACAAAACAAAAAAAAACCTCAGGGAGAAAGATGCTGAATTAATTTTAGAATACCTTTTAAAATAAATATGCTTAGTGCATAAAGATATTTGTGGTAGTTAGAATGTACTTATAATCTGTATTATGCCAGGTGAAGCATATTACCAGCTAGTAGCATCATACCTAAAATTTAGGCTTAACCGTTTGACAACAATGAGCTTCTTAAAGATTAAAGCTACAATTTAAAGGTATAAAGTCATCATAAGCTGCGAGTAGAAGCCTACAGAAATAAATTATAAACACAGAGGTTCAAAAATTCTATGTGAGTTCAAGAATGGATGGATGGATGGATTCTGGGACAAAGTCTCAAATTTTTTTTTTCTATTTTTGTTAAAGACATGCTTTTGCTCAGGCTAGCCATGAACTCCTGAATTCAAGGATTCCTCCCACCTCTGCCTTTGCTTCTCAGAGTGCTAGGATTACAGGCACGAGCCACCGTACTTGCCCTTGAGTTCAAGTTTTTAAATTGTCATCAACTTACGTTTTATATTTTGTTAATTTTCCCTTATGCCTGTAAATTAGGTAGAATGTTCCATCAGGTGCTAAAGAAAAGAATAATTATTTCCCATTATTAGTAATTGCAGAGTTTTTTTTTTTTTTTGAGACAGAGTCTCACTATGTCGCCCTTGGTAGAGTACTGTGGCATCACAGCTCACAGCAACCTCAAACTCTTGGGCTTAAGTGATTCTCCTGCCTCCCAAGTAGCTGGGGCTACAGGCGCCTGCCACAATGCCTGGCTATTTTTTGGTTGCAATTGTCATTGTTGTTTGGCAGGCCTGG
>NW_003852450.1:6775683-6779172 GCF_000181295.1 Otolemur garnettii
CCCAAGAGTTGGAGGTTGCTGTGAGCTGTGATGTCATAGCACTCTACCAAGGGCGACAAAAGGGAGACTGTCTAAAACAAACAAAACACAAAACAAAACAACAAAAACTATATATATATGAATGAGAGAGAGAGAGAGAATTATATTTTTGTCCAGATTATTTTGCTCTATTTTTAGTAGAGACAGGGTCTCACTCTTGCTCAGGCTAGTCTTGAACTCCTGCTTTCAAATGATTCTCCCACCTCAGACTCTGAGAGTGCTAGGATTCCAGGCATGAGCCACCATGCCCAGTCTGCTTTTATCTTTATTTGGGCTTACTCTGTTCTCTTCTTAGCTTGAGTTTGTGTATTTATGTTAAAAAAAAAAAAATGCCTTTCAACCCCTATACCATAATACAGAAATAGAGCTCCTTTAGCCAGCCATGGGGGTTTAGCGAAACAATTCCCAGGGTACACAAGTTAATAGACCTGTCAATGCTGTTGTTCCTACATTTCAAAGCCAATGTAATTCCACATAAACACAATTATGCTGAGGCAAACACTGCTGAAGAGTTTAAGAACTGCATATACTTTACTCTAAGAAATACAACTTGTGAGGTTCATGAGGCATGGCAATGTTTGTGGCAAACAGGACTGATGTCGGAATCCAATTAATTAGATTCCTGGAGGTGCTCAGCATGCAGTACAGGACAGAACTCCATGATGACTCAATTGACTGTCTCTACACACAACTGCATATTGCTCTCTTTGAGCACAAAGGGCATATACGAGTTACTATCTGAGTGTCCCAGATATGGTTCTAAGCAGTTTGCACGATGCTGCAATGTAATAGTAATGTTTACTATCTGGGCTGGTCAATTTGGGTGGTGATAACGTGCCTTACTGGAGTTAAGGTTATAAAGTCAATCTCTACGCTGAGTTAGCACCATATTAAAACAAAAAATAACCTTTTCATGCTACAGACTGTTGGTGACCTAGCTGTCTTATAAATGCATGCTACTGGTCATAATACAGACTGTCTTTATTTTTCTAGAGCTGTTTGTGGCAAGTTTTCAGACTTTAGGCTTTGTTTTCCCTTCCTCACTTCTCAGTCTCCTTTTGTTGTTCTTAAACAAGCTGGAAGCAAGACAACCTAGAGTGGATTCTGGTTTCTTTTTATTCTTCGAAATAGTTTATATAAGACAGATATTCTTATACTTGATCCTTGAAGGTTTGATAAATTTGTTCCAAAAATTATTCTAGGCTTTGTATGTCTTTGGCAAGAGGCTGGGGTGGTTAAAGTATGATTAAATTTCTTTAATGGTTATTGGGCTCTTCGACATTTTCCTCTTTCTTCATTTAGCTATTTTATATTTCCCTGGAAGAGCATCCAGGTAAACTAAGTTTTCAAACTTATTGGGATAAAGTTGTTCAAAATAATGTCTTATGTTTTTAATGTGTTTTATCTGTAATTTTGTTTTCCTTTTCCTTCCTAATACTATTTATACCTACTGTTTTTTTCTTAGTCAGCTTGTCAAAGGTTTATTGCATTTTATATCTTTTCTAAGAGTTAGCTTCTGGCGTTCCTACTTATCTCTGCTGTTTTCAGTTCATTAATTTCTACTTTTATCATTTCTTTTACTTCTCTCTCTCTCTGAGACAGAGTTTTGCTGTGCTGCCCTGGCTAGAGTGCAGTGGCATCATCACAGATTATTGCAATCCCAAATTCCTGGGCTCAAATGCTCCTCCTGCCTCAGCTTCCCAAGTAGCTGGGATGACAGGAGTGTGCTACTACACTTGGCTGATTTTCCTATTTTTAGTAGAGAGAGGGTCTCACTCTTGCTCATGCTGGTCTTGAACTCCTGCTCGCTCTCAAGTGATACTCCCACCTACATCACCTGACCTAGAGTGCCAGGATTACAGGCACGAGTCACTATGCATAGATTGCTTTTATCTTTATTTTATTTCATTTCTTCTACTTTATTTGGGCTTACTCTGTTCTCTTCTTAGCTTGAGTTGAAAGCTCAGCTCATTTATTTTCATTCTTATTTTATTTTATTTTTTTGAGACAGAGTCTCACTGTGTCATCCTTGGTAGTGTGCCATGGTGTCACAGCTCATAGCAACCTCAATCTCTTGAGCTTAAGCAATTCTCTTGCCTCAGCCTCCCAACTAGCTGGGATTACAGGTGCCCACCACAACACTGGCTATTTTTTTAAATTGTTGTTTAGCTGGCCTGGGCCGGGCTCAAACCCGCCAGACTCAGTGCATGTGGCTGGCGCCGTAACCAGTGTGTTATGGGTGCCGAGCCATTCTTTATTATTTTAAACCTTAAATAGTATTTAAGGTTATAACTTTCTCTCTTTAGCTACTGCTATAACATTTAATATGAAGTAATTTCATTATTACTCAGTTTTAAATATTTTGTAATTATCATTATAATTACCTCCTAACCTACGTAGTACTTAGAAGGGAACTTTAACTTTTCTCCTCCCTCTATTTTCCATTGCTCTTACCAAAAATCTGTTACCCTTCCAAAATCTCCATTCTATACTCCCACATCCTACCTTCCTAGTTCACTCTTTCTACCAGGATGATCCCAAGCTATCCTTGAACCTCACAGAATCTCTACTGTCTCTCATGCTCTTGATGTCCTTCATTTCCTTCCTTATCTAGCTAATAGTCCATGGTCCATTATCATCATTCTCTCTACCCTCATAAAACTTAGCAAAACTACAACTTTGTTTAAATCAGATTTTCTGCCTACCCCATACCATCTGACCCTGTGCAACGGGATATGGCTGGAAAAAAAATCATGCAACAATGCTCACTGGTCTCCATTTAAATTCATTACTTTGAAGCTTTAGTAGACTTTTTACTAGATAACTACTTTATTTCTTTCTCTTTTATTTTATTTTTTAGAGATAGGGTTTTCACTCTGCTCCCAAGACTGGAGTATAGTGGCATGATCATAGCTCAGTGAAGCTTCAAACTCCTGGGCTCAAGCAATTTTTCTATCCTAGCCTCCCAACATGCTGGGATTATAGGTATAGCCACTGTCTCCGCCCTCTTTCTCTTTTAAATTAAACACCTGACACTTCTTTCTTCAAGTTCTTTCTTGGCTGCTGGTCTTGCTTTCCATTTCACTAAGAAAACTGAAGCAATCAGAAAATAATTTCCATAGGTTCCTATCACATTTAACACCATCTACCATCTTCTCACTTGTTACCATTGACGAACTTCTATTTGAAGTCAATCCTTCAACCTGTGCCTTAGATCCTATTCAAAAACCTTACAACAGCAGTTTTCCATGCTTCTTCCTACATCTGTTTTTTTCTCTCCCCAGATCATTCCCATCAGCAAACGTGCAGCTATTTCTCCCATCTTTCCTACCCTGTCTCCTCTGCAAGCTGTTGCTCCACTTCTTTGTGCCACCTTTCTTGAAAAATTTGTCTCGGCTTAGCGCCTATGGCTTAAGTGGCTAAGGTGCCAGCCACATACACCTAAGGTGG
>NW_003852450.1:6779518-6780672 GCF_000181295.1 Otolemur garnettii
CAACCTCCAACTTCTGGGCTCAAGCGAGTCTCCTGCCTCAGCCTCCCAAGTAGCTGGGACTACAGGTGCCTGCCACAGCACCTGGCCATTTTTTGGTTGCAGCCATCATTGTTGTTTGGCGGGCCTGGGCTGGGGATTTGAACCCACCACTTTAGGTGTATGTGGCTGGCGCCTTAGCCGCTTGAGCCACAGGCGCCAAGCCTCAGCGTGTCTTAAAACCACTCCATTCAGGCTTTCTGTTCTGCCATTCCACCAAAATCACTGTTACCAAAGTTACTACGTTGCCAAAACCAATGGTTAGTTCTTAAGATTTCATCTTACTTGATCTATCAGAAACATTTAACACAGCTAGTAACTACCTCCTTCTTCACACATTTTCTTCACTCACACTAGAAAGGACATTACATACTTCTTGGTTCCTCTTTTTTTCTATTAATATATTGTCTATATTATCTCACACAGTCTCATGGCTTTAAATGTCATCTGAATGCTCCACAGCATTTTGACAGATTTGTAAATCCAATTGCCAGATTTTCCAGTTGGATGTCTAATATCTCAAATTCAACATTTCCTAATTTTCTTCTCCAACCATCTTCACCTGCAGAGTTGGTGAGTTAATGGCTGCTCTATCCTTCTATTTGTTCAGGCCAAAGACCCTGGAGTCAGGTCCACTTTCTGACACATTCCACATGCAACCCTCCAAGAAATGTTGGCTCTACCTTCAAATAAATTCAGAATTTACCAATTTTCAACAAGTCTATTGCTATCATGAGAACCAACCCCCCATCATCTTTTGCCTAGGTTATGGCAATAGTTTTTGCTCTGTCGTCATAGTATTTAACCACTTCTTATCTCAATACAGTGGCTTGAGTGATTCTTTCAAAACTTAAGTCAGTTCATATCATTCCTGTACTCAAAATCCAGCAATTGCTTCTCATTTTATACAAAGTAAATGACAAATGCCCACAACACACTACACTTACATGATCTGGATTTTCTTTCCTGCTATCTCACATATAATTTCTTATATGTGCCAGTTCTTTCCATCATATGGTCTAGTTGTTCCCTCTCTCTGGAATACTCTTCCTTCAGATATCTTTGTGGCTAACTCCCTCAGCTTCTTCAAATCTTTGTGCAAATCTCGGCTCGGCGCC
>NW_003852450.1:6780903-6806303 GCF_000181295.1 Otolemur garnettii
AAAAAAAAAAAAAAAAAAAAAAATCTTTGTGCAAATCTCAGCCTGTGGAAAAGATTTACTGAGACCTCCTATTTATACTACAACCTGTACAATCCAATCCTCCTTATTCTACTCTTTTTCCCCCCAACATATTATATACTCTGCTGTGTTTATTATTTATTGTCTATGGCTTCTCCTCCTACTCCCTGCTAGAACATAACCTTCAGTAGGTCAGGATCTTTGTCTACTTTGTTGACTAAAGGATTCTAAGAGCATAGAAAAATATTTAATTTAATATTAGGTAAACATATTTGTTTAATGAATGAATGCAGATTTTTAAGTTAGCATGGTCATGATATACATGTTCCATGTGTGCTATATATCTATTTAATTAAGCTAGTTAATCACATTTTCAAATCCCTTATGTCCTAAAGTATTTTTGTATGTTTGACATACTCATTTCTAAAAGAGGTGTGTTGAAATCTGCAACATTATGGATATACTACTTCTTGGTAATTCTGTCAGTTTTTGTATTATACATCTTGAAACTATTTCCAGTGTCCATTGCTTATCATTTTATTTTTTTGGATTGTTCCCTATTTATAAGATATATCTATCATTTGATGTTTTTTCCTTAAATGATCCTTTTATTTTTTGAGACAGAGTCTCGCTTTGTAGCCTTCAGGAGAGTGCTGTGAAGTCACAGCTCACGGCAACCTCAAACTCTTGGGCTCAAACGATTCTCTTGCCTCAGCCTTCCAAGTAGCTGAGACTACAGGTGCCCGCCACAACATTCAGCTAGTTTATAGAGATGGGGGTCTCTCTCTTGCTCAGACTGGTCTTGAACCTGTAAGCTCAGGCAATCCCACCTCAGCCTCCCAGAGTGCTAGGATTATAGGTGTGAGCCACTATGCCCAGCCCCTTAAGTGATCTTTCAATGTAATGTTGCCAGCTTTTCCTTGGTGAGGATTTGATTTTTTTTTTTTTTTTTTTAAGAGATGGAGTGTTTACTCTGTTCCACCGGCTGGAGTGCAGTGGCACAATCACAGATCACTATAGCCTCCGACTCCTGGGCTCAAAGAATCCTCCTACCTCAGCTTCCCAAGTAGCTGAGACTACAGGGATACACCACTATGCCCAGCTCGTTTTTTAAGTTTTTGTAGAGACAGGTCCTTACTATGTTGCCTAGGCTAGTATTGAACTCCTAGCCTCCCCTCTCCACACTTTTTTTTTTTTTTTTGAGACAGAGTCTCACTTTCTTGCCCCCAGTAGAGTACCATGGTGTCATGGCTCATAGCAACCTCAAAGTCTTGGGCTCAAGTGATCCTACTGCCTCAGCCTCCCAAGTAGCTGAGACTACAGTGCTTGCCACAATATCTGGCTACTTTTTTTAGAGATGGGGTCTTGCTCTTGCTCGGCTGGTCTCAAACTTGTGAGCTCAAGTGATCCGCCGCCTCAGCTTCCCAGAGTGCTAGGATTACAGGCATGAGCCACTGCATCTGGCCACACTTTTTAAGGTATATTTTTTCTTTAAAATTCTATAAAAATAATCATTATCTTCTCTAATCTTTAATACCATATTATTATTTTTTTTAAGACAGAGTCTCACTATGTCACCCTTGGTAGAGTGCCATGTGTCACAGCTCACAGCAACCTCAAACTCTTGGACTTAAGTGATTCTCTTGCCTCAGCCTCCCAAGTATCTGGGACTACAGGCACCTGCAACAAAACCCGGCTATTTTTTGTTGCAGTTGTCATTGTTGTTAACCTGGCCCAGGCTGGGCTCGAACCTGCCACCCACGGTGTATGTGGCTGGCACCATAACCACTGTGCTATGAGTGCTGAGCCGCTTGCTTAATCTTTCTATTTTTTGTAGAGATCATTATGCTATGCAAACTCAGGCTGATCTTGAACTTCTGGCCTCAAGCATTCTTCCTACCTCAGCCCCCCAAAGTGCTAGGATTATATGTGTGAGCCACCATACTTGGTCATATTTCATTTTTCTATTTCTCTCAAAACTGCATTCTGAAAGGTTTTCTTAGTTCTGTTTTCCAATTCAAAAATTTTCTTTTAAGCTGTTAAAAGTATGCTGTTTAGTCTAAATGCTCTTTTAATTGTATTATTGTAAATTGTACTTTTCATTTCACTGTAATATTTTTCATTTCTTCTTTTTTTTTTCATGTTTTGTTCCATCAGCCATTTTTAAGAATTTCCATTAGGCTACAGAGGTCTGTAGGAAAGCTCAGACTAGGCAGGAGACTCTGGCCTGTAACCAACTTAATCACATGGCAGACAGATTAGTAGCATGTAACCCCTTCTTAGATAAGGCAGTGGAATAAGGGTTGACACACTGAAGACAGCACTCAGGCTGAGCTGCTGAGGGACAACAAACTCTTCTAGGCACAGATGATGAGGGTCTATTGCTCATGAAAACATGGGAAGAGCAACTAGTTTTTATACATTAAGAAAAAGAAGCCAAATTTCTTCTTTGGGTAGTATTTAAGCTCAGGATATAAGAAGAAAGCTTCCTGATACTTTCAACACTCGAAGTGGGATTCCAAAAATCATTAACTACAAAACACGCAGCTAAGCAGACTCTATCGAGTGCAGAAACATCCACACAAAGTTAGACCACATGATAAATGTTGCTTTCAGTATCAAATCTTCTGAGCTGGTAAATTTCATAGCTAATCGCATAGCATCCATGATATCTTCCAAGCCTCTCTTGACTTGCACACAAACTTTTAGCCAAACTTGGCAGAGGGCCGGAAACAATTTGATTAGGAGGGACACTGGCAGACCAACAGACCTAAGATTCACCCTAGAGAGATTCTTATTGCTTTTCCTCATTGGGGTAGGTGTCTATAAATACTGATAGCCCCCCCAAATTAGTCCATGTTTCCAAAAACAAAAAGAACAAAAGCTGGATCAGTGAGCTAAAGCAGAAAGTTTTCTCCCTAGGGATACCTACGGAAGGCCAGTGAATGCATGGCTATAAGGTATGAGGCATTATCACTTTTCTATTCTTTGTGGATTTAAAAGTAAAGCAGAAGGGTCCTCTAAGTCCAAAAATAAGGCAGCCTGGGCCATAAAATTATGGTCTGTAATTTTGGTATCACAAGTGCATACATTTTTTCCACGCAAAGATTGTTCCCACATGAAAGAACTACAGGGAAAGACAAATGACAGCAGCATTGCTCTGGGGTGGGTGGGTTCCTGGGTCAGAGTTAGATGTCCCCATGGACGACCATGTGAACATAGGGTCCCTGCATTGAAAGCTCCAGCAACAGAACAGTCTCTGACCAGCTGCTGGAGACTGGAGAAGACCTGACAGGCTGCATGTTCAGGCTAGTGCCTGTTCCTCCCACATCTCACTGGTGACAGTCACAGAGGTGATGGCAGAATGAGAGCTCAGTAGTTTGGCTCTGTTACTGACATTTGTTGTAAAGTATGACACCAATGACAATGGTGAACACAGAAAACACTAAAGAGAAAAGGACAATGAGAAAGAGAACCAGGACACACAAGGATGGCAGTGGAGCTGTCATCTCAGGCAATTTCATATTGTCCACTGGGGGTAAGAACACATCTCGATGCAGGTCTCCTCTTCTGGACTGTCAGCTCAAACAACTTCAGAGAAATAACATCTTGATTATCTGAGAGATCCCCAGTGATGGAGGAGGTGCCGAATAGTAGTCATAGGGCAGACAGACCCCAGGCACCTCAATTCAGTCCCTCCACATATGCTTGCCATTGATGTCCATCATTATCATCAAATGCCTCTTGACACAGAGAATCACAAGGAAGGTGTCATAATGGAGATTGCAGACAATGGCTATACAGCACGTCCTCCCACACCCCTCAGCTCTGTAGTTTGTTTATCCTGCTCGTGATCATACCTGAGGGAGTCATTGTTCACCATGGCTGAGATGTAGGGCAATACCTGCTCTTATTGCTTTTCCTCATCGGGGTAGGTGTCTATAAATACTAATAGCCCCCTAAATTAGTCGATGTTTCCAAACACAGGACCTGGATGCATCTGATCTTTTGTGTAATAGACCGCCAAGCCATCCCCATGCAGATTCTTCTTCCCTTGTCCATGGGTTTTGAAGTGCATCTGCAACTCCTAGTCTCTCAGGAAACGTGGACTTGTACAAAATCACAGTGTAGTCACACCAGGAATATTACATTCACTTTTTGCTGCCACACCTCAAGGAAGACAATGTAGAACTCAATTCCACAAGGCACCCTGTTTGGCCTATCTGAGGTAAGGTGGATATACTGGGTCATTACCATGGCACTGTCCATCGGATTCCATAGTGAGGAACCACCTGTGCCTACGCCACTCCTAACAAATGTTGCTGCCACTGATGCCACCACCCAGAGGGTCCCAGAGTAGCTGACATCTTTCCCACTGCTGTCCACTATTTTTTATTTCTAAGATTTCTAGGTGGTTCTTTTTCACACATACTGTTCTTATTCCATTACCTGGTTTTTTTTAAATTTTTATTTTGTGGAATCTTTTTTCTTTTGTGTGTATACTGAGAATTTTAACTAATCATTAAACACTCCAGATTGTTCTTTTCTCTCAGATATAAATTCTCTCATTTGTGGGTCTCTTTAGTGCTTTTCACGGAGATTATATTGGTTTTTCTGCAATATTTTGAGGGCTTAGTTTTTTTTTTTTTTTTTTTTTTGAGACAGAGCCTCAAGCTGTCCCCCTGGGTAGAGTGCTGTGGCATCACAGCTCAAAGCAACCTCCAACTCCTGGGCTCAAGCGAGTCTCCTGCCTCCCCCTCCCAAGTAGCTGGGACCACAAGTGCCCACCACAATGCCTGACTATCTTTTTTTTGGTTGCAGCGATCATTGTTTGGCGGGCTGGGCTGGATTCAAACCCGCCCCCTTAGGTGTATGTGGCTGGCGCCTTAGCCACTTGAGCCATAGGTGCCGAGCCTGAGGGCTTAGTTTTTATGATAATTTTAAAATGTCAGTGCCTGTATCTTCAGGTCAATTTCAAGTTACCATAGCTTAAATCTGGTAAAGTGCATACATTGAACCAGACTTTAAGTTGGGGCTCTGGTTTCTCTTTTCTTCTAGACAGCCTAGTTTGGGATTTTTACCCTCTTCCCCAAAATATTTGGGGTCCAAGTTCCATCTTGAGTGGGTTCTTGTATTTGTTGCTTGCTACTGCTAGTCCTTCTTACTTCTCATCAGGACAAGCAGCTTATTTCTGGCTGGACACTACTGGGTTGAGCTAGACTAACCCAGCCCCAATTAGCAGTGTTCTCCTGGGTCCTGGATTTATTTACTGAGTAGACAGGATCCTTACAAAACACCTTGGTCCCAACTGCCCACATTCACATCCATTCATAGCTCCCCTAGCACACGGCTATTCTTTTTATCACTAGCTCAAAGAGAGACTTACTTTCTTATTTCTAAATATGACTATTATTTTTAAAAATCTTTTAAAAATATTTACCCATAATTTTTTGGTAATGAGAGGCATAAGATTCAAGTATATTCATTCTACCATTGTAACCTAGAAGTCTTACATTTTGAAATAATAGCAGTTCAACACTCCTGACCTCCCCACTCTGTAAATATAAGCATGTATACCCAAAGTTCAAATTCAAAATCAACCACAATAGAAGAAAATTTCCATTATTTGGAATTTGTTTATGTTGAAATAAGTAAAAGATGTACTA
This sequence comes from Otolemur garnettii, assembly GCF_000181295.1. Lineage (NCBI taxonomy): Eukaryota > Metazoa > Chordata > Mammalia > Primates > Galagidae > Otolemur > Otolemur garnettii. The sequence continues at coordinate 6,786,588 of NW_003852450.1, forward strand.
GAAAATCACAATGGAGGGAAGATGGCTTTAAAAAGGTAAGAAACTTGAGACAGCAGCAGACTTTATTATAAACTTCATGTGTAAACTCTACCAATTTTTCCCATAAATCAAGTAAGACTGACTGAACAAAAGAAAAGGGTACTTTCCATAGCACCAGGAAGAGACACTGCAGCCAGCAGAGTCCTGAAATAAGCCCCAACCTGCACTCTTGTGCCTGGAAGACATTAGCATAGTGGAAAGAATGCTGGACTGGGAATTTGGAACTGTTCTAGTTCATTCTCTACCACTAAGTCATTGTAGACAGCTTCAGTTAAATCATGCCCTCTTTGTGAGCTCCAGGTTTTTCATCTGTAAAGTAAGAGTTGGGCTAGATAACAGTTTCTCATGTACTTTCAGAAATAACTTCCTGTGATCTCAATAGTTTGGTACTTTATAAGTAGGCTGAGTCCTCCATTCTTCAGTTTGCTGAGTAAATAACTTGCCAGGTAAAGGAAGAAAACTATTCAGTCTTCAGATAAAATAGAAGTCAGAAATCACCAGATGCATGATTTTGTTTGATCACTACACTGCAAAGGAACAGCCTGGTATGTGGATGTCTGTGTGGGTGTAGACACAACCTATGTTTTATATAGAAAAGGCAAATCAACCGAGGCAAAAACAAGACCCCTAAACACAGGTGCAAGATACAACAAATGGTAAGATGTCTTTCCTACAAACACAACTGTTCCTGCCAGCTCAGAAGACCACCCCCCCCAAATATGAATCTCAAACTGACCAGATCAAAGTGTAGATAGAGACAAAATGAAACAAGCAGCATACAAGAAGTTACAGGATGTGAGAGATCTGACCCTGTCCACTGCAAAGTCTGAACAACTAGAAACTGTATGTGAACAAAAACGTAGAGAAGAAAATGAAGAAGAAAAGGTTAAAACTGAAGTTTTACTGAGTAGATGGAAGAATGGATTAAGAATTTAAAAACTGGGTTGAGGTGGTAAGAAAAACTCAAGATTAAATGTTAGAGCTTCTTAGAGCTTTGGATTATGAGTCACAATGAGACTTTATATGAACTGTTCAATTTCACTATAATGCAGCAAAAATCCAGCTATTCAGACTTTACAAGTCTGAAGGATGGAGAGCTAGCATGTGGCTAGCAATAATCACAATCTTCAAATAACTTCCTAAAGACGTATAGTTTTCTAAAAAAACAACAAAAAAGCATCTTAACAGCTACATTGCTGTATCTGTGGACATAACACTGTATTAGAGGTGGGTGTCCAGCAGATTTCTATCCATACTATTCCATATTCCACCATAGCTGAAATAGGCAACCAACCAGAAGAGAAGGATAAAGTTTTCTGACAAAATTCCCACTCAGTTCGTGAAATGGCCACTGAGCAGTCTTCACTTTCATGAAAACTTCACTTTTTCTGTGTTACCAAAGCATTTAAGGAGAAAAAATTATAAGTGACAAGGGCTTATTAAAGAAAATTCTGGAAATGAAGAAAAGTAGAAAAAAAGTCACATTTAGTACCATCACAGAAACACAACCACTGTTAACACTTTGCTAACTTTCTCTTTGGTCTTTTACCAGGGTCTGGATATCCTCTACATCCCCATAGTTATAATCATATTACAAACATAGCTTTGTGTCTAATTCATTCAGTAATATTTTGTTGTAAGCATTTATCCAGATTATTACACTACTTTTGTAACTTATTTTTATTTTTTTGAGACAGAGTCTCACTCTGTTGCTCAGGCTACAGTGCCATGGGGTCAGCTTAGCTCACAGCAACCTCAAACTCTTTGACCCAAGTGATCCTTTTGCCTCAGCCTCCTGAGTAATTGGGACTTATAGGCACCTGGCACATCAACCTGCTAGTTTTTGCATTTTTTTAGTAGAGATGAGGGTCTCGCTCTTGCTCAGGCTGATCTCAAACTCCTGAGCTCAAGTAAACCACCCACCTCTGCTTCCCAGAGTGCTACCTAGGATTACAGGCGTGAGCCACCACACCTAACTGTGATTCATTTTTAAATGGCATATACTCTATTCCAAGGCTAGTAGGTGGGGAATGATAAAACCAACTATGATTCATGCTTAACTACTACTAGAATACTGAACATTTAGGTTCTTTCCAATATTTCTACTATTATGGAAATAGACTAAATAGCTAAATAGACAGTCTGTTTTGATTAATGGTGCCTAACAAATAGCTTTCTACACAGTAGACACTCAAATATTTGTTGAATGAATGTCTACAGATCTGTATATACCTTGTGATAAAAATTTCTCTGTGGGGTGGTGCCTGTGGCTCAAAGGAGTAGGGCGCCAGCCCCATACACTGGAGGTGGAGGGTTCAAACCCAGCCCTGGCCAAAAAAAAAAAAAAAAAAAAAGGCAAAAAAAATTCTCTGTGTAAGGCTTTTGTTTTTTTCATTTTTAGAACTGTTTCCTAGAAACTGATTTTCATAAGTGAATATTCTGGATCAATTTGAGGCTTTTAAAAGTTTGTTTCCCAAAAAGGAATGATTAATTTGCATTCCTGACAGTAAAATGTGAGGAAGCTCATGTCACTAAACTCACAGCTAAATGGCCATTATTTTTTCTAAGTCTTTGCCTATTACAGTGAAAAAAAATGCTATGTAAAAAAACACTACTTCATCATAATTTTAATTTATAGTTTTAATGTTTTAATGGAGAAAGTGTCTTACTATCTTGCTCTGGCTGGTCTTGAACTCCTGGACTCAAGTGATCCTCCTGCTTTGACCTCTCATAGTGCTGGTATTACAGGTATGAGTCACTGTGCCTGACCTAATTCATAGTTTTGAACACTAATAAGGATGTATACACTTTCTCTTATGTTTGTTAACTATTTTAAAATAGTTTTCTAATAATCATTACTATCTAAATCAAATTTATTCTTGGAAAGGTCAATTGTAGGTTGAAGCAAAATAAACAAAACAACAACAACAAAAATCCCTAAAACACAATACTTTTAGGAAATAAATTCTGTATCAAACTTAAACTAACCTAAATTCATAGCTGGAAAAACCTTATTCATAGAGCAAGTCTGGTACATTGTAATGTGCTTTTATTTTTATTATTATTATTTTTTTGAGACAGAGTCTTACTATGTCACCCTCAGTAGAGTGCTGTGGCGTCACAGCTTACAGCAACCTCAAACTCTTGGGCTTATGTGATTCTCTTACCTCAGCCTCCCAAGTAGCTGGGACTATAGGCACCCGCCACAACACCCACCTATTTTTTTGTTGCAGTTGTTATTGTTGTTTAGCTGGCCCAGGCTGGGTTCAAACCTGCCAGCCTCAGTGTATATGGCTGGCACCCTACCCACTGAGCTACAGGCATTGCCTTAATGTGCTTTTATTAATGGTAAAGTTGAAAGCTAAAATTCTTAGTTCCTGATTTTCTCCTTATATTTATTTTATATAGTTTTATTTTGAGATATGAGATACTTTTCTGGGGTGATGATATAAATGGGAAGGGAAAAGCTAGGAGGACAAGATTCCTGTAATAAGTCTTCCAAAACTTTTTTCTTTTAAGAAACCATTCTAAATTAATCTAGAAACTCTAAGAGCTATTTCCCATAATTGCATTCTGTAAAAACTTCTTTAGCTAAGATAATCTTGGAGTGGTTTAGCAGAACATTGTCAGCCCTGAATTAGGCTTTCTCTCTGAAAGCATTCTGTAAACAAGATAGACACAGAAAAAGCAGATGCATGGTTAGAGAAAATAGTTAGGTCTAGGCAACATTTCCAGGAATGAGAACCTGACAAAGACTGACAATTACACCTCACTAACTAATCTAATAACTAACTTCTTTCCTAACTGTTAGTATAACATGTAGAAAATGCTCCTTTGAGGCAGAAGTATAATTGCCTTTCATTCCTTCGAGATATCCTTGCAAAAATAGGCAAGAATGTTGATCTACCATTTGTTCTCAATAAGTAGAGAAAAAAGAAATGCGAAATGAAGATTGTTAGGGAGAAGCAATTGACAGTAAAGCATATAATCAGCCAGGCACCACAGTGTGCCAAATGACACAATGATTAGATCTGTTTGAACTCTTCATAAATCCTTTATGTCATAAACTTTATGGGGACTTTTTTTTTTTTATGGCAAGCTATTTTGGACTTATGCCCACAAAGCAAATGGCTTCTAACCAAATGCTATTAACTTCCAGAAAATCCATCAAAACCATCACAGGTAGATGAGTGTCAAGGAGAAGATACCATTCCTTTGGTGCTCCCCAGCCCCACTCTGCCAAACTGCTCTCACAAGTCAGCAGTATCTCTTATTGTCAAATCTACTGGACATGATGACAGAGGCCGGTTGGTAGCTATAGTTTGTCTTCCCAGAACTTGATGCCTTTCTCTTCTTTTGGTAACAGAACTCTATTTCCTGTGGGGAATCGATTCTCCATGCAGCTCCTCTATTTCCTGTGGGGAATCGATTCTCCTCTCTCCCCTATCCCTACCCCTTCAACAAATGGTAGGTATTCTTCCTGTTTCTTCTCCATCACTATCACTACTACCACCACTGCCACAGTCATTATCAACAGCAATGTGAGTAACATTTATTGATCATCTACTATATGCCAGACACTGTTTTATTATATGCATATTATCTCATTTAAAGAAATTGTGATAGGTACTATTGCTTCTATTTTAGAATTGAAGAAACTAAGGCATGGAGAGTAATTTGTCCACGGTTACATAAGAGGTGCCATAGCAGGGATGTGAACTCAAATTGGTTCCAGAGTTCAGATTCTTAACCATTATGCTTTATTGCCTATTTAACACAGTTTCATCTAATTTCTGACTACAGAAAATTAGTTCAGGGAAATTCACCTGATTCAAGCCAGGTCAGTCACATATATGGACACTGGGATATAGAAGGTCTTTTTTTCTCCACAACCTATACAAAGAAGATGGCAGAGCCCTGGCGATTAAGTTTTAGGTTCCCAGATTTAGCTATATTGGAAACCAGGCCAAGAGTGATATGCAGATTTCCCAGTTACATGGGAAAGACTGAGCTATATGAAACTATATGACATTTAGTTTCTGTCTCACTAAATACTTGAAAGTTTTCATTCCCCTATTTGGTGGAATACTATTCTTTTCTGGCCCTTTTTCTTCTCTGACCATTTCCTTCTGATTTCTTTCATGGGTACTGTTTCTCTCCTACGTATTCCTTAAACAATGGTGTGCCCAGGGCTCTGTTCTAAACTGTCTACTCTTCTTTGTTTCACAATAGTATACCTCCTTAGCACCCACAGTCATTTTGATAGGCTGCCCCTGAAGAAGGTGCCCCTTTTGCCTGCTTCTGCTTCAGAACCACTCTGATACCAAACCACAGATATAAATGTATGTGAGTACATCAATATTCCTCAGGATACTGGTGAAGAAAAAAAGTTGATAATCAGCATTCTACAAGTTAACCTTGGATAATGCCATAGTTTTCATAACTTAAACCTATTATCAGCAGGCTGGTGCCTTCTAAATCATTTTTATTTATTTATTTTTTGAGACAGAGTCTCACTTAGTTGCCCTCGGTAGAGTACTGTGGCGTCATAGCTCATAGCAACCTCCAACTCTTGGGCTCAAGTGATTCTCTTGCCTCAGCCTTCCTAGTAGCTGGGACTACAGGTGCCCACCACAATGCCTGGCTATTTTTAGAGATTGGGTCTTGCTCTTGCTCAGGCTGGTCTTGAACCTGTGACCTCAGGCAGTCCACCTGCCTCAGCCTCCCAGAGTGCTAGTATTACAGGCATGAGCTACCATGCCTGGCCTGAATCATTTTTATTTTTAAAGAGTCATGGTCTCACTGTCACTTAGGCAGAGTGCAGTGGCGTGATTGTAGTTCACCACAGCCTTTAATTCCTGGTCTCAAGCAATCCTCCCACCTCAGTAGCCGGGACTACAGGTGCAAACCACCACATCCAACACTATCCAAATCTTTTATCTTCAGCCCTGGAACTTTCTCCTATTTCAGGCCAGTGTATCTAGTTGCCAAAGGACATTCACTTTCCTATGTCTGATAGGTACCTCAAAATCAGCATGTCCAAATCAAGAGTATCATCTTTATCCCCAAACATTCTTCCGACTTCCTAACCTAATTAATGACATATCATCTATGTAGTCACCATAATCAGAAACATGGATGTCATTAATTGAATTGTTCTCTAAATAGTCATAGAAAACATCCCTAAATACTTGGTATTTTGATAGATGCTGGGGGTAAAAAATAATAAGAAACAACAGACTTTAAGAAATTTAGTTTCATTGACGAATACAACATAGTATGATTATCACTATTTATTAAAGATCAATTCAAGGTACCAAGGGAAAATTAGTCTGGTCTGGAGAGTGGTCAAAGGGAGGCTTCTTGGGGGAGGGTGGGGCCTAACCTAAACCATGAATATATTTTCTAAAAAGGAAGCAGGGAGAGGAAGAGAAGTAAGAGAAGCAGTAAGAGGAAGAGAATTCTAGGGAATGGAAATAATGTGTGTGATAGTGCAAAGATGAGGGGGAAAGATTGGTGAATTACCATCATACTAGTTGCTTATATCTATTGAAAACTTATTAAAGGTAGGCACTGTGCTACACTTTAAGTATGTTATTACTGGCTGAGTGTAGTGGCTCATGCCTGTAATCCCAGCACCTTGGGAGACTGAAGGGGGAAGATCACTTCAACTGAGAAGTTTGAGACTAACCTGGAAAACATAGAAAACAATGTTTTTTATAGAAAACTATTTTTTTTTCTATAAAAAATAAAAAAGCTAGTTGGGCATGGTGGCATATGCCTATAGTCCCAGTCTCTCTCATACTTGGGAGAATGAGGCAGGAGGATTGCTTGAGCTCAGGTGTTGGAGGCTGCAGTGAGTTCTAACAGCACCACTTCACTCCAGGTTGGGAAGAGACCCAGTCTCTTAAAAATAATAATAATAAAATACATTATTACTGCTGTTCTTTACATCAAGCCTACGAAGTAAGGATAATAAAACAACATTTTTACAGATTAAAGAACTTTCAGAGAGTTTAGAGAAGTTAAATTACTTTTTCAAGACCACACAACTAGTAAGAGATGGAATCAGATTTGAACCTGGGTCCTCTGGCTCCACAGCCAATACTATTTCTACCAATCCAGAGATCCCCTCAATTACCCTAGACACAGCCTAATGCTTCATCATCTACATCCAGTAAAATACCAAATTCTGATGGTATTTGGTTTTCATATTTGTCTACATTTACCATTAGAAATCTAGTTCACTATCTTTTGTCTGGACTCTAGGCTCTAATTGCTTTCTAAGTATAAAAGGTATGTTTATATCCTAAGTCAGATAAGCATTACCTCACTTTCCTAACAAAAGACCTACCAAGTTATCTATATATGTACTAGGGAAGATATATTCCTGCTCTTGTCTAGTGATAATCCTGGAATAATCTACATCTTAGTCGGGGGCCTTTTTTTCTTCTTTAATTATGCTCTTTTCTTTAGTGATCTCATCCAGTGCTCTGACTCTATCAACACTAAGGCAGTAACTCCCAAATATATATCTCTCTAGCTTTAATATCTCCCATGGACACCAGATTTCTACTTGAAAACTACCTACTTGACATTTCAATTGGGATGTCTTACAGAAATATCCTGCCCCATTAAAATGTGAGTGTTATGAGAGGCAGAAACTTTGTCAACCTTTTACATTTTTGTATCCCTAAAGCATAGTGCCTGATACATAGTGGATAATTGATACATATGTTTTGACTGAACAAAAGCATGCTGCTATGTGTTTAAAAGGCTTTCTGGGCCAGGCTTGATGGCTCACGCCTGTAATCTTAGCACTCTGAAAGGCCGAGGCAGGTGGATGGCCTAAGCTCACGAGTTAGAGACCAGCCTGAGCAAGAGCAAGACCCTGTCTCTACTAAAAATAGAAAATCTGAGGCAAAAGGATCACTTGAGCCCAAGAGTTGGAGGTTGCTGACAGCTATGATGCCACAGCACCCTATCCAGGGCGACAGCTTGAGATATTCTCCAAAAAAAAAAAAAAAAAGGCTTTCTGAATGGGGACCAAACTGTACTAGAAGGTCTTTGAGAATTTTGTACTCTGGATTAAATGGTGCATTTTTGGAGGAGAGAAAGGAGTGTTATAACTCACACAGCTGAGAAGGAGACACAGACCCCACTTAAATGCAATTAATTAATAAAAATTTATGGCACCTAGATGGGGGCTGTTGCTCTAACAGGCAAGCAGTCCTGAATGGCAGATTAAATTGGTTTTTATACCCCACTCTCTGTGTCACAGCAAGCAAGCAAAGGAACAGAGGCTGAATCATTGAGGTTACCTTTAGGAGTGGGGTGGTGGTGGTGGTGGTGGGGTTAAGTAGTACAAGGGGGGAGGCAGGGGGTACGTCAAGCCTCTCCTTCCTACGTAGTTTCTTATCTCAAGTTTCTCCTCAAAGTTCTTCCCCCTCCCTACTACTCCCTTATCTTTAGGCCTCTTTTCAGAGTTCTCCTCCCCACCCCTGAGGGGGCTGGGACTAATGGATTCAAAGGAAGTTTCTTTTTCAAGGGTAGGGGGCTTGGTTTCACAGGAGTACAGATTAGGTCCAAACTCCTTCAGGGTGTCACAGTTAATCCTGTTTAGTGATGAGCTACCTGGGATATTAGCAACCCTAAACATTGTATCTCTAGGAACACTGTCAAACTAACATTCCTATTAAGTATCACTAGGGAAGGCCAGAATGGTGGCTCACACCTATAATTCCAGCACTCTGGGAAGCTGAGGCAGGTGGATTGCTTGAGCTCACAAGTTCGACATCAGCCTGAGCAAGAATGAGACCCCATCTCTAAAAAATTAGCTGGGCATTGTGGTGGGTGCCTGTAGTCTCAGCTACTTGGGAGGCTGAGGCAAGAGGACTGCTTGAGCCCAAGACTTTGAGGTTGCTGTGAGCTATGACACCATAGCCCTCTACTGGAGGCAAGAAAGTGAGACTGTCTCCAAAAAAAAAAAAAAAAAAAATCATGAGAGACTTTTATAATACAGATTCGCAGGCCTTCCACCCTTTACTACCATGTCTCCTCCTAATCCAGAATCTCAAGGGGAGAGGCCTGAAGATCTATACTATAAACAAATGACCCCAGTGATTCTTATTAACAAGTTTGAGGAAGACTACTATAAAAGCTTCACCTATTAGATTATTATTATTGAAAATGGCTCAGCTTGCTGGACATCAGTATCCACATGTACCCTTAGCTCTAAGTCAAGTACTCCAGAAATTATTTATAAACTGCCCAAATTATATTTTATTAGTTTTATTCCAGATCACTAGAGATCACCAGTGACCCAAGAGAGGCCTTCTCAGATAACATGCCATACACGGGTAGATCTTTACTCTCAAGAAAAAATCTGGTTTTGTTAACTTGGCATAAAATTAGTTGTGCCAACTCATGCTCAATTCCTACACCTTATATGAGTCTTTATTGTATTAATGTCAGCTTTCATTACTTCTTTTCCCTTAAAGTTGTTGAGGAATTGGAATTTCAGCTTCTCTTTCCAAAAATCTACTTCTTTTAACTACCACTTCAAGCAAGCACAGCATCAACATTTTGAAGGTTTCTGTCGACTCTTCCACAAATCCCCAGAAAGTTCTCCCTGAATATATTCAATAGACTAAAAGTTAATAAGGCAACAAGACTACTAAATTCCATAATCTACTTCTACCCAAGAAATTCCAATGACAATCAGCAATTAAAGTGAATGATAGCAATTAACAATATTCTGATAGGCACCTTTCAAGAATGTGTGAGCCTTAAAGGTGAATTACTTATGGTCATGGTCTACAAAAAACTGAATTTCAAGTGAAAAGTGAATATATATTCCCAATTGTAACCTTAGCTAACCTCACAGACTAGTCCTTGGGAGGTAAGAAGGAATAAGATCAGATGAGAAAAGCAGATAGGGATATATTAGGAGAACCATTTCTGACTTTCTCCTCAAAAGGTAATAAACTGAAAATAACAGAGAAACTATATTTATTTATTTTTTTTGAGACAGAGCCTCAAGCTGTCCCCCTGGGTAGAGTGCCATGGCATCACAGCTCACAGCAACCTCCAACTCCTAGGCTCAAGCGAGCCTCCTGCCTCAGCCTCCCAAGTAGCTGGGACCACAGGCGCCTGCCATAACACCTGGCTATTTTTGGGTTGCAGCCATCATTGTTGTTTGGCAGGCCTGGGCTGGATTCGAACCTGCCACCTTAGGTGTACATGGCTGGCGCCTTAGCCACTTGAGCCACAGGCACCGAGTGGAGAAACTATATTTAAAATGACATGGAAGCAACTCTCCTTTTCTTCTTCATTTACTGCTCAGGAAGCTTTGCTTCTTGTTTCCTCTAAGAACCAAAACTCCTTACTGCTGTCCCCAACAACACATAACCTTCCAAATAGATGACTGCCTCCACAAGCTGTTGATGATAGTAAAGAATCAGGGAATTGGAAAAATGCTGAGTTATCAGAGAAGTGCTTAGATGAGAGAAAATTGACATTTGGAGTCATGCTGACATCAGCAAACACTTTCTGTACTATCAACCTAGAGCAGAGCCCAGCAAACTGTGGCCTGGCCTGCAGGCCAAATCCAGTTTCCAGCCTGCTTTTGTAAATAAAATTTTATTGGTTTACCTATTGTCTATGGCTGCTTTCCCAATGTGACAGCAAAGTTGAATAGTTGTAACAGACTACTTGGTCTGCAAAGTAGAAAATACTATCAGGCTCTTTACATAAAAGTTTGCTAATCCCTAACTTAGACAATTATGTGCCAAAGATGAAGACTAGACTGGTCCTGCTTCCACTGTCTCTTCCCAAATCATACTGCTGGAGAATAGGTATAAACATCTTCCCTCCCCATACGCCTCAGGAAGGCTGAGTGGGGCTCTCCACAACAGCTGGCAAGTAGCCATACCAGACACTTGGAGAAATGAAAAACTTAGCATTCAATCACCTTAAACAGCCCCATTAATTCACCAGTTTGGCACATCACTTTGGAAAGCCCCCCCCCAACTCCTAAGTAAAATGCCATCTTTAAGTATAAAATGTTTTATTTAGTGATATAATAGCAAGCATGCTATTTTCCTCTTAAAATGCTTCTATCACCTGAAAAAAAGGTCACAAATACAATAAAAGCTATAAGATGCAGTACCATAATATTTTAGTTTGAGTTAATTCTTAATTTGCCAATGGGTTTATAAAATGTCATTCCTTTCCTCAGTAGCCAATAATATTGGCATAGTTTAAGGTATAAGAGTTCAGTTATAACAAAATACTTAAAAAATTTTTAAAGCATAAAAAAGCCAAGCATTTTTTTAAAAAAGTGTATACTTTTAAAACACATTAAGGCACACATGTGTGAACATTTATATACCTTAAAAGATCATACTTGGTTATAGGAATATGATTTCTTTTTCTTTTCTTTTTTTTGAGACAGAGCCTCAAGCTGTCCCCCTGGGTAGAGTGCTGTGGCATAGCTCACAGCAACCTCCAACTCCTGTGCTCAAACAAGTCTCCTGCCTCCGCCTCACAGTTGCTGGGACCACAGGCGCCCACCACAACGCCTGGCTATTTTTTTTTTCAGTTGCAGCCATCACTGTTGTTTGGTGGGCCCGGGCTGGATTCGAACCCACCACCTTAGGTGTATGTGGCTGGCGCCTTAGCCACTTGAGCCACAGGCACCGAGCTGGAATATGATTTCTATATGAAGAGATTCATGTCATTAAGTGGCTGCTGATTCCTGAACTTGCTTGACTGAAAACTGAGATGGTATAGACAAAAATTAAAACTGGTAGATTGTAATCATATTTTCACTCCAACTATCCTACCTTTTAAATTCTACTAAAATAATACTTTTAAAGGCAACATCTGTTAGTGTCTCAAGCTCAACATTCCTGCTTGGGTAAATCTATAAATACTCCATTTGCTGAAAAAGGGCTTCAAATCCCATACTAAGCTTTCTACTTCAATCATGGACTAGAACTCTAACATTAGCTAAGTCTAAGCCATCGTTAAGGCTCTCCAGCCATGCTATCAACAGGAGAAATGAATACTTTTAACCAAGATAACCCTTAGACTTCAACTGAAAGGGGAACAATTATTCCCAAAGACTCTATGATCAAAGCCATCATAGGACTGACTACTTTGATAAAAGAGTTGAACCCAAGCGCTTTGAAGACAACCTTATGAAATTGTCATCATGCTAATGATGGGGTTCCAGGAATGCTCGAGTTGAAAATGATCCTTTTCTAAAGAATGTCATTACTTGGTCATTAAATATGTTTTTTTTAAAAGAAAATCTTTGAAAAAATACCAGCCGGAAAATCACTAGAATGTTAACAAGAATCTCTTCTGAATAGTATGGTTATGGACAATTTTTTCTTATCCTTTATTGCAGAAATAACCCCCTTTTATAACAAGCATTTTGGACAGCTCCCCACCTTTACTATCCTAAAATTGAATTCACAGATACAAAACTATAAAACTTAGCTAAAATCACACACACACAAAAAAACCCATGAAGAAATAAAAGCAAAGTAACTTAGAATAAAATATGTATTTTAATGTTTGAATTCTTGGGTCAATAACACTAGAAGGCATAAGAATGAAGTAGTCAGAGTTGGGGTATATCATAGAATCATCACAAAGGCAGAAATCTAAAGCAGATCTATAGAACGTGCAGTACAATGTGGGCATTATACAAGGGCATTGTTATCAGGGATAAATAAAACTAAGTTAAAACTAAGTGTCATTTCTCCTCAATTGATATAATGGTTGAATTTCTGAACTGCCTCCCTCATCCCTCCCTTCCCCCATCAAGAAACTGAGTTTATACATAAAGTCCAGTTTGGTTTTGTGCTTAGGTAATAGATAGGTTTTCTCATATATGACTATCAAGGGAGACAGTCAAAAGTCAAGCAAGTTTCAGGACTTGTTTGATATGGGGCAATGTAGGGATATCTAGCATCTCTGACCCATTCCATTTAATGCATGAAGAATACTCTCCATCACTATGTTCCCTGAAAGTACCCCTAAGAACTTCTACAACCGCTTCTAAAAATGTTTCTGCTGCTTTTGAGAACCACTGCTTTGTGCTTCTCTGTACTTTATAAATTTTCTTTAATGAAATGCATTATCTTTCTTAATCATTAAAAAAAAGCTCTAGCTGAGTTTTAAGCTCATCAGTGTTCCTCCACCAAAAAGACATACAGTCACAGGTTATAAACATACACCAATAGCTTGATGGCAGCTGGAGGCAGAAGGAAGAAGTGAGAAGAAAAGAAAAGGCTGGGAGGTTAACTATACTATCCTTTGTAGTTGGATAGACCTTTCACATCTTTGGATAAGAGATGAAGTCCAGATACCCTGAAGGTCAATTTATTCTATCTTAAAAAAAGATTTATGAATAAAGCAGAATTCACTGATGTAATGAGATTGATGTAATGAGATACTGGGTCCAAAATTTATAGGGTCTCAAAGGAATACATGTGAGTTTGATTACTGAGATTTCCTTGGCAACAGCATTACCTAAAATTAATAGAGTGCATAAAAGGAAGATACGAAAAGAAACTTTATTCTTAAGATAGTTAATATAGCTTGGGCTAGAGCAAGGCACAACCCATATATAGAAATCATAGCATCTGCAGTATTTTAAGAAACTACATTTGCAAAGCAAGAGCAAACATACAGTGAGAGGACAGATCCTTCTAGGCCAATGTGGGGTTAACCACTAGAGAAGATTCTTCAGTGCACACTGGCTAACAGGAAGCTTACCACACACACAGTTGGTTGGCTGCCATTTCTCAATCTCCATCTCCTTTTGTCATCAATTGTAAAAATCCAGGACAGCTTGCTTTTCTACATGTGAGACGCCAGCCAACTTTCAGAGGCTGACTACAATAGGACTGTTTACAACAGCAATTGCTTATTAAATCTATCCTTATTTTTTATATCCTTATGAACATATTATCAAATTTCTCTGCCTTCTCAGAACCTTCCCATTCAAGGGACAAACTATTTTTTCCTTATCTGCCTAACGAGAAAGAGGTTAGGAAGGAAAAAAAATCTACATTATCCCTTTAATCTGTTAAAAGTAACAGGGGCTTGTTTAAAAGAGAAGATCGCAGTTGTCATACAGTATACTGCAAAAAATATTACTTACTACATAAATAACTCTCTAAAAGCTCACCTACTATGTCCTTAAACTTAGTCAAACTGTTGTTCTATCTCAACAGTGAAGTCTTGTCTGGGAAATACCTTACCATATTAGGCAATCAGGTCCCGGAGAGAGGGAAAGCAAAACAGACCTAGAATTTTACCTAAAAGGAGAATGGCAAAGATACTGCCCAGTAATGGAGAGTGGACAGAAAATTGCTGGATACATTCCAGCTAATAAAGGAGTTTCACAAGATTAAGTAATAAGATTAAAAAGTACTGTTTGAGAGAAATGATATAGCAAATAGCCAGATGCAAAGTTGTAAGAAATTAGAGAAACAGGAAAAAAGGCTGTTTCTTACTCAAAGACAGAGGGTAGAGGGAAAATAGCACAGATCTTTTGGAAACACTGGCAGGAATATAAATGAAAGGTGTAATTTAGGCATAAAAATGAAAGCCTGCCTGATTGACAGGGAAATTTGCAAGTATTTGATTTGATCAGATACTCAAAGCCAAACAAAATTTGAAATATTTAGTCCTGATTCCTTCCTTTCCTCCCTAACCCCTGGACTACAGACCTATTAGGAATCAGGCCCCTACCACAGTCTGTGGAAAAATTGTCTTCCATGAAACCAGTCCCTGGCACCAAGAAGGTTTGTTAGGAACCCAGCCACATGGTAGGAAATGAGCAGCAGGGAGAGAGTGAAGCTTTATTTGCTCCCACTGTTCACACCACCGATCAGCACCTGAATACCACCTCTTCTTCCTTCCCCTGCCCCCTTCAGTGGAAAAATTGTTTTCCATGAACTGATCCCTGGTGCCAAAAAGTCTGTGGACAGCTGCTCTAAATAATACATTCTTTAAGGATAAATTAATAATTAACTTCAAAATAACATGACCTTAGGGTCAATAAAAGTATTCCAAAAGCTCTGCTTTCATCTAGACTAGGAACCTGTAGATTTGGAAAATAATTTAAATGAATCTCAATCATCTGTAATTATTTTAAGGTATTAGCTCATTTTCATTTAACAACTCTTAGAGGTTGATACTATTATAATTCCCACTTTACAGATAAGGAAATAAAGCATAGGAAACATAAGCATAAGTAACTTATCCAAAGTGGTTAAATTGTCAAGCTGGGATTTAAACTCAGAGAATCTAGATCCTGAGTCTATATTCTTAACTACCATGCTATATTGCTTGTCATAACAGTATATAGTATGACATAAAATATATAACAGGCATAAAGGTTCAACTTTATACAAGTTTAGAAGGTAAAGTAACAGCTGTAGACTAGGAATACAACTATGAAATCCTGGAAAATTACTCAACTTCTTTGGGTCTCAGCCCTTATCTTTTTTTCTTTTTTGTTGGAAGCAGAGTATCACTCTGTTGGCCAGGCTAAAGAGCCATGGTGTCAGCCTAACTTGCAGCAACCTTAAATTTCTGAGTTCAGGTGAAGGTGATCCTCTCACTTCAGCCTCCAAAGTAGCAGGGACTACAAGCGCCTGCCACAATGCCCAGCTCATTTTTCTGTTTTTAGCATAGATGGGGTCTTGCTCTTATTCAGGCTGGTCTCAAATTCCTGAACTCACGTGATCCTCCCACCTCAGAGTGCTAGGATTATAGGCGTGAGCCACTGTGCCTGGCCAGTTGTTATCTTTTAAATGAGAGGGTTCACTAAGTAAACCTTTAAAGTAATTTTCAGCTCTAAATTCAGTCTATAATTGCCATTCTAGCCATTACAAAGTTAAATAAGATTTTAGTATACAATAACATCTAGAAATAAAAGTTTTTAGAAGAAAGTCTCTTCTTAACTGAAATTGAAGTAATAGTTACTCAAAGATGTAACAAAGAAGTTAAAAAAATTTTTTTTAAATTGTGTAGTTTTCAATGAGGTTAAAAAAAAAGATGTAATAGAACTGAAGAAAATTAGGCAAAGCAAAGGGGATCAATAGTTGAATTAACTTAACAGGTCATTTCCAGACTTGTTTTATCAACAGAATGTCTCTGATGTCATAAAATAGTCTTAAGACATCCCCGGACTTCAAAAGTCTCTCTCTAGATGAGATTTGTAGAAAGGTAGCAATTTTGACTCAGCGCCTGTGGCTCAAGTGGCTAAGGCGCCAGCCACATACACCTAAGGTGGCGGGTTCGAATCCAGTCTGGGCTGCCAAACAACAATGATGGCTGCAACCAAAAAAAAAAATAGCCAGGCGTTGTGGCGGGTGCCTGTGGTCCCAGCTACTTGGGAGGCGGAGGCAGGAGACTCGCTTGAGCCCAGGAGTTGAAGGTTGCTGTGAGTTGTGATGCCACAGCACTCTACCCAGGGGGACAGCTTGAGGCTCTGTCTCAAAAAAAAAAAAAAAAGAAAGGTAGCAATTTCTATTTCAAAGGATGTCAGTGGATGCTCTGGGATGTCCAGCTCTCCTATACTACCGTATGGCCCTTTAATAAACAGACTGAACAAAACAAAATAAATAAATAAATAAAAATAAAAAACCAAACCAAAACAAAAAAAACCCAGACTGAACAGATTTCATGGGTAATAAATCCCCAAACAAGTTGGAAAAAATAGTAAAATAAGAACAATAACAAAACTGTCTATTTTTTCTATGTTTTGATTTTGTTTCTGAAAAAGGGGGAAACTACATTCTGTATTCTCAGAGTCAAGTGTCTCCTTTGCTGATTCTTCCCCTTCTCTTCACTTTGAACCTGGGAGTGCCGCAGGGCTCTGTCTTTGGACCTCTTTGTCTACATTCATTCTCTTGACAGTTGTACTTACTCTTATAGTTTTAAATATAATCGATATTGTACTTAAAGTTTATATATCCAGCCTGGACTGCTCACTTGAACTCCAGATTCCTACGTTTCACTGTTCTCTTGACATTTCCTTGTGGAAATATTCCAATTGGACCTATTAGATTTAATGTTTCTAAAACCAAATCCCAATCCCTGCTCTTCCCTCAGCAAATCTGTTCTTCCCATAGTATTCTCCATCTCAGTCAATCAAAATTTCACCCTTTAAAGGTACCTTAGCTAAAAGCCTTGGTGTCAACCTTGACTCTGTTTTCTCATCCCATATCAAAGCCAATAGCAAATCTTGTTGGTTCTAACTTCAAAATATAACATCTAACTATGACATCTTCTCCAACATCTTTACTATCTGCTATTACCCTGGTATGAATGTTTTCCCCTGGTTGATTGTAACAGGCTCCTAATGTCTGTGCTTCTATTGATGTCCTCTCAGAAGTACAGTCTTCAAAATAGCAGGCAGAGAGACCCTTTAAAATATAAATATAATAATGTCATTTTTCTGCTCAAAACTTTATAATGGCTACCTATACACGCTGATCAAAAGTCAAAGTTCTTAGAATGATCTATCAGTCCATGACATCAGCCCTCTTGCCCATTCTGCTCTAGCAGATTTTTAAAATCTGTTCTCAAGCATGCCAGGCACCTGCCTTAAAGTCTTTGCAATTGCTGTTCTCTGTCTATAACAATTTACCCACATATGTCCACATGGATTCTCACTTTATATCCTTTAAGTCTAGGTTCAAATAGTATTTTCTCTGTAAGGGCTATCCTGACCACCCTACTTATAATGTCACCCTCCTATTTACTCTGGCACCTCTGATTCCTCCTTACTCCACTCTATATGGTTTTTCCATAGCACTCATCACATTTTCACATACTATTTATTTGTCTCCCATACTAGAATGTAAATTCCATAAGAGAAGCGTTTTTTGTTCATTGCCGCATCCATAGAATACAGAAAAGCACCTGATCATAATAGGTACTCGAAAGCACTTGTTGAATAAATAAATGGGAAGACACATGTAAAAGGCAAGTCACTATAAAATAAAAAATACATTTCATGGCTTTTGGTATTAAGAGATATTTCTGGGGCACTTATTTTATATTAAAGTTCAAAACCAAGCTTTGCCAGCAAATTTCTGTTGCAATCTCTCTTTTAGTTTCAAAACCTTATATTTAACTGCTTACCTCTTTTAGAACATGTTATTAACAGATCTCTCCACTAGCATAGCACCAGGTATCTAAGGCATGGATATCTTGATATCCATGAGTAATTCTTGAATAGTATCTTCTTTACCAAGGAATATTGAGGGATGATTTGTAATCCAGACCTACTGGTTCCACTCTGGACTGGGACAGCTACATTGCTAAGTTTGGTGGCAAGGTTTTAATAATTTTGTTCAGATTGTTACCTGTTTTGTCTAAAATCAACAGACATTCTAGGAAAATAAAAAAAAAAAAAAGCGTGGCGATTCTTACTTCCTGACAGGCATAACTACCCACCTATGTCAAGGACAGCAGAAGAATGCTGATGCTCTACCCACTGAATCTTGATACTCTGAGTAGGCTTTTAAGTTGTCCTTCAAGAAGACGTTCCTTCACTCAAGGAGGTGAGATGCTACTAGCAAGTCAATTCGAACATGTAACCTGCTGAGCAAAAAAATCAAATGGATGAATAGGGAATGAAAAAGGATGTAAGCCCTAATTTCAGGTCTCTTTCCCTACAATTAAATAAAAGGTTCCCTGAAAAAGTATACAGGGTGCTCACCTGGCAGAGATGTTATTCCTGAACAATTCTTAACTTCTCTGGACCTCAGTTTTCTTAACTGTAAAATGAGATTCCGAACTGAAGTTATCTCTAAATTCCTTTCCAATCTATGATGCCAAAAGATGGGAGGTAGATCCCTACACCACATTGAACTAGGCTCTTCAAAAATTCCTTTAAAACAAAAGCAATTTATCTTCTGCTCAGCTTCTGCTTGTTCATCAACATCTTTTCTGTTGACTACTTGTGCCCTCTAGTGACAAATTCAATTACACAACAGGACTGGCCGGACAAACAAACTGCTCCAGAGGAGTAAATGGGGAAAACAGTCAGATTGCAGTACATAAAACTCAGTGTAAAGCAAAAGACTCACAGGCAAAAAAAGAAGCCAGGCAGGTAAAGAAAAAAAGATAGAAAGGAGCTGGGCACAGTGGCTGGCACTTGTAATCCCAGCTACTTAAGGAAACTGAGGTGGGAGGATTGCTTAAGGCCAGTTCAAGACCAGCCTGGGCAACATAGCAAGACCTTGTCTCTAAAAAAAATTAAGATATAATTAGCCAGGTGTGGTAGTGCATGTCTGGAGTCCCATCTACTTATGAGATTGAGACAGGAAGATTGCTTAAGCCCAGGAATTTGAGGTTATATAGTGAGCTATTATTGTACCACTGTACTCCAGTGACAAAGTAAGTCTCTACAAACAAACAAACAAACAAAGAAATGGAAATGACCACTACCTTTTGTGGTGTGTCTATGATTGTTCTTTCCAGGGCAAATATCCTATGCAATTACTACAATAGCAAAGAAAACAGCAAACACAATCCTGCATTTTCAAGTATGGCTAGAAAACCCTATTCCTCAAATTAGGATTCAGATTAAATCTCTTTTTCACTTAGCAAGACAAAGGATATATAATATTAAGATTT
>NW_003852450.1:6806390-6825287 GCF_000181295.1 Otolemur garnettii
CTCCCAGCAACCTCAAACTCTTAGGCTTTAGTGATTCTCTTGCCTCAGCCTCCCAAGTAGCTGGGACTACAGGCGCCTGCCACAACACCTGGCTACTTTTTTGTTGCATTTGTCATTGTTGTTTTAGCTGACCCAGGCTGGGTTTGAACCCGCCAGCCTTGGTGTATGTGGCTGGTGCTCTATCCACTAAGCTATAGGTGCTGCCCCATAACAGAATTTTTAAAAACACATCTATTTAGGGGATGCTAAGAAGTCAACTCACATGTTCATTGTTGGTTTCACTGGTTCATGATACGCCAATGGTGATGGGTTTGGACTAAACCTAGCACTATGTTGGGCTTAAGTAGGATCCCAAGCCTTCTAAGCATGTTGGTTGTTTCTTAATGTCACCAGCATAGCAATACATGACTGGTCTATCACATATTCTTTTTAAAATTTTATTTTTGACACCTATTAACGATACATATTTATGGGGTACGAGTGATACTTATTTTTTTAGAATGATATTTAAATACCTATATACAGTGTGTAATGATGAAATCAGGTTAGTTAGCATACCTGTCATTTTGAACATTTATTAGTTTTTGTGTTGGCAACATTCAAAATCCTCTTTTCTAGATATTTGAAAATATGTACTAAATTATCATTAGCTATATTCACTTTTCAGTGCTACAGAACACTATAATTTATTCCTCTTCTCAAGGTGTAATTTTGTATCTATTAATCACCCTTTCTCTATCCCTGTGACCCCCTTTCCCAGCTTCTAATAATCATAATTCTGCTCTCTACTTCCACGAGCTCAACTGTTTTAGCAGCCACATGTGAGTAAGAATATACAGTATTTGTCTTTTTGTGTCTGACTTATTTCACTCAAGATAATGTTCTCCAGGCTCATTCATGTTGGTCCAAATGACAGGATTTCATTATTTTTGTGGCTGTATAGTATTCCATCATGTACATATGCCACATTTTATCTATTCATTTGTTGATAGACCCATACCTTTGCTACTGTGAATAGTGCTGCAAAAAACAAGGGAGTGCAAATATCTCTTCTAATAATGTTTTCTTTTCCTTTGGATAAATACCCATAGTGGAAATGCTGAATCATATGGCAGTTATAATTTTAGTTTCTTGAGAAACCTCCATACTATTTTCATAGTATGAAATGGCTTTACTAATTTATACTCTCATCAATAACGTATTAGAGTTCCTTTTTCTCTATACCCTTACTAGTGTTTGTTAATTTTTTGTCTTTTTGATGACAGACACTATAGTGTTGGGAGATGTCATCTCATTGTGGCATTGATTTGTGTTTCTCTGACTAATCTACTGATAGCAAACACTTGGGCTCTTTCTGACCATAAATCTTACCTCTATATCAGATAAATGTTGGTTACAATTTTCTAGGTACATAAAAGAAGAAATGCATTTCAATCATCTCAACAAAGATTTAGGTTAAATAATAGAAGGATCTTCTAAACCAGCAGTTCTCAACCTGTGGGTCATGACCCACAGGAACTGTATGAAAGGGCTGCAGCATTAGGAAGGTTGAGAACCACTGTTCTAAACCCTGTGGTTGTTACTGATACATGAGAGAGAGATTAAAGGATCTTCTTTTGAAAGATTTAACAAGATGGAAACAAAACCCACACATATGTAAAATCATTCATCTCTAACTATTGAAGCTTCCTTCCTATACTTAAAATCAAATGTTATTACTAGATGATTTCATATATATGAAGTTCAAGAACAATACTAATCTATGGTGATAGAAATCAGAAGAGCAGCTACCTCTTAGGACAGGGAACTGAATAGAAAGGAGGCATAAGGAAACTTATTAAGATGATGTTAAAGTTCTATATCTTGATTTGGATGATAGTCATGCTGATATATACAAGTGTTAAAACTTATCAAATAGTACATATAAAATCTGTGCATTTTACTAATTGTAAAATATATCTCAGTTTAAAAAAGAAATGTCAGAGGCTTGGGAAGAAATACCTTTAAAATAATAGATACCACCACTCTTAAGGAATAAGCCAGGGAGAGAAGGGAGCTTGGATAATCTCAATAGCAGATACAGTTTAACTGAACTAAAAACCAAGAAAAGAAAGAGCTACTCTGGCTTCTCAGCAGTATCCATGCTGATTAGCTAACAGAGCCATTTCAACAGAATGCCTTTCCTTGGATTGGTACATTTGTTGCTGCAAAGCTGAGTTAATTCTACTCTCTGATGGATAGAAATGGAGGTAGGGGAGAGATAGTGGTCATAAGATACTATTGATTGTCTTGAAGTAGAATTCCAACAAATTACACTCAGCTAAGAGTAAGTATATTGCTCCATAGGCCCATATGGATAATGGTATCATGCCTGCTAGTATTAGAAGAGAGTGCTCAGAGGTGAAAACAGATAAGAATTTTACTGAAGTAAACGGAAGCAAGCAAACATACGACTTTTATGAAAATGACGGTTCATCCTGTGCTGATCCATCATCAACTTTCCCTTCTGCACTGTTGGTGGGGCTAAAGATTGGCACCTGGAATATGCTCATACCAACCCTCATCTGTACACATTTAAAGTTGCCAGTCTAGAGATAATAGGCTGTTTCTTCTCCTCTTTCATTCATACTAGTGTTTATTCGACATGTAGTAAACACTAGTCGATCCCTCAAGCAAATGGATGAAATGTTTTTCAGTTTGACAAATGACTTTCACGCTGAACATCAACGGTCTCTGTCTTTTCTCATAATTTTAAGTCAATAGTTCTAAAATGAAATTCTCTAGAAAGCACTGTATCAAGATCATCTTAATTTTCCTTACTTTGTGCCCTAAATTAGCATTTTCTACTGCCAAGAAGGTCATAAAAATAGAGACAAAGATTTTCATAGACAAACAAAAACTGATGACAATGAAATCTTCCTATTGTAATTCCCTGGATTTAAGTAAGCTGTATAATCCTCTAGAGATGATGATTCTGTAATTTATCATTCAGATTCTCAGTTTAGGCATAATTCCCCAAAGGAATTTTCCTATATCCATTCTTCCTGTCTTCAAAAGCCTTTCCAAACTCTTTAAAGGATCTAAGAGTTGCTGTTGTCTGCACACACACACACACACACACACACACACACACACAAAAATTCCTGCCCCAAGGGAACCTCTATGTGCTATTTCCATATTACACAGCTCATCTTTAGGAAGCAGCTGCAGCTTCATCCAAGGGCAGGCGATTTTTACTTATGTCACCACTAGTCATTATGGACATTAGTTTTTGGAAAGCCAAAAGTACTGACTACTTTGGATCTTGACTAAAATATGGGTAGATTGAAGACAACATACTATTTACATCTCCTTTGCTAAAAGTGAGTTAGTTATTGATTTTCAGTATGGGTTAAACCACTTGAGGACATACTTCCAATAAACTGTAGGGTACAAAAGGTCATATTTTTACATAATTTCAATAGAAAATCATATGTATGTCAACTGATTTAGTCAAAACCAAATTTATTCTTTCCTAGAAAATAGTAATGAAAAGAAAACTATCTTTCTATCATATTTCAGTGGCTGGCTTAGAGAAGTTTAGAGTGTCTTCAGGAAAGTTGAGCTTAGGTCTTTCGCTGCAGAAAGAATTGGATGTCAGGCCTTAAGAGATCAGAGTTTTGTCAGAGGCTAAACGTATATTTAATCTCATCTCAAAGTCAAGTATAAATGACTTTTGGAATGTCTGATGTTTTACATTCTCATATCTATGTTCCTCTCTATTAGTGTAGTCACTGTAGGTACATAAGAGAACTAGTATCACTCTTCACTTTCCTTCCAAAGATTTTAAAGTACTTTATACAATCCAATAACATACTCACAAGAGTGAATGAGATGGATCCTGTAACAGTGTTAGAGATTGGCAGCAGGCACAGAAAAATGTTGGAAACTGGTTTAATAGCAAGGGCATTGTTATGCCACATGAGAAAACAGAACCACCAACTAACAGTTGCCACATCTCTCAGAGGAATGTCTATCTCCAAATTCCCTCTTAACTCAATCTGCATAAAGCCTGCTCTTTCTTCTATCAAAATTGTACGCACAAGAGCAAGACTGAGCCAAAAAGGGACATGCCTCACTGGCTTGTCACTTACCCATGTTTCTCTGACCCCTTCAGAACCATCAGTTTCATCCTCCTGGAAAGAAAGGAGGAAGAAAATCAAGAAAATCGTTGTCACAGACAACCTTATATGCAGTAAGGTCAGTTCCCATCAATTAGGCACCTCAGCATTTCAAACTTGGGCAATGTGAACTGACTGCCAAGTGATCCTCTGTTACTGCTGCTTTTAACAGCCAACATGAATAGGCAACTTTGAAATGTCATCTGTAGTCAAAAGTGTCAAATCATTTGCAACTGGAAAAGGAACATCTTTAAGAAAGACAGACTTAATTTCATCTTTGTCAACAGTTATCAATCTATTTGACCCTATCACAATGAAATCCTTTAATTTAGGCTTGGCACTCGCAGCACAGTGGTTATGGCGCCAGCCACATACACCGAAGGTGGCGGGTTCGAGCCCGGCCCAGGCCAGCTAAATAACTGCAAAAACAGCAACAAAAAAAACCCAGCCAGGTGTTGTCGTGGCCACCTGTAGTCCCAGCTACTTGGGAGGCTGAGGCAAGAGAACTGCTTAAGCCCAAGAGTTTGAGGTTGCTGTGAACTGTGCTGCTACAGCACTCTATTGAGGGTGACATAGTGAGACTCTTGTCTCAAAAAAAAAAGAAATCCTTTAATTTAAAAAATCATTTTTGATAGATGACTATAGCTGGCTCATTTTCTGTCTTACTGAATAGGTTATTCTAATTTCCAAATGAATCATTGGTAACTAGAACCTCTTGTTTAAGTTATTGGCCACTTGTTTTTTAAAATGCCAATGAAAATGCTGAATGAGAAGGGTATAGAAAAAGATATGAAAGAGAATGAGTTAAAGCATTGAATGCAAGAAAGAGCAGAATAATAGCAATGCTTACTATGGGAGACAGCAAGTATCGGTGCACCTTCTTTAAAGTCAAAGTTAATCTATTATATTATTTGTTCCTTTTTTCCTCAAAAAGAATAAAACTGAGTCAGATAAACGTGTTACTTTCAGATTTTAAGTTCCTTGGAATTCTTATAATCTCCTAAAATACTTAGTTAGGATCTGTGCTTATCTGTGGTATTAAGGTATTGTTGACCAACTACATGACATTAAGGGAATATTAGAGAGGACAGCTAAAACTTGACAGACTTATTCAACTTTTAATTTTAAATTTCTTTTCTAGTTTATTTCTCTAAAAATGAGTTATGTTTATGTAGATATATGGTGGTTATACATTTCTCATTTTTTAACTCTTTACCAATTACTTACTGAGTGCCTACCATGTGCTTAGCACTGTACTAGGTACTGGGAATCCAGCAGGAACAAACCAAATGAGTCCCACACTAGTTGACACTCTCTTCCTCTCTTTTCCTCAGTAAGCCTTCTTGACAATCTGCAAGATTTCATGGCACTGTGTGGGACTCTTTCTTTTAAACTTGAATGAAAGAGGGCAGCCAAGGGTAATGTGATACCCCCAGTACAGACCAATCCACTTACATCTTTTGTCCAGAAATTGATGCCTGTACCTCTTCGTCGTTCCTTGGGCCGCCGCCTCTCTCGGATGGACAGCCTATTAGAGGAGTGATCATCCAAATCTGCTTCTTCATTCTCTGGCCAGAGACAAAACAAAGTATGACGTTTAAGAATCTGGGGCAAGTGCAATGGGAAGGGAACTGTATTTTTTGAAGCTCTACATACCATTTTTGTCCATTTCCCTTGTAGTTGTAGTGTTTGTGGTAGTCTTTGAACTCTCAGAATCAGGGGTCAAAAATCTACTTGTTTGTAGCAGATGAGAACTAGTGTAGAGGGAGGGGTTTGATGTAGAAGGAGACACTGGTGTTTTGGGTTTGTCTGGCTGAGTGGAACACCTCAGGCGACGACCAATAAGCTGGAAATAATCCACAATATGAGATGAGGTCAAATGCAACCAAAGGATAAGGACAGCAGGTTTATTCAAAATAGTTTTTCTTCTCTATATTAAGAGGCCTATTAGTTGAGGCTCAATAAATAGCTCTTAAACTGAACTAAAGTTAATTAACTAGAAAAAAATAGCTTTTAGACGCCTACTCCAAGAATACCGTCACACTGTTAGCAATCCAGGCAAATTATTCTACTAAATTGACCAAAGGACCCTAGATAGCATTAACTCCATAAATAAAAATTCCTTTAATTGAAATGAAAATAATAATGATAGCCTTTTTAAGATGGAATGCTGAAAGCCAGAGTATATATAAGAAAATAAAAAGCTCAGGAACACATAGGAATTATCCGGGAACAGAGTCCAAATGTGACCATTCTACAAATTTCTGAATATTCTACCAACTAATTATAACCAAGTTTACTGAAACTTTTGAAAGTTTTTCTCCTATTTTCCCCATGGTAATTATTTTTTCTGAAAGTTAGGACAGAGTCTGATAATAAGCCTTAACTTGGTTCACTGAAGGCACAGAGATAGATAAATTCCTACCACACATTATGTTTATAATGCACAGGTTATATTCATTTTTGTTTATAAATTATAAAAACAGAAGCAATAAAATATGACAAATTTGGAGTCAAATAGGTCTTGATTCAAATAACCTCAGCACTTATTAGCTATGTGAGCTAGAGTAAGTTACTTTATTTTTGAGTCTCAGCTTCTTAACATCTTCCTCAGAGAGGACTATGAGGATCAAGTAAGATAATGTGGTTTAGGTGCTTAGAACAATACTTGGTAAGAAGTACTCAATTCACAGTAGCTTATAAAACAAACAAAATATGCAACAGAATCTCAGTTTATGGACTCTAGCCATTCTGAGTTAAAGCAGAAAGGAGATTCCTTTCTTCTATAACTACAGTGACCATAAAATTTATCAGTCCAAGCTGAGGCAATTTTTTTTTTCTTTTTTTTATTGAACGGTAACTATGTACATTAATGCACTTCTGGGGTACAGTGTGGGGTTTTCACATGCAATCTGAATAAGCTGAGGCAATTTTGAGAGTGAAAAGGATTGGTAATGATAATTACTTAGAGATGGCAGTTGTAACTGGAACCATCATTGGTAAACAAGGAGTTATATTCACCCTAAATATAAGCTTATAACTTTTTTTGTGAGGCATAGTCTCACTCCGTTGCCTGGTCTAGAGAACAGTGGCATCAGCATGGCTCACTGCAGCTTCAAACTCATAGGTTCAAGAGATCCTCTTGCCTCAGCCTCCCCAGCAGCGGCAACTATAGGTGCACACCACCATGCCTGGTGAATTTTTTTTATTTTTGGTAGAGACGAGTTCTCTCCATATTGCCCAGGCTGGCCTTAAACTCCTGGCCTAAGATGACTCTCCTGCCTTCCTGGCCTCCCAAAGTGCTAGGGTAGAACACATGAGTCATTGTGTCTGGCCAATCCCTTTTGACTACAAACTCCACTAGAGAAATTGAACATAAATTAAAAGGTCCATCCCAAAAGTGACACCCAGGAGTGCTTTGTAAGCTCTTAGGTTTGCAAGAGTTTGAAGAATAAGACTTGAGTGGTCAAGAGTAAACTGTGAAGTCAGACTACTTACATTCAAAGCCTTGCATAACCACTCCTTAGCTGTATGAAATGTTGGCATATTACTTAACCTCCCCGTGACTTGATTTCCTCATATACAAAGAAGGAATAATAGTATTTACCTCAGAGAGTTGTTTTGAGGATTAAATGAAATAAAACATATAAAATACTTAAAACAATGCCTGACAGAAACACTCAATAAGTGTTTTTATATTTTAATTGGCATTTTACTATACTATAACTTTTCTTTTTAGAATAGAAAGACATTTATTCAAAAGCATCAGTAAACTCCTAGAAGAAAAAAAAATAGCCTGACATTCTCTGAATTCAGTGTCACACAGGTTCATCAACTAAATATAGGCATAAAGAGTGACTTGTCAGGCTGGGTGCAGTGCCTCACACCTGTCACCTAGCCCTCTGAGATGGTGAGGTGGGCGGACTATCTGAGCTCACAAGTTGGAGACCAGCCTGAGCAAGAGAGAGATCCAGTCTCTAAAAATAGCCAGGCATTGTGGCAGGCACCTGTAGTCCCAGCTACTTGGAAGCCTGAGGCAAGAGAATACTTTGAGCCCAAGAGTTAGAGGTTGCTGTGAGCTATGATGTCATAGCACTCTACTGAGGGTGACAAAGTGAGACTTTGTCTCCAAAAAAAAGTGAATTGTCCCCTGCAAGGTAGAACATAGGACTAGAATAAATGAGGAAGAGATTCCTCAAGTTAATTATCTTGCTTTTAGCACAGTACTTGCCAGCAAAAATGAGCTCACCTCTTCATCCAGATTCCTGCCCCAGGGCTGTTGGCCCTCCTCAGCCTCCTTTGCTGGGACTGCTGAGGGCTCATGCTTCTCAGTGCTCCCCTCAAGGCCTTCAGTGTCTATAGGCTTCTCGCTAGGCTGCTCCTGAGCTTGCCTCTCTGCCCTTGACCGGCTGAAAGTCCTTTCTGCTTCTTGAAGGTCCGTTAGGGTAACACCCTGGGAAAATATCATAAGATCATGGTAGTTCACACTAACCATGTAATACTCCTGATGACAGAGCAGGGAAACTCCCCAAAGACCTAATAGTTATCAAATCCCAAATGAAGCTCTAAAAATGCATAATGAGGCCATTTCATGCAATCCACACTTAAAATAAGCACCTCAGTGTGCAAAGAACCCAAGCCCCAGTCTAGGTACATTTTGAATGTAACACGTTAGCTTTTCCAATTTGATCTCCAGAAAATAGGTCAACATTGATGTATGCCTGTTATAGATATACTTCTTCCATACCAAATAGTTCTCCACATTTTTATTTAAAAGCTCTCTACCCTCCCAAGATCAAATGGTTACCAACAGAGATTATTTGAACACCAGATACTGGAAAAGAAAAGCCAAGTTCAATAAGGTAAAAACAGTAATAGAAACAACAACAACAACCTCAACAAAAACCTCCCCAAACCCCCTAGACTAGTTTTTCTCTAACACTAATTCCCAAGTAACCTTAGGATTCATAAAGATATGTTCCAACAGTTAATGTGCCCCCCACCGACACAGGAGCAGCAAGACAAAAGAAAAGCAAATGATGAGATGCCTGGAGGACTGCGGAAGGGAAGAAAGTCAGAAAGTAAGCTGATTCCCACTCAAGTAGTATGTACTCGTCAGAGGAAGAAGGAAGTTCCAAAGCTGGAAGGTTCAATCAGGTACCATATCTACAACTTGCTCCCTCTGCCTTTGTTGTTGTTGTTGTTTTACTACTGATTCATTTACTCATTCATTCTCTTAAGAATTAAGTGTCTTTAGGTACTAAAACTACTACAAAGACCACTTAAATGATTATTGTTCAAGAAACTTTTACTTTAGTGGAAAAGACATAAGAAAACATGAGTACAATGAGAGAATGTAAGGATTAAGACAAATACAGGAACATATAAGAGGCATACCTAACACTGGAGTTTTTTTGTTTTTTATTTTTGAGACAGTCTCACTTTGTTGCCCCGGGCTAGAGTGCCATGGTGTCTCAGCACACAGCAACCTCAAACTCTTGGGCACAAGTGATCCTCTAGTGCCTCCAAAGTAGCTGGGAGTACAGGCACCTGCCACAATGCCTAGCTACTTTTTTCTTTTTCTTTCTTTCTTTTTTGTTGAGATGGAGTCTCACTATGTTGCCCTTGGTTAGGGTGCCATGGCATCACTGTTCACAGCAACCTCAAACTCTTGGGCATAAGCGATTCTCTTGCGTCAGCCTCCTAAGTAGCTGGGACTACAGGTGTCCGTCACAATGCCCAGCTGTCTTTTTGCTGTAGTTGTTTGGCAGGCCTGGACCAGGATCAAACTGCCAACTCTGATGTACGTGGCTGGCATCCTAGCTGCTGAGCTACAGGAGCCGAGCTGCCACCTACGTTTTTCTATTTTAGTAGAGATAGGGTCTCTTTTTTCCTCAGGCCAGTTTTGAACTCCTGAGCTCAAGCAATCTACCTGCCTTGGCCTCCCAAAGTACTCTAACACTGCATATTGAAGAGTTTAAAAAAAAAAAAAAGGGCGGCACCTGTGCCTCAAAGGAGTAGGATGCTGGCCTCATATGCCGGAGGTGGCGGGTTTAAATCCAGCCCTAGCCAAAAACTGAAAAAAAAAAAAAAAAAAGAGAGAGAGAGGCTCGGTGCCTGTAGCTCAGTGGCTAGGGTGCCAGCCACATACACCAGAGCTGGTGGGTTTTAATCCAGCCTAGCCTGCCAAACAACAATGACAACTGCAACCAAAAAATAGCCGGGTGTTGTGGTAGGCGCCTGTAGTCCCAGCTACTTGGGAGGCTGAGGCAAAAGAATTGCTTGAGCTTGAGATTGCTGTGAGCGGTGATGCTACCGTACTCTACCCAGGGTGACATAGTGACTCTGTCTTAAAAAAAAAAAAAAAAAAGAGTGGCTGGGCAAAGTGGCTTACGTCTGTAATCCTACAATATTTTGGGAGGCCAAGGTGGGAGGATCGTTTGAGCTCAGGAGTTCAGAGACCAGCTTGAGCAAAAGTAAGACCCATCTCTACTGAAAAATGGAAAAATGAGCCAGGTGTTGTGGTGGGTGCCTGTAGTCCAAACTACTTGGAATGCAGAGGCAGGAGTTTGAGGATGCTGTGAGTTAGGCTGATGCACAGCACTCTAGCCTGGGGCAACAGAGCGAGACTCTGTCTCTAAATAAATAAACAGCTTGGGTAGGTGGAGAGAGAAAAGGTATTATAAGTAAAAGAAGATTGTGGAAAGATTCAGAAACAAGAGAGGTCATAGGTAGTTGTAGAATCTATAAGTAATTTAGCAAAGGGGAAGCGCACAACAAAGAAAGGAAAGCTGGGGGAGTTGAGAAGGAGGATAGCTGAACTTAGGAGAGGAGGCAGAGGTTAGGTCATGAAGGATCTTGTATACCATGCTAAGGAACTTGGATTTTACTTTCTTCTGTGAGAGGGTAGCCCCTCTGAGAATCTCAGGAAGACTACTGAAATCTAATAAAACCTTCTCAAAAGTTACATATACATTTCAAGGAGTTGAAAGATTGCTTCAAATTCTGAATAGATCTCTATTCTCTCTACTGAATCTTTCCCTACTAGATACTTCTGTGTTCCAGTGTCCCCCACATTCAATTCCATGCCTTCCAGCAACTTCCCTATCGTTTCCCATTCCTTCATAAACAAACTTGAAGTCAATCCAGAATAGTTTGTATTTCCTTATCAATTATCCCTTACTCATTTATTTATTCAATAAATATATATTCATTTCTTATTTACTGTATTCCATATTCCATGGGCAATGATGATGAGCAAAACATATAGTCAGTCATACTCATCAAAAAACAAATACATTGGCAAGGATATGAAGAAATTAGAATCCTGTGCACTGGTGACGGGAATGTAAAATGGTACAACTGCAATGGAAAACAGTATGGTATTTCCTCAAAAAACTAAAAATTGAATTACCATATGATCCAGCAAATTCCATTTCTGAGTATATGCCCAAAAGGATTGAAAGTAGAGTCTAAAGGAGACAGTTGAACAACCATTCTTTTTTTTTTTTTTTTTTTTATTGAATGGTAACTATGTACATTAATGCACTTCTGGGGTACAGTGTGGGGTTTTCACACACAATCTGAAACAATTCCATCAAACTGTGAACAACCATTCTTACCAGCAGCATTATTTAAAATAGACAAAAGGGCTCGGCACCCATAGCACAGTGGTTATAGCATCGGCCACATACACCAAGGGTGGTGGATTTGATCTCGGCCCGGGCCAGGTAAACAAAAATGACAACTGCAACCAAAAAATAGCCAGGTGTTGTGGCAGGCACTGGTAGTCGCAGCTACTTGGGAGGCTGAGGCAAGAGAATCACTTAAGCCCAAGAGTTTGAGGTTGCTGTGAACTGTGACATCAGGGTACTCTACTGAGGGTGACATAGTGAGACTCTGTCTCAAAAAAAAAAAAAATAGATAAAAGGTGGAAGCAACCCAAGTGTCCATTATAGATAAATGGATAAACAAAATGTGGTTTATCCATACCATGAAGTATATTATTCAAGCTTAAAAAGAGGTTAATTCTGATACATGCTACAATATGGATGAACTTCCATGACATTACACTAAGTGAAATAAGTCAGATACAAAAGACAAATGACATATATACTCCACTTATATGAGGTTCCTAGAGACAGAAAGTAAAATGGTAGTTGCCAAAGAGAAATGGGTAGAAACAACTGTTTAATGGATAGACTTTTAATTTTGGAAGATGAAGAAAGTTCCAAAGACGAATGTGGTAATAGTTACACAACAATGTAAATATATAGAATACCCTAAACTATATACTTTAAAAATAGTTAAAACATAAACTTAGTATTATGTGTATTTTACTATATTAAAGTGAAACCAAAAAATATATAGTCAGTCTCAGTCCTCATGGAGGTTAGACTCTAATAGAGGAAATAGATAAATCAAGCAAAAATATTACTTTGGGAGGGTCAGGGAAGGCAACAAGGATGCTTTGCTGTCAGGTATAATGTCCCTTTCTCCTTCTTTAGTCATCAGCTTTCCTACTTGACCTCTATAGCATTTAAAATTTCTGAACTTCTCCTTTTCACTGGAAACTGACTCTTCATTCACTTCCATTTTGCTACTTTCTGGTTTTCTTTTCACCTGTTTGGCTGTTTCTTTTCATCTTGCTTTATAGGCTCATTTTTTCTCTACCTCCTTAAATAAGTCTTTTTATTTTTTATTTTATTTTTTATTTTTGGAGACAGACTCTCACTATGCCACCGTCGGTACAGGGCCATGGCATCATAGCTCACTGCAACCTCAAACTCTTGGGCTTAACGATTCTCTTGCCTCAGCCTCCCAAGTAGCTGGGACTACAGGTGCCCTCCACAAATGCCTGGCTATTTCTTCGTTGCAGTTGTCATTGTTGTCCAGCTGGCCCCACCGGGTTCAAACTCGCCAGCCTGGGTGAATGTGGCTGGCGCCCTACCCACTGAGCTATGGGTAAATAACTCTTCTCTTGTCTCTAAGGTAGAGAAGGCTACCTTACAACATGAGTTCATGCCCCTTTCACTTCCTAGCAAGCCGCCTTGCTTCTAGGCTTGGCAAACATACTTTTACCCACCACTCCCATCAATTCTCTGCATGGTGATTTCTGTAACATAGAATGTAAACTGTATCAAACTCTTCTTCAAACTGCTTCAATGGCTCCCTTAGGGATTCGACTTTTTTGGGGAAGGGGGTAACATCTTTATTGAAATGTTGACGTATCATAACATTTACTTTTAAATAAAGTATATAATTTTTGGTCTTTAGTATATTCATGGAGTTAGGTAATTATCACCACTATCTAATTTCAGAACATGCTCATCACCCCAAAAAGAAACCTCTCACCTATTAGTAGTCACTTACTATTCCTCCTTTCTCAGCTCCTGGCACTAATCTACTTTCCATCTATTTAGATTTGCCTAAGGACATTTCATATAAATGGACTTAATATATAGGATCTTTTATGTCTGGCTTCTTTCATTTAATGTTTTCTTAGGGCTCATCCATCTTGTATCATGCATCAGTAATTCACTCATTTTTACTGCCAAATAATGTTCCATGTACTGGATATATCACATTTTGTTCATCCATTCATTAGTTAATGAATATTTGTGTTGTTTTTACTTTTTGGTAATTATAAAAAATGCTGTTATAAATAATCTATATACAAGTTTTTATATGGAAACATATTTTCATTTCTCTTGAGTATACCTAAAAGGAGAACTGCTAGAGTAAATGGTAATTCTATGTTTACAATTTTGAAGAATTGCCAAACTGTTTTCCTTTAGAAATCCCTTAGATATGGTAGGTGTAGAGGGGAGTCTTAAGATTTTTAAGCACAAGTGGAATCATCAGTCTTGTGAAGGAAAGCAGATAAAAACTTGCTCTGAGCCTGGGGGAATTGAGGTGAGAGTGGGTAGAAGTAGGTATAAATTCATTTGATTCTATGTAGTGTAAGATTTAACACAGTAAAAGCTTTTAATACAGTGGCTCCTTGAATGTTGAAAAACATTCATTTTAGTGTTTTTTAATTGTACCTCCAGTGGAAAGGTGGGGAGACAAAATGATATTAAAAAAGTCATACTCACTTGAGTAGACCTTCGTGTCTGCCGAGCTTGTCTAGAGCGTGCTTTCCGTAAAGACTCTGCTTCTTCATCCCGTACAGGAGTCAGATAGGATCTGCAGAGAAAGAAAAGTAATAGCAAGTAAAACCTTTGCTTGCATGTCTCTGAGAGTGACAAGGTACTTCCACATACTGAAGGAATTTCTACACTCTAGGAAAGAACATAGGCAAAGTCAATATGCAGGGATCCTATCAGCCATTGGCAAACATCACAGAATACAACAACACAGTAGTCCTCCCCTTTATCTGTGGTTTTAGTGGCCTGAGGTCAACTCCAGTCTGAAAATATTAAATGGAAAACTCCAGAAATAGACAATTCATAAATTTTCAATTGTGTACCATTCTGAGAAGCATGATGAACTCTCATGCTGTTCTACTCTGTCCCTCCCAAGATGTGAACCATCCCTTTGTCCAGTGTATCCACAGTGTACATACGACCCACTTGCTAGTCACTTAGTAGCCATTTGGTTATTGGTCAGTGCTTGTGTTCAAGTAACCTTCATTTTACTTAGTAATGGCCCAAAGCACCAGAGTAGTGACCCTGGTATTTTGGTACAACTGTTCCATTTTATCATTAGTTATCATGTAAATCTCTTATTATGCTGATTTGTAAATTAAACTTTACCATAGTTATGTATGTATGTATAGGAAAAAACAGTGTATGTATAGGGTTTCACACTATTATATTTGTGGTTTCAGGCATCCTCTATAAGTATAGGAAATGTATCCCCCATGGATAAAGGGGATTACTGTGTTTGTAAATGTGTTACTGTTCATGCAGAATCCCATTATCTGTAAAATAAGAATTTTATTTCTTCTTCTCCTGTCCTTATAAATTTTATTTCTTTTCTTGTCCGAATGCTCTGGCTAGAACCTCTAGGACATGCTGTGAAAAGCAGTGGTGATAGTAGGTCTCCACGCTCTGTTCTTGTGTTCAGAGAGAAAGCATTTGGCATTTTATTATTAAGTATAATGTCTGCTGTAAGATTTCTATAGATTATCACTTACCAAATTAGAGCAACTCCCTTCCTTTCACATATAAGGCAGGCTAAGAGGGTTTTTGTTTGTTTGTTTTTAATCGTTAGTGTGTGTTCAACTTTATCACATGCTATTCACCCCCGTATATTGAGATGATACCTTTTCTCCCCTTTTTTGTTAATAAGGGGAATCACACTGAATAATTTTTGAAGGACAAAATAATATTGAATTCTTGGGTCAAGCTAAACTTCATCAAGATTTATCACCTTTATATATAGATTTATTTTATAGAGATTATCTATCTATCTATTAGTTAGAGACACAATCTCATGCTGTTGCCCAGGTTGGGAGTACAGTAGTGCAATCATAGCTCACTGCTACCTCGAACTCCTAGATTCAAACGATCCTTTCATCTCAGCCTCTTGAGTAGCTGAGACTAAAGGCTCATATCACCATGGCTGACTAAATTTTTTATTTTTTGTAGAGACAAGGTCTTGCTATATTGTCCAGGCTAGTTTTGAACTCAGCCTCAAGAGAAGCCTCAAGTAACTCCTGTCTCAGTCTCCCAAAGGGCTGGGATTACAGGTGTGAGCTACTGTACCTAGCCAGTTTCACTATTAGTTGAGGATTTCTACATCCACATCTGTGAAAGAATTTGGCCTGTAATTTTCTCTTATGTAATATCCAGGCTATTCTTATGAATTAAATTTATGCAAATTGGGAGTGTTTACTACTTGTCTACTTTTTATAAGAAATTGTATCAGTTATTTCCTTTTTAAATGACTGGAAGAGTTTGCCAATGAGAGCCATATGGGGTTAGAGTATTCTTTGTGGACAGGTTTTACATATAGGGCTCAATTTCCTTTCCTTTCCTTTTTTTTTTTTTTTTTTTTTTGAGCACAGTCTCACTTTGTCACCCTTGGTAGACTGCTATGGCATCATACCTCACAGCAACTTCAGACTCTTGAGCTCAAGCAATTCTCTTGCCTCAGCCTCCTGAGTAGTTGAGACTATAGGCACTCACCACAATCCATGGCTATTTTTAGAGGTGGGGTCTCACTCTTGATCAGGCTGGCCTCAAACCTGTGAGCTCAGGCAATTCACCTGCCTCAGCCTTCCAGAGTGCTAGGATTACAGGCATGAGCCACCATGCCTGGTTGGCTCAATTTCTTTAATAGTTAGGCTGATTCATATTCTCTGTTTTGGTAATTGCTTTTCAAGGAATTTTCCATTTTATCTATATCTTCACATTTAGTACCATAAAATTGATCAGAATATCTTTACAATATCTTTTAATTATTATTTTAATACTATAGCAGTGTTTCTCAAATTATTTTGGTCTCAGGAGCTTTATATTTTAAAAAATTGAGGGCCCCAAAGAACTTTAGTTTATATGTATTGATATTTACTTTATTAAAAACTAAAATGGAGAAATTAGAAAGAATATGTATTTATTAACTCCTTTAAAAACAACAGTTCTAGATAAGATGAAGTAATGTCAGCAGAAAAGCCAATCAGAGTTACCCACAGCTCGTCCTACCCACAAAAAGATATCAAAAGAATGAATAAACAAATATATCTGAATCAAGGAGAATGAATGAGGAAGTGCCCTGGAGAATACCAGGGGAATGATGGTATCTCTTTGGAGCACAAGCCCAGGATAGCACAATAGAGAGAGGAGAAAAGCATTCTCTCTCTGCCACACTATCTTCTCCACCAGGCTCAGTTCGGAGTCAAGGAGACAACTTCTTACAAGGAAAAGATAAATTGGAGATCATCATTGGTCCCCATTGTTGTCAAAAATGTCAGAAATTCTTGCTACAGGGGACTCCTTTAGTCTTCACAAGGCCCCAGTCCAGTTTGGAGAGTAGTCAGGAGTTTGCATAGCTGCCTTGCCTCAGTAAGGCCCACTCTGAGTATGAGACCACTCTGAGCATCCCCCCACTCCTACAACCTAAGCTGCCATCTTGAAACCATACCCACTACTAGAGTACATCCTACCCTAGAAGCCAGTAGCCACTAATTCTTTCCATCCTTAAGGTCTTGTCACCATTCAACTACATTGTCACTGTTGCCAGCAGCACTACAACCATAGCTTCCTGGAGCATAGGCTAGATAGAATGAGCAAAATCTCAGTGTCTGAACCCATGTGGCATACTACCCTCCAAGGGAACAGACCTGCATAAGTGAAGAAGGTGCCTAAAAGCTGACCAATTGCCTCACTGGCATACATATACCTCTATTGCATAGCTAGCTTGCCTGTTGAGCCCATATGCACCGATGCCCAGCCCAATAACCAATCCCATGGTGGCCCCACCCCTCAGATAGATCATCGTACAGCCACCCAATCCTGTTGCAACCACATCCAGTTATGCCTGACCTGACAGTTGGCCTGACAGCCCTAACCCTCACCAACAGATATTTTAGAGCCATATATGACAAACCTGCAGCTAACATCATACGGAATGAGAAAAGGCTGAAAGCTTTTTTTCTAAGGTTAGGAAACAAGGATGCCCACTTTCATCACTTCTATCCAATATAGTACTGGAAATTCTAGTCAATTAGGCAAGAGAAAGAAATAAAAGGGATCCAAATTGGAAAGGAGGAAATCAAATTGTCCCTGATTGTAGATAATGTGACCTTATATAGCTGACCCTTGAACAACTTTGGGCTGAACTATGCAAGTCCACTTTAACACAAATTTTTTAAATAAACATATTGGAAACTGTTTTTTGAAATTTGTATCAATTTAAAAAAATTCATAGGCAAACCACATGGCCTAAAAATATTGAAAAATTAAGAAAAGAGTTATGTGAAGTCGTGAATGCATAAAAATATACATAGACACTAGTCTAGTGTATCACTTACTACTATAAAATATGTATAAATCTATTATAAAAAGATAAAGTTTATCAAAACTTACACACATAAACACTTACAGACCATACATGGTACCATTTGCAGTTGGGAGAAATGCAAACAAACATAAAAATGTAGTATAAAATTGTAACTGAATTAAATTAACTGCAGTATATACTGTAGTACTGTCATAATTTTATAGCTACCTCCTGTTTGTTACACAGTAAGCTCGAGTGTTGGGAGTATCTGCTTAAAACACCATGTGACGCTAATCATCTCCACGTATGCAGTTCATCTCTCTTTAAATTGTGTATCACAATAAAAAAAAAAGATCTCTCATGGGTCTTGTGTATTTTTCATTGTGCTTAGTGCAAATCTATCAACTTTGCATAACACTATGGGACCCATACAAAGTGCCACTGTATAATGAAAGTGCTCCCAAGAAGCAAAGAAAAGTCTGACATTACAACCAAAGTTGAATTGCTTGATATGAACTGTAGAATGAGGTCTGTAGCTGCACTGGCCTGCCATCTTAGACAGACAATTCATCTGGTAAACAGATGATTCAAATTTATGGTACCGATAAATATAGTACAGTACTACATATGTATTTTCTCTTACTTGTGACTTTCTTTACCTTTTTTTTTTTTGAGACAGAGCCTCAAGCTGTCCTCCTGGGTAGAGTACCGTGGCATTACAGCTCACAGCAACCTCCAACTCCTGGGCTCAAGCGAGTCTCCTGCCTCCGCCTCCCAAGTAGCTGGGACC
>NW_003852450.1:6826102-6841992 GCF_000181295.1 Otolemur garnettii
AAACTTTGATGAAAGAAATTGAAGAGGATATAAATAAAATGAAAAAAAAAATCTCATGGTCACTGATTGGTAGAATATTGTTAAAATGACCAAACTATCTAAAGCAATTTATAGATTTAATGCAATCTGGATCAAAATACCAAACACATTCTTCACAGAAAGAGAAAGACAGTCCTAAAATTTATATGGAACCACACACACAAACCATCAGCCAAAGCATTCCTGAGCATAAAGAACAAACCTGGAGGTACCGCAGCACCAGATTTAAACATACACTGGGGAAAAGGCAGTCTCTTCAATAAGGGGTTCTGGGAAAAGTGAATGTCCACATGCAGAAGAATGAGACTAAATCTCTCTCTCTCACCACATAAAGAAATCAACTCAAAATGGATTAGAGTAAATGTAAGACCCAAAACTATGCAACTACTTGCTACAAGATAACATAAGGGAAATTCTTCATGATACTGGGCTGAGTAAGGATATTTTAAATGAGACCTCAAAAACACAACAAAAATATACAAATGGGATTGAATCAAGTTAAAAAGTTTTTGCATAACAAAGACAAGTATTGAAGTGAAGAGATAACCTACAAAATGGGAGAAAATATCTACAAACTATACATCTGACAAAGGGTTAATAATATCCTTACCATTAAAAAAATAAATAACCTAATTTAAAAATGGGCAAAAGAGGCCAGTGCGGTCGCTCATGCTTATAATCCTAGCACTCTGGGAGGCAGGAGGATTGCTTGAGCTCCGGAGTTCGAGAGCAGCCTGGACAAGAGTGAGATCCCTGTCTCTACTAAAAATAGTAGAATTAGGTGAGCATGTGGTGGGTACGGATAGTCCCAGCTACCGGAGAGGCTGAGGCAAGAGAATCATTTGAGCCCAGGAGTTTAAGGTTGCAGTTCATTAAACGATGATGCCACTGCACTCTAGTGGTGGTAAGAGTGAGACTGTCTTAAAAAAAAAAAAAAGATAGGTAGGCATCACGGCAGGCTTCTGTAGTTCCAGCTATGAGCTATGACACTGTGGCACTCTACCCAGGGCAACAGAGTGAGACTGTCACAAAAAACAAACAAACAAAAGACAGAGGAAAACAAGTGTTGGTTTGATGAGGATGCAAAGAAGAGAGAACACTTACACATTGCTGATGTGAATATAAACGTACAGCCACTGTGGAAAGCTGTATGAAGTTTCTTTTTTTTTCAGGTGTGCTTTCAGTATTGTTTGTGGATATGCATGGTATTCATTATTTAATTCTTTTTTTTTTTTTACATATACTGTGTTTATTAGGTTTTCACCTTTTGCCTTCACAAAATTAAAAAGGCTTAAAATTTAGTAACAATATTTAAGATAAGGACTAGAAACAAAAACCTCATAAAGAACAAACAAAGATAAATACATTCAGGAGTATGTATGGAGTTTCTTCAAAAAAATCAAAAACAAAACTACTATATGGTCCAACGATCTGACTGCTAGGTATATATTTGAAGGAAAGGGAATCAGTACATCAGAGCATCTGTAGTCCCATGTTTACTGCAATATTATTTATAATAATTAAGATGAAGAATCAACCTAAGTATTGAAAAACAGATGAATGGGTAAGAAAATGTATACATATAAAATGGAATACTAATAAGTCACAAAAGAATGAAATCTTGTCATTTGGGACAACATGGATGAACCTGGAGGACATCATATTAAGTGAAATAAGCCAGACAAAGACAAATACGGCATTATTTCACTCATATGTAAAGTCTTTATTTATTTATTTATTTATTTATTTTTTAAAAAGGTAAACAGTGGTTACCAAAGACTAGGGAAAGGATGAGGGAGCATAGGATGAGGAGATTGGTCTACTGGTTCAAAGTTACAATAAAATACTAGGAGTAAATTCTGGTGTTCTATTGTATAGTAGAGAGACTATGGTTAGCAGTAAAATATTGTACATTATAAAATAGAAGAGAAGCGTTTGAATGTTATTACTATAGATAAATGACAAATGCATGAAGTGATGGATATATAAACACCTCGGATGAATCATTATATAACATACTGTGTTTCCCTGAAAATAAGACCTTACCCAAAAAATAAGCCCTAGCAGGATTTCTATGCATTTGTTAAATATAAGCCCTACCCTGATAATAAGACCTAGTGATGGGTGTGATAAAAGGTATTCCATCTGCTCCTTTCTCCAAGCAGTTCGCACTTGCGTGGGTGCGTGTGTGGTAACCAGGGTTGGTTGCAGGCATCCTATTGAGCATGTGCAAACGGCTAGGGGAAAGGATCACTAGTGCTAGCCCCACCAACAAGGTCGGCTCTCCCTATCAGGTTCCAGAAGAAGATGACTTAACTGTATTTGAATAAATGTAGATTGTTGCATTATACTTAATTTAAAAAAGACATCCCCTGAAAATAAGCCCTACTGTGTCTTCTTGAGAAAAAATAAATATAAGACAGTGTCTTATTTTCAGGAAAACACGGTAGATGTATACTGAAACATCAAATTGTACCCCTGTAATATGATATGCTACAACACCATAATAGCTAGGGACTTCCAACATATCATGGACAGAAATGGACAGAAACTAAAGTAATAATGGACCATAAACGTGACCTAGACCATTAATAGACATATACAGACCATACCACCCCCAAACTATTGAGTATATGCTTTTCTCACCCACTCATGGATTATATTCCAAAATTGACCATATCACAAATCAAACCTCAACAAAATTAAAAGAACTGAAATTATACCTTATATATTTTTAGACCACAGGGAATAAAGATGGAACTCAACTCCAAGAAAAACCTTCACCCTCACATAAAGTCATGGAAAGTAAACAAACTTATGCTAAATGACAGCTGGATCAAGAAGGAGATAAAGAAGGAAATCATTAGATTCCTTGAACATAATGACGATGAAGCCACAAGCTATCAAAAGTATGTAATATTGCAAAAGCAGTTCAAAGTGGGAAATTTATCACATTAGATGCCCACATCCAAAAAACAAAAGAGAGCTCATAAACAACCTCCTGAACTACCTGAAAGAACTGGAAAAGGAAGAGAAATTCAATTTCAAACTTAGTAGAAAAAAAGAAATAACCAACATTAAATCAGAAATAAATGAAATGGAAAACAAAAGAATCATTCAGAAAATCAATGAAACAAAAAGTTGGTTCTTCAAAAAGATAAAATCGACAAACCTTTGGCTAGATCAACTAGATCTGAAAAGAAAGACGTCTAATAACCTCAATCAGAAATAAAGAAGGAGAAATAACAACAGATGCCACAGAGATACAAGAGATCATCTCTGATTACTACCAAAAAACCCCTCTATGCCCAGAAATTTGACAATGCGGAGGAAATGGACCAATACTTGGAATCACACAGCCCTCCTAGACCTAACCAGGAAGAAATATATCTCTTAAACAGACCACAATCAAGCCGTGAAATTGAAGCAACAGTAAAAACGCTCTCAACAAAAAACAGCTCGGGACCAGAAGGCTTCACACCAGAATTTTATCAAACCTTCAAAAAAGAACTTGTACTTATACTATAGAACCTATTCAAAAACACTGAGGAGGAAGGAACCCTCCCCAACATGTTCTATCAAGCAAACATCACCCTGATACCAAAATCAGGAAAGACCCAACAAAAAAGGAAAAGTACAGACCAAACTCTAGAGAATATTGATGCAAAAATACTCAATAAAATCCTAGCAAATAGGGCAGAGCCTGTGGCTCAGTAAGTAGGATGCTGGCCCCACATATCGAGGGTGGTGGGTTCTAACCCGGCCCTGGCCAAACTGCAACAAAAAAATAGCTGGGTGTTGTAGCAGGTGCCTATACTCCCAGCTACTCCGGAGGCTGAGGCAAGAGAATTGCCTAAGCCTAAGAGCTGGAGGTTGCTGGGAGCTGTGATGCCATGGCACTCTACCAAGGGTGACAAAGTGAGACTCTATCTCTTAAAAAAAAAAAAAAATTCCTAGCAAATAGAACACAGCTACACATTAAAAAAATTATACATCATGATCGAGTAAGCTTTATCCCAGGGACATAGGCTGGTTTAATATATGCAAATCTAAACATGCAATTCACCAAAGACCATTGATTCTCTCAGTAGATGCAGAAAATGCATTCAACAAAATTCAGCATCCTTTTTCTGATAAGACACTTAAGAAATTAAGTATAGATGAGACATTTCTTAAATTAATAGAAGCCACCTACAACAAACTATCATCTACATCCACAGGCAATATCATATTGAATGGAGTAAAACTGAAAGTCTCCCCACTTATAACTGGAACCAGGGATGAATGTCCACTATAGTGCTGCTACTATCAACATAATGCTGGAAGTTCCAGACAGTGTAATCAGACAGGAGAAGTATATTAAGGGCATTCAAATGGGGGCACAAGAGGTCAAACTCTTGCTCTTTGCTGATGATATGATCTTATACTTAGAAAACCCCAGAGACTCAACCACAAGACTTTTGGAAGTGATCGAGAAATACAGTAACATTGTGGGGTATAAAATCAATGTCTACAAATCAGTAGCCTTCGTATATGCCAATAACAATCAAGCTGAGAAGCAAATCAAGGACATGATATCCTTCACAGTAGCTTCAAAGAGAATGAAATATCTGGGAATATATCAAAAAAAGGAGGTGAAGGACCTCTACAGAGAAAATTATGAAATACTGATAAAAGAAATAGCAGAAGATATTAACAAATGGAAGAACATACCAGGCTCTTGGCTGGGAAGGATCAACATTGTTAAAATGTCTATACTACCCAAAGCAATCCCCATTAAAATACCAACATCATACTTTGAAGAACTTAAAAAAAAATAGTTCTTTGTTCTGTATGGAACCAGAATAAAAAACCTGTGTAGCCAAGGCAATTCTTAGCTATAAAAACAAACTGTATGGTGCCTGTGGCTCAAAGGAGTAGGGCCTGCCCCCATATGCCAGAGGTGGCGGGTTCAAACCCAGCCCCGGCCAAAAACTGCCCCCCCCCAAAAAAAATCTGGAGGCATCACTTTACCAGACTTCAGGTTATACTACAAGTCCACAGTGACCAAAGCAGCATGGTATTAGAACGAAAATAGAGACATAATCTGTGCAACAGAATAGAAAACCTAGAGATGAAATCAGCCTTGTATCATCATCTGATATTCAATAAACCAAACAAAAGTATATACTAGGGAAAAGAATCCCTGTTCAATAAACAGTCCTCATAGAACTGGATAACCACATATAAAAGACTGAAGCTGGACCTGTATCTCTCACCACTCATAAAAACTGACTCATGATGAATAAAAAGATTTATATCTAAAACACAAAATGATAAAAATCCTAGAAGAAAGTGTAACAAAAACTTTTTTTTTTTTTTTGGCCAGGGCTGGGTTTGAACCCACCACCTCCGGCATATGGGGCTGGCACCCTACCCTTTTGAGCCATAGGCGCTGCCCTGAAAGTGTAACAAAAACTCTTAATGATATTGGTCTGCAGAAAGATTTTTATGAAGAAGACTCCATTGGCAATTGCAATAACAACAAAAATAAATGAGAATTATTAATACATTATTGAGAATAAATGAGAAGC
Organism: Otolemur garnettii; assembly: GCF_000181295.1. Lineage (NCBI taxonomy): Eukaryota > Metazoa > Chordata > Mammalia > Primates > Galagidae > Otolemur > Otolemur garnettii. Next base: position 6,831,715 of record NW_003852450.1, read on the forward strand.
TCTTTAAATTAATTTAAAAAGCTCCTGCACAGCTAAAGACATAACAAACAGACAACCTTCATAAAGGGAAAAGATATTTGCATGTTATGAATCTGAAAAAGAGTTGATAACCAGAATTTATAGAGAACTCAACTGCAAATCAAAACCACCTTGAGATATCATCTAACCCCAGTGAGAATAGCTCACATCCCAAATTCCCAAAGCTGCAGATGCTAGTGAGGGTGTGGAGAAAAGGGAACACTTTTACACTGTTGGTGGGATTGCAAACTAATACAGCCTCTTTGGAAAGAAGCATGGTGGATCCTCAAAAAACTAAAAATAGACCTTCCATTTGATTGCACAAGCAATCCCATTGTTAGGTCTACCCAGAAGGAAAAAAAAATCATTTTACCGTAAGGACATACACACTACAATGTTTATCACAGCTCAATTTACCATCACCAAGATGTGGAAACAACCCAAGTGCCCATCAACCTATGAATGGATTAATAAACTGTGGTATATGTATATCATGGAATACTATTCAGTCATTAAAAAGGAGACTTTATATCTTTTGTATTAACCTGGATGGAGTTGAAACACACTCTTATTAGTAAAGTATCACAAGAATGGAAAACCAAGTATTCATGTACTTATACTAATATGAAACCAGTAGATGAACAAATACACAATAAAAAAACATAATTCAAATGAAGGGGTGGAGGGGGGAAGGATGGAGATTAGCATGCTCTTACTTAACAGGCACAATGTAATAGTTTATGGGTAAGTAGCACAATTACAACTTGAATTTTACCTAACAAACGCAAACAATGCAACCTCATCATCTGTATCCTCATATTAATCTGAAATTAAAAAATAAATAAAACACAGATGCATTCAGCCAGAAAAAAATTTCTTTTCTGAGATTCACGTTTGAGCCTGTGAGGGTGCTAGTTTGGAGGAAATCAAGGGACAGAAACTACATTAAAAAAAAAATAAAGAACCAAAAAATAAATAATATATATCACTATATAGTATAGTTTGAAAAACTAATATCACACATAGGGTGGCACCTGTGGCTCAAAGGAGTAGGGCACTGGCCCCTTATACTGGAGGTGGTGGGTTCAAACCCAGTCCTGGCCCAAAACTGCAAAATAAATAAATAAATAAATAATAATATCGCACATTATTTTGTAAGCTATATCACTATTGAGAGTTATATTAGGTTATTAAGTATGAAATGTCTGATTTCTTTAAGTACTAAGTTTGACAGTTGATATCTGACATTTCACTTTGATTCTTCCTGTTTTATTTTTATTGTGAAGGTACATCCTCATTCTTTCAAATGCATGTTTTGGGTTGTGATTATCTTTCAATTTTTTTTTTTTTTTTTTTGAGATAGAGTCTTACTCTGTAGCCCTTGGTAGAGTGCAGTGGTATCACAGCTTACAGCAACCTCCAACACTTAGCCTTCGGTGATTCTCTTGCCTCAGCGTCCTGAGTAGCTGGGACTACAGGCGCCGGCCACAATGCCTGGCTATTTTTATTGCAGTTGCCACTGCTGTTTTAGCTGGCCGGGGCTGGGTTTGAACCTGCCACCCTGGGTACATGGGGTTGGCGGCCTACCCACTGAGCCACAGGTGGCTTCCAATCTTTCAAATTTTTTTAAGAGCAATTTTTGTAAAACCAAGATAAGGCTCGGTGCCTGTGGCTCAAGTGGCTGAGGCGCCAGCCACATACACCTAAGGTGGTGGGTTGGAATCCAGCCCAGGCCTGCCAAAAACAACAATGACGGCTGCAACCAAAAAATAGCCGGGCATAGTGGCCGGTGCCTGTGGTCCCGGCTACTTGGGAGGCTGAGGCAGGAGACTCGCTTGAGCCCAGGAGTTGGAGGTTGCTGTAAGCTGTGATGTCACTGCACTCTATCCAAGGGGATAGCTTGAGACTCTGTCTCAAAAAAAAAAAAAAAAAAACCACAGATAAGTCAAAAATTTGTATTATTTACAAATATGAATTCCACCATGGAACCAATGAAGTGCAGACAGCTCAAAATATCAATGAAGTGTTTGGGAAGGATGTACGTGGCTAGTGAATACATAGTACATCAATGGTTTGAGAAGTTGTAATCTGGTGATTTTAAACTTGAAAATGAGCCAGATTTGAGACCAAGGGGGGTAATGATGAGCTGAAAGCTGTAGTAAAAGTGAATCCACATCAACCTAAATGAGAATTAGCAGCAAGGTTTGATGTTACTATTCCAAAAATATTAGGTATGTTTGAAACATACTGGCATTGTAAAGAAGCTGGATTGATGGGTTCTACTGGGTTCTCCTGGCTCTTTCTGAGAAGCATTAGCAGACATTCATGAATTTAAATGCTACAGGATTCTTTGTTGCTATGAAAAGAAGACAGATACAAGCTTACAAAACAGAAATAAAAATTCTGAAACTACAATGGAGGCCCTGGCTTCCCATCTATTCTGTAGCCTTTTAACACACAGTAGCATGGGAAGGATTCAGATGACAAAGTCCTTTAATTACCGTATCTATCTATGGTATCTATGTTTCCTAGAGGGGAGGAAGCATTTTTCTTTGTATGTGCTATAACACTATGATCATACAATCAATGGCATTCAAATAATTGATTACAGAGCATTAAGAATGAATTCCAGGTACACTTTTTTCTCTGCTTCTATAGTGTCCCTTCACACTACAGATGGACCACTTTTGTCTTTAAGAACTTGTACAAAATACCCAGTAAATCACCAGTCACAGTAAGTAATAATAAAAGACCTAAAACATCATCTGATAAACATAGTCTAATAATAAAGTACCCTGGCACTGCAATCAGAGTGCCTGGGTTTATAGCATGGCTTCTCAACTTACTTTGTAGATGACCATGGATAAATTATTTAAGCACTCTAACCCAAGTTTATTATACAATGAAGATAATATACAGATATATTAATAGATAATATTATAGATGCATAATAGATATATACAGATATATTAATGGAGTTGCTGTGAAGATCAAATGCGAACCCATGTAAACCACTTACAACAGTATCTGTCACAAAGTACCCACCCACTACAGCTTAGTTGCTGCTACTACCACTTCCCTCAGTATTTCATCATTTCACTGCAATATTAAAAGCTCTATCAGGGATAATTTGGAAAATAAAGGCAGGCTATGTGTGCTACAAAATATATCCCATCTAGTCTAACAAAAAAGTTCCCCTTAATTATTCTTACCAGAAATGGATAACTTATTTGGAAAACGTCTTAATTCCCTTGAAAATATTTTCTGTAAAGGTTCATAGGTGTTATTTAAATAAAACTAAGTAGAAGAATGAAAAAAAAGATAACCTAAATTTCTAAGAGAATAAGGCTACTTTCCCTAGAATGATAAAAAAAAATACATTTTAATCTGGAATTCAATAGGAAATTGGTTTTTGAAATAGCATTGAAAAATCTAACACCTCAAGGCTGGGTGTGGTGGTATATGCCTGTAATCCTAGTACACAGGGAGGCCAAGGCAGGAGAATCATTTGAGCTCAGGAGTTTGAGATCAGCCTGCCCAAAGGTAGGCCCTCCATCTCTAGTAATAATAGAAAAACTAGCTGGGCATGGTGGTACTTGTAATCCCAGCTACTTAGAAGGCTGAGGCAAGTGGATCACTTGAATGCAGGAGTTTGAGGTTGATGTGAGTTAGGCTGAAGCCACAGCACTGAGGTTCTAACATCTCAAATCTGTTGAAAAGAGAAGGGTATTTATTATTTATTTTTATTTTTATTTTTTGAGACAAGAGTTTCACTATGTCGCCCTTGGTAGAGTGACGTGGCATCAAACCTCACAGCAACCTCAAACTCCTGGGCTTAAGCGATTCTTTTGCCTCAGCCTCGCAAGTAGCTGGGACTACAGGCGCCAGCCACAATGCCCAGCTATTTTTTTGTTGCAGTTGTTTAGCTGGCCTGGGCTGGTTCAAACCCACCACCCTTGGTATATGTGGCTGGTGTTGTAACCACTGTGCTATGGGCGCCAAGCCGAGGGTATTTAAATGCGTTCACTCCAAACAGGAAAGGAACCAAGTATACATCTTTTACATATGTGTTTTATAGTATGTTTTTTATTAATTAGTATAATTTACAATAAACAAATTATATAATTAAAGACATACTATATACAGTAGAATCTTCAGAGTTGACCACCTCCCAACAATGACCACCTCCTTAAGTTGACCTAAGTTTCACAGACCAGACATGTACCATATGTACATATCGTTTGTACTAGTAGGCCTAGTTGACCCACTCTGTATGTTGACTACCTCCTTATGTTGACCACCACCATATGTTGACTAGTTTGTTATAGTCCCTAAGGTGGTCGACTTATAGTGGTTCTACTATATATCATTTATAGTTTATGCCTTTTATTACTGGTCACTCAAGATGCTGTGGTCATTAATTATAGATTATCTAATGGTCTTATAAAACCACTTGTCATTCCACAGACTATGTCTTATAATAATATGCAGGAAAAAAGTTTTTTAGAGATTCCAAAAAAAAACTTCTTTGGTATCAACCTGGACTCATATATGGATAGCTATGGTGGTAGGAGTAGGGGAGACTTGGGGGAATAACAGAATCATAGATCTATCACTAAAGACTTTACGACTTCAAGATGTCATCTGATCTAATTCTAAGACTTCTGGTAAACATGATAAATTTATTCCTATTTAATACATGAGTCAACTAAGGATAAAGGATACATTAAAGTACTTAACCAAGTTCACAACGTTGTATACCTAAACGGACTAGAACCATGTCCTCTTGCTTCTAGTATTTACAGCTTTTCTTATATTTCACCATAATGAAAATGGTTTCTTTTACCTAAATATCATGTTATTCTGGCCATGTGGATGGATTCATGCAGCAAGACATTCCCTCCAAATCCAGCAATAATAGGAATTAGTGGGTAAAGATGACTTGCCTAAGACTTCTCCTAACATTTCCCAAAGTTTGCCATAATCAACACTCTATTCTTAGGAAAGTATAATTTTTACATTTCCAGAAGTTTCCATCAACATGCTATAGGACTTTCTTGAACAAAATACAAATGTTAAAAACTATGAGGGACTAAGTTCTTGTTTGGAGGATGCAGGTGACCCTATAGCTACCAGGGCCCTATCAAGTAGGTTCCAGTTGAAGTTGCCCTTGCTGTTTCTAATTGGAAATGGGAGGCTAACAGTGTGATACAGTAGAAAGAACAGGTACTTTGATTTTAGTTTCATTTCTGCCATTAATTACTTGTCTGACGTTAAGTCACTTAATCTCTTAGGACCTTAGTTTTTCATTTATAAAATAAAGGAATAAGTCCATAGTTTTTAAGATCAAAAAAAAAAAAAAAACAAACAGAGATCCAGTCTAGCTTTAAACCATTGTGAATCCATATTTATTCTGATTCTGGACAGCCTCTGAGTCCTCTCACTAAAATGCCGATACATCAATCTAAAACTAACACTAAATTTCTTATGGTCATAGGTCTCTTTCTTTAGTACTCCCCAAAGAACGTTGCATGATAATCGAAATGTTTTATACAAGTATAGTCCCATATGGTAGCTACTAGTCATACATGGTTATTGAGTATTAAAACTTGGCTAGTGTGACAGAGAAACTGAATTTTAAATTTAATTTTAATTAATTTAAACATAAGTAGCCACAAATGGCTACTGATTTCATACTGGACACTGCATCTCCAGAAGTCCTGAGAATCCAATTAAGAATCTATTATTGTCAAGCCCTCTTCTTAAACCTGAAAACTGGATCCAATTCATATAACACATAAACCTAACAAAATTTTGTTAAGAATGCAGTTTTTTAGGTAGCAATGCTTAAAGCAATTGATTTCATTTTCTTTTCAAAGTTCTCAGTTTTCTTCTATGCTTCCCAGAGGAAGTAATCTCATATTTTTATATGTAGTACTTTTAAGTTGCATTATATAGCACTGGGGCTCCCACCTTTAAGATATTTCTATAGATACAGCAAATAGAAAGAAGCTCATGAATAATAGCATACTTTACAGCTACTTTTTCCTAATTGTAGCATTTATATTCTGCTGTCCCCATATGCCTTACCCTATACCACCCCAATTTCCTCTGCCTGCTTTGACAAGAGAGCTCCAAGAAAATACACTGTTACCTTCTTGCACAGGCCTGCATAGCAGAATGAAGGTTAAGAGATGCGTGGAGATGAATAGCAAGAAAGGTTAAGTGGCTGCTGGGAAAGACTGCAGTTTCAGCACTCGGTCTCCCTTGGAAACTAGCAAAGGCTTACACTGCCCCTGCTATCCAGCAAGCCAGGAGCAAAGCTTGTAATTTGCTAAGAAGCTGCTACTGAGGAGGAGGAGGAGAAAGAAGGGGAGGGGAAAGGGAGGAAGGCAAAATCTTGGTGATTGGCAGAGCCAGTGCTGCTAATAGTTCCCAAAATACCATTCCATTAGATGTATATTTTATACACCGTACCAAACCAATCAATATTACTTCTCATTTGAAAGGTAGAGGAGAAAGAAATTCTTCCTCATGTGAAAGAAGATAGAGCACAGGAAAATGCAGCATTTTCATTCTGGATATTATTTCATCTGCCCTTGGGCTACCCTAGTTGCTGCATCCATCCAAGTGAGCTGTAAATACTATACCTCACTCGAGGTTCCAGCCAGCCAGCTGGCAAATGCCAAAGTGGTGAAGATAAAGATTAAAAAAAAGAAACACGTGACAAACAGAAACACAGCAACAAATTTCAGACCTGCTATAAATGGGTTAAACCTAGATAAAGGAAGAAGATAAATACCATTCAATTTGATAAGCTTGCTACCGATCAGGAAAATTTCTAGATCTAATGTCTCAATCAAGATATGGTCTGGTTTCATAGTTTAGGACAACCGCATTCAAACGTTCCTTTGTCACTTTGGTCTAATTTCAAAACTAAGATCAGAGTTTAAGCAAAGAACCAAAGCTATAATTCCATTAGTAAGAATTTTTTTAAAAAGAGAAAGAAATTTTCATCAGCTAAACTAAGCATTTCTTGAATTGTCTAGACCTGTAATTACCTGGCCCAAAATGTCTATAGTGCTGAGTTTGCAGAGATTTAGGTCAGCAATTTTTTTCTTAGGACCATATAGGAAAGCTTTTAAGTTTTGCAGGCCTACTCAACAACTCTTTTGTAGGGCCAAAGTAGTCACAGAGAATACATAAGAACTTCATAAGCAGCTGGGCCTGCCATGTTATACTGGCAGAAATGAGCAGTTGCATCAGAAACCTACTGCCTTGAAAGCCTAAAATATTTACTATCTGGCCCTTTACTGAAAAAGTTTGCTGATCCCTGCTCTAGACTCTAAGTTATGTATCACCAAACTATGGCTCAGTGAACTCCTTTTGGTTTATAGAGCATGAGTCTGGTATTTCTGTGACCTACTTTAGATAAGTACTATATCATCTTGAATTCTTTTCCTTGTGAACATTTGTTCCATTAAAAACATGCCAGCCTCAAGTGCCAAAGCCACTTTCACAAATGACAATGTTTTATATAAGTAGGTCACTTTATAGTTAGTTCATTGGTCAGAGCAGGTGTTAAGAATGGCAGATTCAAACACCAACAACGCCAGTGAATGCTGCTTTAGTTTATACCCATAGGCTATACCAACTGGACCTGGCCAGCTATCTCAAATATCAATCACTAACTATAAAGTAGACCAAGACAAATTCAGTACCATCACTTGTTTTTAAACAAAACAATCCAAGAAAGTTAATAAACAAAATGTGCATGAAAATAACTGAAATCTTAAATAAGGGTAATTGTTAAATAAATCATGGAATACCCATATAAAAAAATATCATATAGGCATTAAAAGATAAACTAAAAAATACTATGGATACATAACTTTCAAAATATCCATATCTAGAATATATAAAGAACTTTTACTAATTAAAAATAAAACTAACAGGTGGTCCCCATTGCTCTGTCGGTAGGGTGCCAGCCACATATACTGAGGCTGGCAGGTTTGAACATGGTCCAGGCCAGCTAAAACAACAGTGACAACTGCAACAACAACAACAACAAAAATAGCCAGGTATTGTGGTGGGCACCTGTAGTCCTAGCTACTTGGGAGGCTGAGGCAAGAGAATCGCTTAAGCCCCAAAGTTGGAGGTTGCTGTGAGCTGTGATACCAAGGCACTCCACCCAGGGTGACAGCTTGAGATTCTGTCTCAAAAAAAAAAAAAAATTAAACTAAATAAAACTAACAACCCAAAGACAACAATAAATCAACAAAACACATAATTGGGGAACTCACAAAAAAAGAAACCAGAAAATCCTATAAACATAGGATAAAATACTTTACCAATAATTAAAAAATAAAGAAGTTAAAACAAGGAAAAATAACTTCATCTTATTTATATTGGCAAACAACAACATTTCAAGTGTAGCCTAGTTATAAAGAAATAGAAAGTATCATATATTACTGTAGCAATTATGGGAGCAATTATGCATTATCCAGGGAAGTTGCGCTCTACCCTTTAGACCCAGAAATTCCATTTGGAAATAAATACTCTGAAAAAACTTTTGTATATCTGTATAAAGAAACATGAAGAACTTACAGAGCAGCATCATTAATATTAGCAAAATAGGAAGAAAAGAAAGACCTAAATGTTCATTAGCACAGGAAAAAACAAACTGGTATAATCACACAATGGACTAAGTAAAACTAACATTCATCAAAAGGAACAAACAGAATGTTGGGTGAAAACAGCAAGTTTTAGAATGGTATAGGCAGAAGATACAATTTATATAAAGTATAAAAGCATATGAAAATATTACATATGTTTACAGAAATAAAGTAATAATAACTCATACAAATTTGAGAATGACAAATAGTAGATTCAAGATAGTGACTGCCTCTACTGAGGGAGTCAAGGATGAGAATGAGGAGAGATATATAGAAGCTTAAACTATTTTTTAATATTTCGGATTTTTAAAAGCTAGAGCAAATATTGCAAAATATTGGGACTGGGATTTGATCAAGCCAGAAGATGAACAGATTTGGTATATGTAATATTTAATAATTTTTTAAAAGACAAGACCACATAATGATTTCAAAATAAATGGAATATATAAGATGTTAACAGTGACACTATTATGCGAGTATGGACATTTTTATTTTCTACTATAAACAAACTTCTTTAAAGTTGAGAGTTAAGATTAAAAACTTTTAACTCTGAAAAATGACCGAGAGACTCCTTCAAACAGTAAAATATACATAAAATATTTATATTTATATTCCACACTTTCAAGAAAACCCTTTATGATCATAGTTGGTAGTGGCATATAAAGCATAGGTACTTTCTAGAACAGTGGTTCTCAACCTTCCTAATGCCGCAGCCCTTTTATATAGTTCCTGTGGGTCACAACCCACAGGTTGAGAACCGCTGCTCTAGAACATGCTAAAAGCAAATATGCCAGGAAAAAAGTAAGAGTGGCCTTTGACTAGTCTTAGGAGAGAGAGGAAGTAAGGGGTTAGATTAAGGCAGTGGTTCTCAACCTGTGGGTCATGACCCACAAGAATACAGTCACAACCCCTTTGGACTGTATTAAAGGTTCACGGCATTAGGAAGGTTGAGAACCACTGAATTAAGGTGAAGGTGGTAGAAAAAAGGAGTTCTAGCCTGTCTAGGTAGGCAATCAGGAAGAGATCTGTGTAAAGACCAGGTGGGCTCTCAGTGCTAGGACTAGTGAATTCACAGACTACCTCATCAACTTTTAGAAATTGGTCTCCAGCTGCTATAATCACTAGCATGGCCTCCAATAAGGAAAAAAAGGGGTATCTGGAGAAGTAGGAAAAGCTCCTAGACCTGTGGTTCTTAACCTTTATTGAACATACTAACCCACTTTTAACAACGATGAAAACTGTAGTCTCCTCACTATAAAAAAGTACTCATGTATACACAAAATTCTGCTAATAATTACTGGAATTTCTGGGTTTTCGTTTAGTTCCGATTAAGGAGGGAAGGGTCTAGAAGTGAAGAAATCCCTAAAAGACTTACCTTCAAAGAAAGCCTAAAAAATAGGTCTATCATCTTCCCTTTTCAATCACTCCATTTTAAAGATGAATCGAATTCCTTTAGGACTCAATGGCACTTTTTTTTTTTTTTGAAATAGTCTTACTGGGAGGCGCCTGTGGCTTAGTGAGTAAGGCGCCAGCCCCATATACCGAGGGTGGCGGGTTCAAACCCAGCCCCGGCCAAACTGGGTGT
>NW_003852450.1:6842159-6863375 GCF_000181295.1 Otolemur garnettii
AAAAAAAAAAAAAAAATAGTCTTACTATGCTGCCCTTGGTAGAGTGCCATGGCGTCACAGTTCGCAGCAACCTCAAACTCCTGGGCTCAAGTGACCCTCTTGTCTCAGCCTCCCAAGTAGCTGGGACTATAGCTGGCCACCACAAGGCCTGACTATTTTTAGAGACGGGGGTTTCGCTCTGACTCAGCCTGGTCTTGAACTCCTCAGCTCAAGATTTGTCTGTCTTAGCCTCCCAGAGTGCTAGGATTACAGGCATGAACCACCGAACAGGCCTGACTCAATAGCACTAAAAAAAAAAAAAAGTTTCCTGAGGCATAATTTACATATAGTAAAATGTGCCCTTTTAAATATGATTTACAAGTTTTCTTTTTAGTTTCTAATTTTCTTTTTCTTTTTTTTTTCAGGAAGCCAGAAAGCTAGAGACTTGACAAATGCAGAGTCCCATAACCATCACCATAATCAAGATATAGAACAGTTTTATCACTTTCCAAAATTCTCTCATGCCACTTTATAGTTAGCTCCTCCTAAGTTACAGAAAAAGCTTTAAAACTCATGACTGAAGAAACATACTGACTTTTTCATTCATATGAAGAAATAATATGTAAACTAACAATTGCCTTAGCCCACTAAATTAGATTTTAGTAACCAAACTAAACTGTAGATAAACCGAGATCTCAGTGATAAGTAAAGCAAATGGATTAGATACGGTCAGCTAAGCAAAGTCCTGGGAAGAGAAAAGAAGGAAGCCTGGGGAACAATAATTAAGGTTGTTTGTAGAGGAAAAAGGCCCAAAAAGGACACAAAGAAGGAGTCATCAGAAGATAGAAGGTAGCCAGGAAAGAAAGATATCAGAGAGGTCATGGTAGAATAAAAATTTGGGAAGGCGGTAGTCAACATTACAAAGTGATGCTCAGAGTTCAAGGTAAAAGATGAAATGACTAAGGAACTTTACACTGCCCCCTGCCAGAACAATTTCACTGGATTGGCAGGTGGGGCAGAATTTCTATTTTGATAGATTGAAGACTAAATAGGAGGCCAGGAAGTGGATAAAGTGAAAGTAGAGGACTTTTTCAAGACTAATAGGAAGGGGAAGAATGAGATACAGTAACCCTAGACAGCAGTTCAAGCCAAAGGTGAATTCCATTAGGATGAGAAAGATAAGCACCTGTCAAGAACAAATAAAATCTTTGTGCAGGTGTATTTTTGTCATAGATATAGCTAAGCTTGCGGTTTTGCTTCTCATTATTTATGAATTTTATGTGCCAAGTATTCTTTTTTTTTTTTAAACACTGTCAGCTTCATTATAAAGGAATTTAGTTCTTAAAGGATCCTTGAGCTATTCCTATACTTATGTGTCAATGATCAGTGAGCCATTTTTAGCACAAGTGTACAGGGATTGTGAATTACATTCTAGTTCCTTTTTTCAGGTTAGAAGACTATCTCAGAGGAAATCAATTAAAGAGGTAGGTCAGAATACTACCCAGGGCAAACTAAAAGACAAAGAGAAGAAAAATCATTGTTTAAAGAAGAATTAGAAACAATCATTCAAGTAGTTGCATTAGCCAATTCCATTTTTTAATACTTCTTAAAATAGAAATATGCCTGCCCAAGGTTCCAGAACACTCCCCAAAATAATGTTCTTTCATGCTGCTTCCTCACCCAACACTGAACAAGCCAGGTGACACATAAGACAACTGCTCATTTGGTTTTCAAAAAAACCCTTATGCTCCATTTAGATTACAGAGAGGACAGAAAGTTTTCAATTTGCTTCATTTTCAGAAGTGACATCTCCCAAGATAAATATTCATTTCTTAGAAGTTCTATCTGTCCTTCAAAGAAATATTAAGAGATTCTAACCACTGTGCTCATATTGCCATGTTCATGGTAGAGAACTATTCTAAGATTGAATTTTGCACACATTTTCTTGGTGGTATGGACGAGCAAGCATGGGCCTTGAAGCCCAAAGAAACTGGGATCTTTTTGACTTAAGTTACTTTTATTATAAAATTACCTACGCATAGACACATACAATATTAAATATTACTTACAGCTTTTATACAATTATAAAACTGAAATACAAAATAAAATGAAAATTACATAAGTGACAGGTGATATTATTTGGCTAATGTGAAATCACTGGTTTCTAGTTCTGACCTCAACGATGCAGGCACTTGTGAACACTGCATGGCCATACTGTGAAGGGCCTGGTGACATCTGTGCAGCTATCATTCCACATAAAGACCTGGTTTTGAATCCTGGCTTTTCATTACTAATTCTATGACTGTGGGCAAGTTCCTTAATCTATCTTAGCCTTAATTCATTTCATTACTTACATGTATTAAAATAATATTATATGGCTCAGCATCCGTAGCTCAATGAGTGGGTGCTAGCCACATACACCAAAGGTGGCAGGTTCGAGCCTGGCCTGTGCCTGCTAAACAGCAATGACAACTGCAACCAAAAAATGGCTGGGTGTTGTGGCAGGCACCTGTGGTCCCACTTACTTGGGAGGCTGAGGCAATAGAATCGCTTGAGCCCAAGAGTTTGAGGTTGCTGTGAGCTATGATGCCACAGCATTCTGCTGAGGGCAACATAGTGAGACTCTGTCTCAAAATAAATAAATAAATACATAAAATAATACTACATATCTTACAAAGTTATGAAGCTTAAATGCATTTAGCAAGGTACTAGGTATACAACAGGTTTTCAAAAACATTAATTCTCTTATGCACTTAAACCCTTAAAGGCAACTCAAATTATACCTTCAATGGCTCCATGAAACTCTTTCTAACCACTCTACCCTACACTGTTTGCTATCTGAACATAATTTTGTACTGAAGGATCTATTATCCCCTAATATACACTCTTGGTTTCTATGTTTATATCTGACATACTCAACCTTGAGGGCACAATCCTTTTTTGTTATACCCACAGTTTTTAGCACCATCCTGAACCCATAACTAAGATAGTCAATGATGATTTAGAATGCTATTATTTTGAAATCTAATAATGCCTATAGATCTCCTTACTCTATCAAATAGCTGACTGAAAAACTGAGACTACAGAAGTTAAATGGCCTGCCTGAGAAAGATAAACCATGAGCTTAGCTTTAGAATCAAATAGGTATCCCCACTCATAACATAGGAAGCTTTTTTTACCTTGTACCTTATGTAAACTAAAAGACATATGTGTAAAGCTCCAGAGCGGATGTCCACAAAGGGCCTCTAAATAGAAAAATAGATGCATTCCCTATATTAAAATACTTCAAATGGAATGGGATAGATAAGCTCATCTACAAACTGTCACAAACACAAAAATAGGGTCTTTGGGAGCGTGCCGCTCCAGATTAACTGACGTTCCTCTGCTGCCATCTTATGGGCATAGACGATTACTACACAGGGGCTTATTTTCACTTGAGAAATAAGTGAAATGTTTAACCAACCATAAACTATGTGTTTATGTTTAACCAACATTCACCATGTGCATTAGGTTCTGTGATGTGAAAAAACAACAACAACAAGAAGAACAAAAAGGCCAGTCATGGTGGCTCACACCTGTAATCCTAGCACATTGGGAGGCCAAGGCATGTAGATTGCCTGAGCTCACAGGTTCAAGATCAGCCTGAGCCAAGAGTAAGACCCCTGTCTCTACTAAAAATAGAAAAAATAGCTGGGTGTTGTGGCGGGTGCCTGTAGTCCCAGCTGCTCAGGAGGCTGAATCAAGAGGATCCCTTGAGCTCAAGAGTTTGAGACTGCTGTGAGCTATAATGCCACAGGGACGTGAGACTCTGTCTCAAATAAAATAAAACAAACAAACAAAAACCAACAAAAAAAGTGCCCTCAAGAAGCTCGTCATTAGTGATGAAGAGCAACCCCAAACCATTTAGTTAATTAGTAAACCAGTCCTATGAACAGTGCTACAAAGGGATACTGAGGAGAAAATACTAATTTCTGCCTGGGGTGAGGAGAACAGGGTAGTCAGTAGTGGGGTTTAATGTGCAGGAGTTCTTACAGTATGAATAGAATTTTGTTAAGCAGAGAAGGTGTCAAAAAGTCATTCCAGAAAAGTTATACATGGACAAAGGAAAGGGTCATGAAAAAAAAATGTTCAGGAAATAGGTCTAAGTTTTCTACCTGGCTGAAGTGACACATAAAGATATAAAATACAGAAAGAAGAGTAAAAAAAGGTTAAAAAATTTTTTTAAACTAGGAAAAAATTATATAGTTCTGAAGAAGTTGAATTCAAAGAGTCTGATGAGTAATCTCTCTACAAGACCACAACGTCTAACCATCAGGATTTTGTACACTGCCTGACATCGTGATTTTGAATTTTGTTCAGAAACTGGTCCTCTGAGCATACAAGATCAATTAGGAAACTCTTTTTATGTGGAAAAACATTTACTTCCATTAAGATTCATCTGACTATACAGTTTGTAGTAGGTAAGTAAACAGCTTCTCCCAAAAAGAAGTTATCAAACTAGTGTCTTCATTTTATAATTTCAAAGGTCAAATCAAGTTGCATTCTGTCCCTTAACCTACTAGACAGCTTCTCTGTAATTGTTCTAAATATCTGACAGTGTTTTTTCCTTGTTTTATTTAAATATCATGTAATATTTAAGACAGATATGACATAAAAAATATAATTACCAGTTCTATATTACCATCCAACTGAAGAGTAACAGTACCAAATACCAGTGTCCACTTAAAAAGAAAAGCATGTTCTAACTTCTTGAAATTCTTGATTATCTTCTCCCACCCTAACCTCTTGGGTATGATCCTTAAGTCAGTACACATATTTAAATTTATTAGAAATATAACGAAACACCAGAGAAGTTTCAAACTGGTTATTCTCAACACTTTGTATATTATTACCACTTGCCCTTTCCCTCTCCTCTGGCCACACCACCAATACAATGTACGCAACAGAAGTCAGCTTCCCAAAGGATATCAAAGCCATTAAACAAAGAAATTTTACCTGCTGCTTCTGCCATTCCATGTCTAGCACTGGCAGATGTGTCAACTCAGCACACCCCAAACACTGACTGCTAAGTAAAACTACAGCAGAGGTTTGTCTCAGTTCCCCAGAATACACAGATCAACTTCCTGTGCTTCTGATTTCCATAAAACTCCACTGCCAGATCAAATCATTCCAGGTGAGAGCAGGTCAAGGTACCTCAGACACACCTTGCCACACACCTGTGTGGCAGTTTCCCAGAAGTCTAATTTTCAGCAGATAGGTGGCCACTCCTCTGGCTGCCCTTCCCTAGTAAACACCAGAACCCACTTTATACGATTGTTACAAGCTACTGTCTTTTTCTAGCATGGAAAAAGCAACTGGTAGATGAGGAGGGGGGTGAGTGAGGGCACAGTATCTTGGTCCCTCCTACATGCCACCAATATTCACAGCTCTGAAAAAAGAACTGCTTTATCAGAAGGAGATTAACTATAAAAATATGGCTGATAAGGGCTTTGAGCAGCAGGTGTTAGGTGACTGCTTCTGAAGTGGTTGGGGAATTGGAATAGAACCACCAGAGGTTCTGCTGCGTGAGGGAATGGATTCTTGTCCTTTCTTCTCAACACATGTACTGAGGAGGAAGGTGAAACTTTTTAAGCCTCCATTCCTGAATTGTTAAGTGGTGTGCTGAGGAACTACATGACAAATGCCATTATCTTTAGAAAACGACGTGATAGCTGTGTTTAGCAACAGAAATATGGGAACAAGAAACTAAACATTTGTATTCAAGGCTTTAAATCTCACTGTGTTAACGCTAAGCAGACAACATCCAGGTTTTTGTTCTTAGAACTATTTATGGGGACTAAACAGTACTAACATTATTTTAAAACAGCTTTATTGAGATGTAATTTGTGTACCCAGTAAGTGTGCCATTCAATAGTTTTTAGTATATTCACAGGGTTATATAAATCATCACAATAACCAATTTAAAAACATTTATACCCTGCTATCAAAAATATCCACATTGCATAGTATAGAGTATATGTGTTTACAAAACAACAGAAACTTAGCCAGGAAAGGATTCTCTGGAAGGGAATTACTAGATCATTTAATATAAAGAATATCACTAGGATAGGAGGCCCAAGCTCAAACTTTCCTGCAACAGTCAACTATTGGCTTTATCATCACACTGAGCTCACTAGTTGTTACTTCAAATAAAAGTCCAAATGCTTAGACTGCTAAATACCTCCTTGACAGAGGAGAAAAGACATCAGAAAGTAACTGCATATGGCTGTCACTTACTATGTTACCAGTACAAAGACTTTCCCTTAGGGCTTCAGAAAGTACATCACAGTAATGTATGACATTATGAATAGTAGTTAAGGAGATCAAAGGCAAGATAAATGAGTTTAAATTAAGAAATGAGATATAGAATAGACAACCCTGAGATATGGAATCCCTAGAGCATATAGTGTTTAAAAATTAAATAAATAAAACAATCTGAAATGGTACCCATATTTAGCACTTTGGGGTAGAACTTGTTTCTAAATATAGTATTAACATTAGCTTTAGAAAAGCTAGGTACAGGCTTAATGAACCCCCCTCCTCCCCAAAAAAAGGCTCTATGCCTGTAGCTCAGCGGCTAAGGCACTAGCCACATACATTGGGACTGGGAGTTTAAATGTGGCCCAGGCTTGCCAAACAACAATGACAACTGCAACAACAACAAAAAAGCTGGGTGTTGTGGCAGGTGCCTGTAGTCCTAGCTACTTGGGAGGCTGAGACAAGAGAATTGGTTAAGCCCAAGAGTTTGAGGTTGCTGTGAGCTGTGATGCCACAGCACTCTACCGAGGGTGACATAGTGAGACGCTGTCTCAATTTAAAAAAAAAAGCATTTTACTGATAATGACATAAACAATTGTCATATATATCTCTAAACTGTTTTGTAGTTTGCAAACTACTTTCACATAGTCTGTCTCATTTGATCCTCACAAAGGCCCCATGAGATAGCATTAGGAATACCTGAGTTATCCATGATTTATTTCCAATCCCCATAACTAGTGTACATGGTGGTATTATCCCTTTTATACATATGAAAAATGGGTCAGAAAGGGAACCTGATTTATTTAATCATGATCACACAGCAAGGAAGAGGCTGAACTGGAGCTCTTCAATCAATCCTGTAGTCTTCCCACTAATTCCAGCCTTTCATAGTTACCTAGGAGTATACATTTGTCTAGGGGTAGGCTAATCTTACATACCAGCGTATCATCATTATCATTTCAAAGTAGACATATTCTGAAACAAATTAGAAAGAGATGCCATATAACACTGAAAGCAGTTTTTATGTATGGTGTTTTGAGCCTAGTGAAGCTTCTTATTATTCTGCTACCTAAGGATTAGGGCCCAATCACTGTATCATTTTGTTTTTCTTTCCCTTCCAGAATTGTTTGGAGCCCCACAGCATATTCCTGATTGTATTTCTGCAACCCAGAGACCTCCAAAATGGCAATATAGTAGAAAATGTACATGCTGCCACATACATTTCAGTCTCTCTCGGGAAGAGAGAGATTGTATCAATAGAGAAAAAAATTAGTAAATTCAGCATTGCTGCATTTTTATTTCCTTATTTTTTATTTTTATTTCTTTGCGTTTTTTTGTTGTTGTTGAGACAGAGTACCACCTTATGCCCTGAGCATAGTGCAATGGCGTCATAGCTCACTGCAACCTCAGACTCGGGCTGTGGGCATCCTGCTGCCTCAGCCTCTAGAAGCCACTGGGATTACAGGCACTCACTGTGGTGCCCAGCTGGGTTTTTCCATTTTTTTTTTAGGAGTCAGGGTCTCACTCTTGCTCAGGCAAGTCTCGAACTCCTGAGCTCAAGCAATTCTCCCTCCTCAGCCTCCCACAGTGCTGGGATTACAGGTACTGTGAGCCACCACGCCTGGCTGCATTTTTAGATTAATACTAATTTTAGAACTTTCTGTTCTAAAGAGAGAGACTGGAGGAGTTTGTTAAATCTCTTTTCTAGAGTACCTTTTTGAATTGACAGCTGACAGTCTTTAGCTTAGAGGAATAAATCCAATGACTTTTAAAAACCATGACTCGGAGTTTAATTACTTGGTTTAAAATTCTCACATTCCAAAGAAGATGCCAACTAATCTGCTGACAGCTTCACATTAGCAGGAATCACGACCAAGAATCTCTAAGGCATTCAAGAAGGTTGATATGCGTGGTATATATAACTCACCCAGTACTGACCGTATCTTGACCAAGCAAAGCAGAATTGCATGTAATGTGATTATTTGGGAGAGAAAAACAATTTTAGCAACTTCTGGAGTTGTGGAGAAAAACTACATTCAGCCATTTCTATAAAGAAAAGAAAGGCTGACCACAGAAAAGATGTCAAAGTGTTGGGGTTGGGGAAAGAGAAAAAACTAGAGGAGAAATAGAACAAGAGAATCAAAGGCAGACATTATCAGACTCTAATATTAGCCAAGGGAACTGTTTACATTTTGTTGCTAAGGAAAACTTGGAGCTTTGGAAAATGAATCCAACCACTATCCTATTGTGACAGCTGTTGCTTGGCCCAGTATCCCTGTGGAGTTATCTGCCAACAGCTTACCACTTGCCATTTCTATCCTGCTGTCTGCTGGGCAAAATCAGCCCCTTCATAATCAGATAAAAATGTTGATTTCAATAGTCCTAGCAAGCAATCCAAAGACTGGATGGCTGTTACAGAATGCCACAAAGATAGAGACTGCTGTATTCTGAGCTGTGGATTAAGATGGACCAGTCCCTGAATCAAAACCATTATTCTGAATGGATAATAAATTCAAAAGAAGAAATACTGAGTTTCACGAGGAGAAAGGGAAGGCCTGAGTGATAGTTTCCACTGTTCAAGGTGTGATGAATTCTCTTAGGATCAAGGTGTGTAATCTATTCCTCTTAGAATTTCCCTATTTGTAAAATAGGGAACATATCTCCTATTCCTTTCTCCAAAGAGAATACATTTGAGCACACCTGAACTTTTCAGGAAAATATACTCCTGCATCCAAGATCACACCCTTCTCAAAATTAATAAGCTGTTTCAGAAGTTCTGTGCTGAGCTATACATGCAAAATCATAAATTATCTAGAATCCCATAAACCTTGAATCTTTGACTATTGTATTTACCCTTTGAGGATCATGGCCATCTTCACAGATTTACATTCTCAGAGAGACTGCTGTCCATACTGTTAAGTTTTTTTCAAGCCTTTCTGCTCCCATCATCCCATTGTATCAGCAAAACCCAATTACTCTGGAACTTTGGAAAATACAGAAAATATAAAATAAAATAAAAATTATCCATAATCTCCCAGAAAAATTCAGTATTTTTTTTTCTTTTTTTTTTTTTGAGACAGAGCCTCTAGCTGTCACCTTGGGCAGAGTGCTGTGGCATCACAGCTCACAGCAACCTCCAACTCCTGGGCTAAAGCGAGTCTCCTGTCTCAGCCTCCCAAGTAGCTGGGACCACAGGCGCCCACCAGAACACCTGGCTGTTTTTTGGTTGCAGCCATCATTGTTGTTTGGCGGGCCTGGGCTGGATTCAAACCTGCCACCTTAGGTGTATGTGGCTGGTGCCTTAGCCAATTGAGCCACGGGTGCCGAGCCCAAAAATCCAGTGTTAATATTCCCATTTTCATGACTATTTGGTATCATAATGTATCTTTTTGTATCTAGCTTTCACAATATATCAGTAGTTAAACTGAGTAAAGAACTATTACCACAAGGGTGTATGCAAAGCTGAGGCTGATCATTGACTAACTGGTATGCACATACCTATTTATCCTCAAAGTAAGACATTCTCAGAAAAGGAAAGCCAGCTGTGCAATTTAATGCTAAGACACCCCCCTCCAACCCCAGTGCAAGTGTTGTAATTACACTGCAAATGGAGATTATTTCTGAGAGATGACTTTCTGTTGGTTAAATCTTGCTGTGGCCAGTTTTAAAGCCCCATTCATCCCAATATTCATTAATTGTTTCAAAATTGTACCTGTGAACACAGGCTTCAGGCCTCCATCAAGCTTTCCCAGCAGGCATCAAAATGCTTCCACAGAGAAAGCTGTAGCTTCAAGGGAAGAATTAGCACCCAGCATATTCTTTCAGAAGGAAAATTTAGCTGTTTTCAAAACATCTGAATTTTTTTCCTTTCAATTTATGTTTGTTTAGAGGGAGAACCTAAATGGTTTTAATTCTGTAAAAGCTTAAATGATATGTTTTACTTGAACAAGTCACTCCCCTGCTGAAAATCCCTCAGTTGTATTCCATAGCTTTGAGAATAAAGTTTCATAGCATAACATAGACAAAAATCTACATAATTTAGTACCTGCTTACTTCTCCAGCTCCAGATTTCCAGGGTTTATCCAGTGGAATACCAGTCTTGGGTTTGGGTGGACAGGCACACAACTATTCAATGGACACAAAAATTTGGAAAATGCTGCAAATTCTAACCACTTCCATGTCCTTTCTTCTGCTCTACCCCTCAGAGAGGAATGACCCCAACAAAGCTTGTGAGTGATCCTGATTAACTTTGTTTAATCCACTGTTCACAAATTCATTTGGCCACCGAATGCTTTTTTCCCCCTTCATATGAATCTATTTTACAAAAGACACTTTCAGAAATGCTATCCTGGCCTCACTTTCTCCTAGCTTCAGGTGTAATGAATGTGTTTGTTTCTTGAACTTCTTGTGTTTTCTCTAAAATACTATCCTCTTATTACTACTTATAGGTGCCTCCTAGTTACCTTCCAAAATTGAACTCCAGTCACCTTCTCTGGTAGGCTGACCCTGCCGCCCTTCTACTCAATCTAATTTAGATTTCCCTCCTCTGTGCTCCCACAGCAACCCACCTATACATATCTTTATCATAGCACTTAACAACTGTACCACAATGTTTGCTTGTTTGCCTTTCTACAATAGAGATTTAAGATCTTCAAGGGCAGAAAAGACGTTTACTTTGACCTTACAGCCTTAAGACCTCTGTGCATGGTACATGGCAGTCTTTCAATAAACAGTTTTTAGATATGTGGGTTCCCATTTAAACAGGATTCTACATAAATATGACACAATTTTGCAAAATCTTATATTTTAAAAACCACTACTGATTCATTTACCTAACTATTCCTAATAGATGTATCTATTCTCAATATGGCCAGTCGCCACTAATTATTATTACCTATTCCAGTAATAGTTTGAAGTTTCTGTTCCACATTTAAAGTTTCTGGTACTTCTGCATTTACGAATTTATCTTAGAACCTGTATCTGTTGACTCTCCCTCATGGCAATTCATTTCCTTTAGTATTTATGTTTCATGTTCATCTTTGGTAGAAATTATTTTACAGAAATCCCTAGTACCCTGGGTTGTAGATATGTTCCTTCAAGTTTGGTTTTGAATTTGCTTGTGCCAGCACCATAGGGTTTCAAGAACACAAACTCA
This sequence comes from Otolemur garnettii, assembly GCF_000181295.1. Lineage (NCBI taxonomy): Eukaryota > Metazoa > Chordata > Mammalia > Primates > Galagidae > Otolemur > Otolemur garnettii. Next base: position 6,853,591 of record NW_003852450.1, read on the forward strand.
ACTTCAATGTTAAATTCCTAGCTTGGGGTGGAGGGAGGGTTATTGCTGGGACCACACCTATGGTGCATCTTACAAGGATACTCGTGAAATTTACTAAATGTAGAATATAAATGTCTTAACACAATAACTAAGAAAATGCCATGAAGGCTATGTTAACCAGATTGATGAAAATATTTCAAATTGTATATAAAACCAGCACATTGTACCCCATGATTGCATTAATGTACACAGCTATGATTCAATGATAGTAAAAAAAAAAAAAAAAATCCTAGCTTGGGAGTCCGAAACTATGTAGGTAGTGAAAATTTCTTACAAATGACTTTTCTGTTCCTGTCCAGACCCTTGTTTAGACCTCCTTCCTTGTCTCTTCTTTGAACCATGGGCAAAGTACCCTTTTCATGAACTGGGAAGACCACTGAAATTTCTAGCTTGATATATGTTCTTGGTAACAGCTTCCAGCCTAGTAGGTCCACAGCCATGCTTCCTATACCCTCCTAGGCATTAAAATATGAGCTTCCGAGCTGGGCATGGTGGCTCATGCCTATAATTCTAGCAACTCTGGGAGGCTGAGGCAGAAGGATTGCTTGAGCTTGGGAGGTCAAGACCAGCTTGAGCAAGAGTGAGGCCCCATCTCTACTAAATATAGAAAATTAGCCAAGCATTGTTGTGGGAGCCTATAGCCCCAGCAACTTGGGAGGCTGAGACAAGAGGACAGCTTGAGCTCAAGAGTTTGACGTTGCTGTGAGCTATGATGATACCAGGGCACTCTAGGACAAAAGAGTGAGATTCTGTCTCAAAAAAAAAAAAAAGATTCTAGTCCAGTGTTTTCAACCTTTTTTATCTCATGGCACACTTGAACCTATAGTTAAATTTCCATAGCACACTTAAATTATGTCAATCAAGGTTCAGCGCGTGTAGCTCCACGGGCTAGGGAGCCAGCCAAATACACTGGAGCTGGTGGGTTCAAACCCTACCTAGGCCTGCCAAACAACAGTGACAACTACAACAACAACAAAATAGCCAGGCGTTGTGGCAGGTGCTTGTAGTTCCAGCTACTTGGGAGGCTGAGGCAAAAGAATTGCGTAAGCCCAATTTGAAGTTGCTATGAGCTGTGACAACAAGAACTCTACCCAGGGTGACATAGTGAGACTCTGTCTAAAAAGAAAAGAAAAAAAATTATGTCAATCAAAAACAAAGAATACAAAAAGAATATACTGCCAGACGCGGTGATTCACGCCAGTAATCCTAGCACTTGGGAGGCCAAGGCAGGTGGACTGCCTGAGCTCACAGGTTCAAGAGAAGCCTGAGCCAAAGTGAGACCTCATCTTTAAAAATAGCTAGGTGCTGTGGCAGGTACCTGTAGTCCCAGCTACTTGGGAGGCTGAGGCAAGGGAATCGCTTGAGCCCAAGAGTTTGAAGTTGCTGTGAGCTAGGATGCCATAACACTCTCTCAAGGGCTACAAAGTGAGATTCTGTCTTAAAAAAAAAAAAACAATAAAAAAACAGAATATACTCACCGTGCTTTGAACTTCTTTTGAAAATAATTTAATTAACAATCTCTAAAAATTTTTGTGGCACACTTAAGATCCTCTCATGGCACCCTAGTGTGCTATGGCATGCTAGTTGAAAATCACTGTTCAAGGCTCTACGGCCTAAGTACAGGTCTGATACCAACCCTATATCTGTAGGTTCTCATTTAAACAGAATGCTACAGAGATACTGGGCCACTCAAACCACTCTGGCTTTTGAGTTTGTGTCACTCTTGTCATCTGAGAGTTCTCTTTTATCATTCCGAATTCAACTATGTTTTTCTTTTCTTTTCTACTTTTTATTCTTTATTTAATATGCTTCCCAGGAAAAGTATCAACTATAGTAGTCATGGGAAAGGGGGCCTTGTAAGTTCCATCTACCACATTCCGAGAACACATCCTCCTAAATATATTTCACTTTTTTCCATTTCTTCCACCATCATCTCAGTGCCATCCATGGTTCTCACTCATGTGTCTTTCTTCTGCAATGGTCTCCTTACCAGTCATCTGGTGTCCATTCTAGCCCATTTTCCCTTGTCCAATTCATATGCAATACTGAAGCCAGAGTTTAAAGCCAGTACTTTAGAAAAATAGAAGTCAGGTTATTTGCTTTTTTGCTTAAAATCTTCTAAGTAGCATATGACCCAGAAATCTTACCTCTAGGTATACACCCAATAGAAATGAAATCATATGCCCAAACAAAAACTTGTATACAAATGTTTATAATAACAGTATTCACAACAATCGAAAGGTGGAAACAACCCAATGTCCATCAACTTATGAACAGACAAATAAAATATAGTATATCCATACAATGGAATATTATACCATAAATGAAATAGAGTGCTGATATATGCTACAATATAAATGAACTTTGAAAATATTATATTAAGTGAAAAAAGTCAGTCACAAAGGATCACATTTTGATTTCATTTTATAAAATGTCCAAAATAAGCAAATCAATAGAGACAGAAAATATCCATAGATCAATAGTTGTGTAGGTTTGGGGAAAATGGGGATATGGGGTGGTTCCAATAGCTAAAGGGTACAGGATTTCTACTTAAAGTGATGAAAGTGTTCTAAAATTGATTGTAATGATAGTTGCACAATCTATGAATATACTAAAAAGCAATGAATTATACAATTTAAGTGAATTGTATGGTATTCAATAGATATTTGTGGATCAAATACAACTTATAAAATAAAATCAAGGCCAAGTATGGTGGCTCGTGTCTATAATCCTAACACTCTGGGAGGCCAGCACAGGAGGATCCCTTGAGGCCAGGAGTTCAAGACCAGCCTGGGCAATATAGCAAGACACTATTATCTATAAAAATAAAATAAAATAAAATAAAACCAAAATCTATAGCAGGTACTATGTTAAATTCCTAGAAGGCAGTAACTATCAAAGTTCATCTAAATAATAGTTCATGCAACTAGGTATTTAATAATGCAGTTTGTAAATGAATCTAATTTGCCCTTCTTTTCTGGGATCATGATCTTAATGATCAATTTAACTCATTTTACTTCTCTCAGCATAGAAAAATTGTTTAAAGAGAATTTTTTAACCAAATGAAAATATTACTTTTGAATTTAGTTTCTAAATGAAACTAATAGTATCTAAAATATATGTGACCTATTAAATACACAAACATTAACTATTCAAGATTGATTTATTAATATTTCCTTGGCTGGAGGCCAATTAAAAGAGGACAATTATTAGCTCTGAAACCTATTAGATCAGAAAATTGGTTTCCTTCAATTTTTTACCTAAAGAAATAAAACGAAAGAAAGAAAAGAAGGAATGAAAAGAAGAAAAAGTACTACTTTCCAACTTACTTAACATTTCCTTTCCTTTCTCAAAATGTATCTTTATAATAGACACATTAGAGTTGTCCTTATAATAAACAAACATAAAAAGTTTAACTCACATCTTACAGATTTCTTTTACTTACTACACATCTATACACACCCAAAAATATGAAATCTTCCTTTGAATATTCAAAATCATATGAAATCAAACTGAAATCTAATTTTGATAAGATTTTATCTGTTTTTCTGCTTTTAGATGGATAATTATGACCTTAGTCTTTAAGTACATCTGAAACTCTCAAATGGAGTATATTCTATTTTTTATACTTCTTCAAGTGGGAGAAAATGGCCCATTCTCCCTTGGTCACATCTTCCACAGCTTCTCTTAATCCTGACAATCAAAAGTTCTTCTTAGCTTCTACCTTAAATTTCTCCTATGTCAATTCACAATTGTTCTCTCATAACTTCTCTCTGAAGAATTTATAAGACAGCCAGTCTCTATCCTTCTACCATATCATCGCATACTATTCATTTCCTTTTCTGGTATTCTTCTCAAATGAATTAAAACTTGATATCCTAGCTCTATTTCTTTGAGCCTTTTTATCATATTGTTACTTTTTTTTGCTGCAGAGAAGTCATCATAGGCTACTCAGAACAAAAGATCCTTCTCAATGCTTCAGGCTATCCATCACAAAAATGCAGAAATAATGCCTAACTATCCTTATCACAAGACAAATAGAAAAAAGATATGCCCTATACCCATAAGAGAATAAGTGTCTGTGTTAAATTGAGATCACCACCAAAAATCACCCAGAGGCAAAAGACAAACCCAAACAATAATATGAAGAACTATTTTCATAAATTTATTTCAGATTGAGAAAAAGACTTTATGTCTACTCCTGTATCTTCTAACGCAAAGGAGAATCCCACAAGTCAAATCAGTAACCTAACATACCTCCTCTTCTCCCTGGCTTCCACAGAGGAGTCTGTTCCAGTAGTGGGGAGCACAGTGGCAGTTGTAACCCCACTGGCAGTGCTAGGTGAAGGACGATTGGTGATCACACAGAGCGGAGTGGTAGAAGAGACACTGTCTGCTGTTTTCTCTGCTATTGAGTCAGCTTGGGATTTGTGAGGAATCCTGAAATGTAAAAAGAAACAGGCAGAAAGAGAATGCTTAGGTATGCTACCCAGCAAAGCCCTGGTACAAAGATAAAATGGTTAGGGAGAGGTTTAACTAGAGAATCTTCTTGCTCAGATTTTGTTTATTGGTTTGTATTTTATTTTGAGCTCTTAAACTTGAAACAGCATGATTATATATTTAGTCTGCCATTCCTTTTCCTGAGGAGTTATATTTTATGAGATTTTTTTTTTTTTTTTGGCCAGAGATTAAAAAACAAACAAAAATCATTAACTATGGCATAAGACAACATAGTGACACATGCAAGAGTGCTTTAAATGACTCCCTAGTAGCATCTGGACTCCACACACATACACATAGAAATGGGCCTTCTTACACATAAAAAAAAGACACTAAAGTCACTTACGATATTACACCTGTCCCTTAATTTTTGGCAGTGGGAGTCTTTGTGGTAGTCCTCAGCCTAGATTTGACGACCATCTTCTTCGGATTATCCAGAGACAATTGATAAATACTCTATAATCTCAGTTTAGTTCTCCCTCACCTAGTTCAGCAACAGCTCTCTTTCCACTTAACCAAATGTCCAGTTGTTTATATTCATAACTGCCTAAGTGAGGAATTGAAAGAAAAACCCAAATAGGATTCTACATATAACCTTAACTAAAGACTTTTCAACAACAAGCTGTATAATTAAACTCATTTACATGAAAATAAGATCTTTGTTTTTTAACAAAGAGTTGGGAGCAACCATTGGCTCTCTACCCAAAAAGCTATCATTTGTGATGTCACAGCTCGTTGCTGGGTAACAGAGATCCAAAATTGATACTTACGGAGATGCAGAAGCATGTATATTAAAATCTGTTTTTTCCACCTACTCTCAATTATCAGAAATGTTCACAAGTAGCTATAAGCTTACTTCCAAATAATATTATTAGAATAAGCTTGAAAGAAGTAATCAAAACATAAAAATCCAAAATAAATATGGTATTTAGATACAAACATAAAAATAGAATACTTTTAAAGATGGAAGCGGTATCTAAATACAAGCTACTTCTCCAGAAGCAATTAATGACTCAGAAAAAAAGGTGAATTTATGTATTTATTCATGCATATATGTATATATTTATTTACTTATTTTGGAGACAATGTCTTACTTTATTACCTAGGCATTGCAGTGGTGTCATCATAGCCCACTGCAACCTCTAACTCCTGGGCTCAAGTGATCCTCCTGCTTCCAACTCCTGAGTAGCTAGGACTACAGGCACAGGCCACCATACCCAGCTACTTTTTAAAAAAATTTTTTATAGAGATGGAGTCTCATTATGTTGCTCAGGCTGGTCTTAAACTTCTGGCCTTAAGCAATCCTTCTCCTTTGTCCTCCCAAAGTGCTAGGATTACAGGTATAAGCCACCATAACTACCCTACATTTATTTTTTAATTAAAAAAATTGAAGAAAAAATTCCTTAGACTTAAAAGATATGAGTCTCATAAATTAGCCAGAAACACAGCTATAAAAAATTATACTTATCAAAACCTTACTTGTTCTTTTTTAAGTTAATAACATATTTTGGTCTTTTTATAATTTCTTATGCTATAGAAATGCCAAAGATTGGCGGCACCTGTGGCTCAGCAGCTTGGGTGCCAGCCACATACACCCAGGTTGATGAGTTTGAACCTGGCCTAGGCCTGCCAAACAATGACAACAACAACAACAACAACAAAATAGCTGGACATTGTGGCAGGTGCCTGTAGTCCCAGCTACTTGGGAGACTGAAGCAAGAGAATCACTTAAGTCCAAGAGTTGAAGGTTGCTGTGAGCTGTGATGTTACAGCACTCTACCAAGGGCAAACTAGTGAGACTCTGTCTCCAAAAAAAAAAAAAAAAAAAAAAAAAAATGCCAAGGATTTAATTTTACTACATTATATAACATGACTTTTTCTATTATTTTGAAATGTGATGTGATTTTATAAGTACATCATCAGGAGGAGAAAAGGAAAAACTCTAGAACAGGGGTCAGAGGCTATGTAATAGAGTAGAATAAATATGGGCTTTAGAACCATTTGAAACTACATTTAAGCCAATTTAACCTCTCTGAACCCTAATGATACAGGGTTCTTAAAACAATTAAATAAAATAATATATGTACAACACCTTAACTAGGAACCAGAATAAATTATAAACTCAGTGGAAACAAAACAGTGACAAAATAGACAAGAGCTTTGAAACAGACAAATCTGAGTTCAAATCCCACTTTAGTTCCTCACTGGGTATGTGACCCTGAGCAGATGATTAAGGTTTTGGTTTCAGTTTCCTCATCTATAAAATAATACTTCTTATACTGGGGGGCTCGTTACGAGACTATAATATGTGTGTGTCTGAGACAGCTAGTTACCCAACCCATAACCATTGTCCTTTTCTTTCTTACTAAGAGAATTCTATATTAGTGAGGGCCACAATGAACCTAGTTAAAATTCACATTCAAAGACTCCCTGACTGCCAAAGGTATTCAATGAGATATAAGCAGAAAACTAGTACTTTTAGGAAAATTCTCAGTTCAGAGGTATTCCCTCCTTGCTTGCTTCTACCTTTCTTTCTTCTTCCTGCCTAGAATGCAGCCATGATAGCTAGAGTTCCAGCAGTTATTTTGGACTGTTTAGTAACCCATAGAAATTGAAACCATGATGTTAACATTGTGGCGCAGAAAGACAGAAAGAACCTGGATCCTTTAATGACTTTTGAGCTACTGTGCCAGCCTTGCCTATCACTGGAATTCCTAAAGTGCCAGAAAAAAGTTAATCTTTATCTTATTGAAGCCACCATCCTTTGGATTCACAGTTATGTATTAATAAACCAAATCCTAATATAATTTTCATACAGTACCTAACACAATACCTATCACATAAAGGGGTTCAACAAATGGCAGCTATGATTTCTCTACCCTAATTCTAGCTGTTAACAGTTACTCAAGTAAACCCTATGTTTCAATTTCTTCATCAAAGGTAATAACATTTACTATGTCTATACAACTGGATTATTATGGGGACATAATATATTTCTACCAAATAATACGTTATTAATAATCCATCATAATCCTGTCCTCCCTGAACAAATTAATGATCACCATTTATTCACTTGTTTAGGGGAAAGAAACTTAGCTGACAAATATCAATCATGGATCCCCACCATGGATGGGTGTTCTTATAGCAACACTATCATTATTAACATGTTTTAATTTTCTTTGTGTTAGTTGTGGAAACAAGACTCAAACTAGGAGACTCTTTGCTATACCCAAAGCTAAAAGATCTTTAACCATACATAAAGAACTAAAACCCACAAGTTAAAATCACAGCCATAGTTCTGCTGTACTTTCACAGTAACTATCCCTTAAGATACCGCCCATAACATGGTTTAGACAAACATACATCTCTCCCTTCTCACAGTGTTTCTAGCACAACACTCATTGGCTGGAAGTTTTTTATTATTTTTTATTTTTTTTAACTTTATTCAAATTAATATGAGGGTATAATTGTTAGGTTACATTGTTATCACTTCCAGGGTAAAGTTCCATTTGTAGAAGAGCCCCTTGCCCAGGGGGCGTGTTATACACCCTCACAATGTGCACATTAGGTGAGAATCCACCTCCTGCGCTCCCTCCTTCTCCCCTCTCCCCCGTCCCACTTTCCTCTACCCCCAAACTGGACTATAATAGTGTTTTACTGTTTTTAGGAACATGTAATTGTTTATATATTGATTTCATATAAGTATGGAATACATTGGATATTTATCTTTCCATTCTTGCAATCCTTTACTGAGAAGAATGTATTTCAACTCCATCCAGGTAAAAGATGTAAAGTCTCTGTCCTTTTTAATGGATGCATAATATTCCATGGTATACATATACCACAGTTTGTTGATCCATTCACGAGTTGATGGGCACTTAGGTTGCTTCCACAACTTGCAAGTTATGAATTGAGCTGGCTGGAAGTTTTTAGAAGGTTATGGGAGGTTTTTGGAACATGAGTTAGTGTTACTTCTGATTTAGGTTTATGTGCTGTCTTCCAAAAAGATTAAATACAAAAGATTCCTGCTCATAATTACTAGACAATTAAAATATGTCAGTACTTTTTGTATTTAACTTACCACAATAGTATGACCCTCAAATTATAATCACAACTGGTAAGGTTGATGAGAGATGAAAGCACTCATAGTTAGTTGACACCTAAATACCAAGTACAGTGACATATACCTTCTGATTATTCAATAAGTAACTGCTGACTGGCTAATAAAAGTCAAAGCAAAAGCATCTTCATTAAATTATGGACATTTTTACAGCAATTCAAACTTGTTTTCTACAGAGATGAAGTCTCTTTGGTTGAAGTTTCATATGTGTTTCCAGAGGCATTAACTTTGATGAATGCAACTCAAATGGCTCCAAGAAGCCTTACCTGCCATGGTGTACAGATGCAGTAGTGTTTGCACTGATTGGTGCAGGGCAAGAAGAGGCAGGTTGCCCTTGGTTGCCCTGAGAGGTAGATGAACCAATGGTAATGGGTGAGGTAGCAGGAGATGAATTGCGATTGGCTGAAATGTAGGGACTTGTGGGGTCACTACTTCTACCAAATGAAGCACTGCAAAATAGCACACAGTCACTTTCTTCAGGACATGCTGTTCACCCACCATTTCCCAGTACCACCTTCCCACCCAGAATGTGCATTTAAAAAGAATGTAGGTAGACCAAGGAGAGGGTATGACAACTGGGAAGTGGAGTGATCAACTCCAGCTAGAGCTGGGTGGCTGGCAGCAAGCAGGCGATCATCCAAAAGAGTGAAGAAATCATCACTCTTTGAAGGATGATCTCTGGTCAAACATCCACAAGAATGAAAGAAGGTGAAGGAAGAGAGATGATATTTAACAAGGAAACACAGGAAAGGAGAATATATCACAAGAACAGAGGCTAAGAAAGGGAAAGAATAGCAGATAGAAAAATTTTATTAGAAAAAAATAATTCCCAACAAATCCAAGGCAAAAAATCATGCAACCCCAAATGTCTACCTGACACAGAAATAGCACTGCAAAAGCTAGAGTAAGACCAGAGAATTTGAGGAGGTTTGGAACAGAGATTTAAGTTAAAAAGTAAAGAAGAGTAAAGATGCTCTGTTAAAAAATCATTTTGAGAACTGCATTTATTTACCTAAAGCAAAAATGCCTTTGGGAGGATATGAAGTGTTAAGTCTGGAAAGTAATACTGTCTGAGCAATATTGAAGACAGGTAAGAACCGACTCAACTGTAGCAAAAAATTATTTG
>NW_003852450.1:6863395-6877991 GCF_000181295.1 Otolemur garnettii
GGGAGGATATGAAGTGTTAAGTCTGGAAAGTAATACTGTCTGAGCAATATTGAAGACAGGTAAGAACCGACTCAACTGTAGCAAAAAATTATTTGGGTTAAAATTTCAAAAATAAAGGCAGCGCCTGTGGCTCAAAGGAGTAGGGAGGATATGAAGTGTTAAGTCTGGAAAGTAATACTGTCTGAGCAATATTGAAGACAGGTAAGAACCGACTCAATTGTAGCAAAAAATTATTTGGGTTAAAATTTCAAAAATAAAGGCGGCGCCTGTGGCTCAAAGGAGTAGGGCACCGGCCCCATATGCCATAGGTGGTGGGTTCAAACCCAGCCCTGGCCAAAAACTGCCCCAAAAAATGTTTTTTTCAAAAATATTTCTTGGCTATAACAGTAATGAGATACTTGAAGGGGGTGACCAAAAAAAGGCTATGAAGCCTAAGGCCACAGAAAAGGAATTTCTGCAAAAAGACATGAGATGAACTAGAAAATGGAAAGTAAACCAAGCTTTAGCATAGCCAGCAAATAACAAATTTCTCCTCAGACTTTCTCTTTTAAATGATGATAGCATGTGATTCTTTCCCTTGAAAACATCAGAAGACAGGATTTTATAAAATCATAAAGTGATTCAGGGTTGTAGCAGCAGAGCTTTAGAAATCCAAGTATGAAGCAAGGTGTAGATTTTTTTTCTCAAAAAGTCCTCACATCATTAAGTATACTTTCCGCCCTAAACAGAGGCAGCTCTTCCCTCCTCTGTTCATCATAACTTGCCAAACTACATCTATTCAACCAAATGCTACTCGTCCCATTTGCTAATGATTTGGATCATGAAAATCAACAAATTCACCACAAAATAACTCCAGGCCTGGAAATTAAGTGTCAAATTTCTCTCTTTCCTAGATATAGAATATCATTTTCTTAGAAAAGTTTTCTTATTCTTGGACTCAGCTATAAAGAATAATGTATTGGGGTAGACCAAGGCCTTAGTCATTAAGACAAACATGTGACAGTCTCACAAAGCTAAAAACACCTGGTTAAATAATAGAGACGATGAGATCACTGAACTCTAATTGCATACTTGCAAAGTTGAACCCTTCCTTATGGGATGTATCTGCAGAACTAAAGAGCATTAAAAGGCAACAGTGAGAAAACAAGCATCACATGCACTCATTGTTGCCTTTTAATGCTCTTTAGTTCTACAGATACCTCTTATAAGAAAGGGCTCAACTATGAAAGTATGCAAGTAGAGTTTAGTGATCTCACGTAACCTAAATTTATGTACCCCCATATTAATCTGAAAATTTAAAAAAGGTAACAGTGGCTGTTTTGTAGCTTACTACTTCCCATGGTCCAACATTAGCTAGTTGCCAAATCCCTCCTGTCAAGTGGAAATTAGTTTTGATACCAAAGAGTTAATTTTCTCATAGTCTATGGCCAAAGCCTGATGTTAAGGTAGCCAGTGAATAATCTACAAAACATAATGATGAAGGCTACGATGTGAGAAGGCAGTTGGAGGGGTTAAATGGAAGTGAAGAAAGAATTCAAAGTAAGCAATGAAAAATAGATCCTTTCACATCAGCAGCAAAGTTCAAACTGGAGTATTAATAAAGTACATTTTATAGCTTAATGGCTCTGGCAAAGGGGCTTTGTTTGCTGGCTAGTACATGGCAAAGAAAATAATTGCAGAAAAGGGAATATATATGAGAAAAGAGGAAGGAAACCCATGTACCTTCTCTGCACCAAACTTGCGAGTTTCACATCTTGATGGATCTGAGGGCCATTAAAGTCATAAAAAAAAAAACAACTCAAGTCCCTAAATTAACAAGCTTCAATACGAAACTTCAAAATGCAGTAGAAAACTCCCCATTTTCCTCCCCTCACCACCCTAAAGTGTCCCCATTTTTCCTCCCCCCTCTTGAGAGAAGAACTACTCTAATTTTAGAAAAAGGAGAACCAGCTACTGGACAAGGATGATTTAAACTCAGTCTTGCCCAGAGATTACTAGATGTCACTTCTGATTGAAGATTTTAATAGGACCGAAAGGATGGAATATAAAGCCAGATCTGTAGTGAGAATTTGGAATTAGCTTACTTTTAATTCAGTTATTAAGAGAATAAATTAATTTTAATTTTAAATTAGTCAAGGTGTTAGCTCTAAAAAATCTAAAAGTAATTTTTAATTCATTTTTTTGATGCTAGTTGAATATTTAAAAGTCTACAATTATTAACCATATTTCCATGGCCAAAGTGAAAGAAAATCATCTCCCACCCCTTTAAGCCTGGTACCTTTTCAAGTAGGTTGATACATAGGTAGAAGGAGCAATTGTCTGTGGGGTTTCATTTCCTTTGGCTTCATCCCTCCATAGCTGCCGGGTATAGGAGCCACTCCTCACTAGATTAACAGCTGATTCTCTGCGGAGGCATGAAAGGAAAACAAAACACTGATTCCTAGCACTAGTTTCTGTCTGTGATACAATGCAAACAGAGAGAGAAAACCCAGATAGACAAAGTGTAACATGGTTAAAGAAATGGACACATTTTTCAGATGATTCTTGGTTTTATATACCTGTTTTCTGTACAGAGGATGAATAAATATTTGTTTTTTTTAAAAATCAGCTTCAAAGCCAAGTAATTTCAAAAGATACCATATTCTTCATTGTCAAAGATCTCTAATCTTTTTATAATGAGAAGTCACTTTTGTTTCTCATTTAAAAAGTGCCTTGCAATCAGTTCCCAGTGGTAAATGACTCATAAGTTAAGCAGAGAAGTGACAATTGTAGAAGACGGAGAAGTCTTACTAAGGAAAGAGGTTACTACAGAAGGAAAAAAGGTAGGTAGAAAGAAAGCTCTTTAGCATTATACATGAAAAAGTATCCAGGTAATGGCTATAGTGGGATTTTTGATCCACAATTGCTAAGCCAAGGTTTTTGCTACGAAAGCTATGGGCTGGATTCACAAGGTTCTCTTGAGCATTTATCCTCAATCTTTAACATGGATTTGAATAACCTAGGGAATTTTGTTAAAATAGATTCTATTCATCTTGAGTGGAGCCAAAGATTCTGTAACTCTAACATGCTCCCAGGTGATGGCAATACTGCTGGTTGGGGGACCACACCTTGAGAAGAAAGGTTCTAGATCAGATTATTTTCTGAGATGGTGTGATACTGCAAAGTCTCTGTATTCATTTTAACTGATTAGGAAGACTTTAATTTTATTTACTTACAAATTAGAAGTTGCACAATTGAATTAAATAACATTATTTTAAGTTTACCACCTCACAGGCACTATGCTAGGTACTAGGGATCCTTGAGAAACCAGACAAACATAGACCTTATCTTTACAGAGCCTGCTGGTGGCCTAAAACCAATCCATACTCTGAAGAGCTAGGGTAAACTTTCTAAAGACAGTAATATCTAAGCTGGAGTTTGAATTAAGAACTGGCAAAGTCTAAGTATGTAAGGGGGTATGAGAGGTATTCTAACCAGAAGGAATAAACAATTTATAATGTGTGAAGGACATCTGTGAAAAAAAGTATAGAGAAATAATGGCCAGGAGTTAACTATGTCCAGCAGAGTTAAAGAAGACTATCTCTTGGCCTGTATTAGAATTACCTGTTCTCCTTTTCTTCAATGTCACTTGTGCTGTTGAGTCTCTGAGGAGCTAGTGAACTAAAATAGCTTTTGTTTTCTTTCTCCTATAAAATAAAAATAAGTAAAGCACAAGAAAGATACAATACTGACACGATGTGAAACATTTTGGATAAAAACAAACTTAATATACCTATATCATCTTATTTCTGGATTCAACATCAATTCCATTTTGAGTGATAAAGTGGAATTTCAGTTTAAAAAGTTAGCTTTCAAAAGCTTACTGCTAACTTTCCTCCATTAAAAAATAATATTTAGGGAAATAAATCTCTTGAGAAAAGTCACAATGATCAAATAAAGAAAACAGCACAAATTACATACAGCAGCAGCTCTGCCAAAACAGAGGTAGAGCCTTTGAAAAGCCGCAAACAGAAAGCCCCACTCAAATATCCTTCATGAAATAAGCCTTAGATAGTCACCAGCACCTCTTTCTTGAAATGAAGCTTCCACAGGGACATATGCAATGAATGAACTGTTATGCCTCAGCTCACTAAGTAGACTCCAGAAATGCAACACAAAGCAAGAGGACCGGCTTGGTGCCTGTAGCTCAATGGTTATAGCACTGGCCACATACATTGGGGCTGGTGGGTTCAAACCTGGCCTGGGCCTGCTAAACAACAATGACAACTACAATGACAACAAAAACATAGCCGGGCCTTGTGGCGGGTGCCAGTAGTCCCAGCTACTTGGGAGGCTGAGGCAAGAGAACTGTTTAAGCCCAAGAGTTGGAGGTTGCTGTGAGCTGTGACGCCATGGCACTCTACTGAGGGCAACAAAATGAGACTCTGCCTCAAAAAAAATAAATAAAAAAAAAAATAAAAAAGCAAAACAAAGCCAGAGGACCAGAACAAAAGTAAAAGTAAATAAATTAAACACAAAAAATAAGAAGACTATGATTACAAGGAATACCTGACCCCAGAGAAAAGCACTAAGTGAACTCCCATAAAATCTGGAACCCAAAGTGAAGAAAATAAAAATATATTTATCTTAGATGAACTGCTTGTAAAGTAAGCTTGATCATACTTCCAAATTAATTAAAAATGACAAGTTAAGAAATTTTTTTGTAAGTGCTAATTTGCCTGAGCTTCATTAGGATTCAAAGCCCAGCTAAGAAATTTTGCTTCTAAACATCAAAAAGGAAGTGTCTGTATTAGTTCAAAGAATCTTTTGGGCCATATCCAAATTTTCATGATTCTGATCCACTTTATGCTGTAAGTAAAGGGGTAAGGAAGAATGAATGTAAAGGTAAGCCAAAAGGAAAAGCTATTAAAGCTTTTCTTTTTTGGCACCGCAAATAATAGCAAGCAAATAGCTACTTAATTAAATAATCAATGTACCTGCTTCCCTTTAAAGGCTTTGTACTTCCAGAATCAACTTAGGAACTAGAACATATTTTGTTCCCAAGATTGAATTTTCAAGGAAGAAAACTGCCTTGGAATTCCTCATACACTGCCAAAACTGCACCTTATCTTTGTTGTCCAGCAAAGCAGAAATCCGAGGGCTTGATGAGGAGCGGTAGATGGAAGAGCCTCGGTCCCTTAGAGCTTCCCTGGAGTTGGCCACCTCACTTAGCATGTTGTGGCTGCCAGTTTTTCTGAGTCCCAATCTCCACGAAGAAGGAGATTCATCTTTGGGCTCTTCTGACTTGTTAAAAAGGCTAGAGGAGAACTATGAAAGAAACAAAGAAAATAAAATGCCTTGATGATTCTATCTCAGTTTATTTGCCTTTTCCACACTTAACTAAGCTCAGGGAGGCAACATTAAGGCAGTATAAGAAACAAATACATGGACTACACTGCTGGTGGGAATGTAAACTAATATGTTCCTTTTGGAAAGACATCTGGAGAACACTTAGAGAACTAAAAATAGAACTGCCATTTGACCCCGCATTTCCTTTGTTGGGTATATTCCCAGATGACCAAAAATTGCATTACAACAAAGACATTTGTATCAGAATGTTTATTGCAGCCCAATTCATAATTGCCAGGTCATGGAAGAAGCCCAAGTGCCCATCGATCCACGAATGGATCAACAAACTGTGGTATATGTACACCATGGAATACTATGCAGCCATTAAGAAGGATGGAGACTTTACATCCTTCACGTTCACATGGATGGAGCTGGAGAATGTTCTTCTGAGCAAAGTATCACAAGAATGGAGGAAAAAGTATCCAATGTACACACCCCTATTATGAAACTAATTTATACCTTTTATATGAAAGCTATAACAAAATAGCCTAAGAATATGGGGAGGGGGGAGGGAGAAGGGAGGGGGGAATGGGTGGAGGGAGGGGGTTTGGAGGGATCACTTCTGAGGTTTATCTTATAGGGGTACAAGTAAATTTTTCTAAGAGTAGAATGTGAACATTTTAAAACAATAACTGAGAAAATGACATGAAGGCTGCGTTGACCAGTTTGATGGAAGTATTTCAGATTGCATGTGAAAACCCCACACTGTACCCCAGAAGTGCATTAATGTACATAGTTACCATTCAATAAAAAAAAAAAAAAAAAGAAACAAATACATGGAGGTTTTCTGCCAATATTCTCTTTCTCACCTAGCAAATGCTAATTACCCTCAAGATTCTCTTTCTCCCTAAGCCAGAAATAGCCTCAGATTCTTAACACAATGCTCCTACCTGACAAAGTTGTTCTGAGAAATTAAACACCATTTGTTCTCCCTGTGCAATTAGTATTAACCTAGAACATCAGAAAATTGTATTCTAGTAGTACATCTTCTCTTGACTCACTGTGTAACTGAAAATAAGATAATGCATTTCTTTAGGTTTTACATGTTCAATCCATAATGAACATGATGATAACGTGACATGGTGATGATAAGCATAATTCCTCCTTATAATATGTGGAAACTGGAAAAACAAGATGAGCTAATTTATAAATATGTGTTAAGGTACTGGGATAAGCTGATATCAGTTAATACCAGTAAAAACAGTAAAGGACACTGAACTCAAATTCTAGTTGTTACTTTCAAGAAAACTCATTTGATCAGGGCAGCAGTTCTAAGAGCTTTAGATTTAACTGACCAGCAAAATTAAAAAAAAAAAAATTAGAGGTCAAAGGGTTGCCATTTTCTTTATTTTGCCAAGAGATCATCTTTCATAAAGATGGTCTCTTTTTGAACAACTCACTATCATCACCAGTTCTTTTTTTTTTTTTTTTTTTGCAGTTTTTGGCCAGGGCTGGGTTTGAACCCACCACCTCCGGTATATGGGGCTGGCGCCCTACTCTTTGAGCCACAGTGCTGCCCTATCTATCACCATTTCATTAAAAAAATGAACAAACGGGCGGTGCCTGTGGCTCAAAGGAGTAGGGTGCTGACCCCATATGTCAGAGGTGGTGGGCTCGAGCACAGCCCTGGCCAAAAACTACAAACAAACAAACAAATATCCTGTACAGGCTTAACTCAGTGGCTTATGCTTATAATCCTAGTACTTTAGGTCGAAGCACAAGGATCACTTGAGGCCAGGAATTCAAGGCCAGCCTGAACAATATAGAGAGACCTATCTCTCCAAAATCTTTTAAAAATAGCCAGGTGTGATGTTGCATACCTATAGTCCTAGCTATTTGGGAGGTTGAGGCAGGAGGATTGTTTAAGCCCAGGAATTTGAGGCTACAGTGAGGTATCACTGCACCACTGCACTCCAGCCTGAGCAACAGAATGAGACACTGTTTCTCAGAAAAGATAGCTTTGTCTTTAATGATCTCATTTTGCCATAAACCAGGAAAAATTCATAGACTAGCATTAGCCTAAGGACTAGTCTGGGGCACAACTGGTCTTTGGAACACCAGCCACCAGCCCCTTCCTGAACTCTAGGGATCTTTGCAAAAAGGTTTAGATAGTTTTCCCAATACCACATCACCTTTCCTGCCTAGTAAAAATCAATAAAAACATTAAATCACTTGTCTCCAACTCACACTCAGACTTTCTGTTTTCATTAAGCATCTGAATGAATACACTTATGTATTCCTCCAGCTTTAGAGGCTCAATCATGTCTGCTTTTTATAAACTACCTCAATTCTAAGGAGAAAAAAATACCTTTCCTAGCACTATTCTGGCAAAGTGGAATAAGTATATATGTGTGTTTACATATATCATTTAATTTAGGATTTTTTCTTTAAAAAAAGTAGGAAATTTAATCATCCCTATAAACAGCAATACATGAGGGAAAACCAAATAACTGGATGAGTGAGGACTACATTCTATTTTAAACTTCCTTAATGATTAAAAATGATGCTTCTAGTAATAAACAAGCATTTATTTATTTATTTATTTATCCCATTTCTACAAGCATACCATACAATGATCTTTCCCATCCATGAAGTGCTAAGATGAATACGTTAGTATGTATAAAACAACAGGGCTTTTTCAACAGCTTCATGCCAAAGAACTCAGATCAATTCTTAACCTCAAAACTAAATTTATACTTTGTAGACTAGGGTCATCATTCAACTCTGTCTCTCTGACTAGAAGCCTACAGAAAGTTTCGGAGGGCAGTGCATCTAGTATTTCAACAAGTCCTATCACCTCTGCTCTCTACCTATCATACAGGCTTTACTCATGAAAATAAAATTTCAAAGGAGAAACAGAAAAAGGAGAATAGTTATCAAAACAATTAATGCTGGAAGCTAGATATCTTCCATTACATACAGCTATCTTCAGATAAAAAGAAAATACGTAACTGACAAAATTTCTTTGGTCCCAGTCTATTCTATTATCTTAACACACTGTAGCTGAATTTGTTTGGCAAGAGCTGATAGGTTTTGAGGGGCAATGTTATGGAATGAATGTTTGTGTCCTCCCCAGATTCATATATTGAACCCTAATCCCCAGTGTGCCTGTATTTGGAAATAGGGCCTGTGAAGAAGTGATAAAGATTAAATGGGCTCGGCGCCTGTGGCTCAAGTGGCTAAGGCGCCAGCCACATACACCTAAGGTGGCGGGTTCGAATCCAGCCCGGGCCCACCAAACAACGATGGCTGCAACCAAAAAATAGCCGGGTGTTGTGGCGGGCGCCTGTGGTCCTAGCTACTTGGGAGGCTGAGGCAGGAGACTCGCTTGAGCCCAGGAGTTGGAGGTTGCTGTGAGCAGTGAAGCCATGGCACTCTCCCCAGGGGGACAGCTTGAGGCTCTGTCTCAAAAAAAAAAAAGAAAAGAAAAAAAAGATTAAATGAAGGGAAAAGAGTAGTGCTCTAATCTGATAGGGCTGGCTCCCTTATAAGAAGAGTAAGAGATACCAGAGCGCTTGTGCTCGTGTTCTCTCTCTCTCTCTGCCATATTAGGATGTAGTGAGAAAGCAGCTACCTTCAAGCCAGGAAGAGAGCCCTTACCAGGACTGAATTGGCCAGTATCTTCATCTGGGACTTCCTAGCCTCCAGCACTGTGAGAAATTAATTTCTGTTGTTTAAGCCTATAGTCTCCAGTCCTGGGGCCACGGATTAGTACTGGTCAGAGGCCCACACAGCATCACTGCCTGCACCACCTGAACACTGCCTCCTGTTCTATCACCTCCTCATGTCCCCAACCCCTGCTCCATATGTGGAAACACTTGCCTTTCATGAAACTGGTCCCTGATGCCAAAAAAGTTGAGAACCAACTGGTTTAAGCCACAGTCTGTGGTATTTTGTTATGGGAGCAGATAATGACAGCAAGAATGCATCAGTATTGTTTTACAAGAATGTATCTTTAAGGTGTATCTTAGTATGTATTATTGCAGTAGGGTAAAATATAATACCCAGATTAATTCCAAAATACTTACTCTTCTAGCAGAAGAGGCAGAGAAGGTATTCTGAGCAGGCGCTGGTATCTGCTCTGTGATACTACTCTTGTTTTCAGAGTTGGAATGGTTGACAATGGCTTCTGGCTTTTTATCTGTTAAGACAAGAGAAGCAACACGTACAAGTATAAAAATCTTATCTTTGTATGTATGCCCTTTTCCGCTAATAAAATAGGTTTGCCCATTATCAAAACAGATTATTAGGGCAAATGTGATACTTGGACTCAAACTAAGATGAAATCTCTAGTTGGCAGTTGGCAAAAGGAAATAAACTCAACTGTACTCCCATCTTGTCAGGCTTCAACTCCAACTTTCAGACAAAAACCGAAAACTAACAACTATCTCCACATTATTAGTGATATCTTGTATAAAATTCATCTACAATCTCTCCCTGGGGGATCTTATCCTTTTCCAGTTTTATCTTTCACTTCTTATACAGATAATTTCTACTGGATCCCTCATACTCTAAGGAGTCCCAGATTGAAGCCTGGATCTCAGGCATGTCACTTGCTAGCTATGAACCTAATTCACCTAACCTCTTGTGATGTCAACTTCCCCATATGAAAAAGTGGTGATAATAGTATATACTTCAGAGTGTGGTTGTGAGGATTAAATAAAAATGTTTAAAAATATCGCAAAATAAAAAGCACTACAAATGTAAAGTTTTATTATAACTCCCAGAACTAGTTATAATCTTTCATACTAGTGAGTACCATTGACTGCATTTATATCTCTCATGTGACATGTATTTCATTCAAGTACACACCTTTCTATTCCCCTACTAGATAATAGTCAATGAATGTGAATGCCTGTCACATAGCAGGCACAGTGCTGAGACCTGGGTATATAGTGATAAACCCAGAGTTCCCAGCCTAAATGATGAGTGGGATAGTCATCATAGTAGTAGGTGTGCAATACTAGAAGGACATAAAAAGGAAGTAATCACCATGCAGTGGAAGAATAGTGAAGTGACCATTCCCTTTCAGCCTCCTATACCACAAAAACCTAAAGAAAAACTTTTTCAATATACTACATCCTATTGTTTCTAACAGAAATCACTCAATAAGCATTTGATGAACTGAAATATATTCTAAGGTACAAATAAATATTCCAGAGTAGGAAAGGTCATGGCATTTTTGAGGAAATCAAACAGTTCAATTTGGCTAGAATATGTCCTTACCTATTTATAGCACTGGAATAAGCACTAATAGGCGGTGTGGAACATGGAAGGTTTTTAGAAAGAGGTGTAGCATGGTTAAAAGAATGCTATGGGTGTTTTACTACAATAGCGATGTGAAGATAAGATGTAGAAAACAAGAGGCCTGAGGCAGGGGTACAAATTACAAATGATAGTAGTTCAGGTAGCTCCCTCCCATTTTTGTAATACCTTTGTAGCTAAAAGAACCTTAGAAGCCTGATCTAGCATAGAGCCAAGACAGTAACTCCAAATAATACTAAAGCCTATAACATGTGAAGTACTCCACATATAATACAATTATCAAAAGATGCACATTTATAAATTTTGATAGGTACTATATAGCATTCCCAAAGCAAAATGGGCCCAATTAATAATAGAAATTCAAGTCTCAATGAAAGGTCATCTCCTATACTGAAAATTTAGCTGGTGCTTTCTTCTCTGTAGAACTGATAGTCTCTAAATTCCTTTCGTGACATGCAATGAGCCTCAGAGATTACAATATGAAGAAAAGCAGTATTTTCCCATCATTGAGAGAAATCATGTCAGCAAAGCCAGACTTCAGCAGGAGCTGGGGCCCAGACAACAAAGTGAGTTAAGTATCTTCATTATGGGTAGGCCAGCTATGGCAGAGTTCTGAGGAAAATACAGATTCCATTTTAAATCTAATGTGTGACCCTTTCCCCTCTAACTTGGTCTTCTAGCAGAAATATTTCATCTTATCATGAACTCAAATTTAGAGAGACAACATGCCAGTGAATGTGGAGCACATGAATCATAAAATCTTAGTTTATCATTAACTTTCTTTTTTTTTTTTTTTTTTGAGACGGAGCCTCAAGCTATCCCCTGGGTAGAGTGCCATGGCATCACATTCACAGCAACCTCCAACTCCTGGGCTCAAGCGAGTCTGCTGCCTCAGCCTCTCAAGTAGCTGGGACTACAGGCGCCCGCCACAACGCCTGGCCATTTTTTGGTTGCAGCCATCATTGTTGTTTGGCGGGCCCAGGCTGGGGATTCGAACCCACCACCTTAGGTGTATGTGGCTGGCGCCTTAGCCACTTGAGCCACAGGCGCCGAGCCAGTTTATCATTAACTTTCAATTATCTATGAGAACTATTCTCTTGCCATTGTTCCTCTATGAAGTAAAGCCCAGAAACTCTTTTCTTAGTGTTTGCCTGACTATACATCAAGACCAATGGGTAATTTCATAGCTCGTTGGTCTGAACACGTTAAACATTTCACTTTCAGAAATGGAGTTCCTATTTTGTCAAATTATAAACTTAAGAAACTCCATAGGATATCTATGTTGTCAATAATAGTCATAAAGGTAAATATAATTTTGTTCCTTCCTGATCTCTTAGGAACTGAAGGAGCTTCACATGACGAAGAAAAAAACCACTTTAGGATTCTGTGTAAGGAATCAGACAAATCTGAGAACTAAATGCAAATTCTAACTAATTGGTTTAAAGCATTTGACTATAAGAGCTTCTGTAAGATTTCACCTTCTCTGCTTTTCAGCACACTGACTTTTTGGAATCTGGTCTCTGTCATCCACCAATCTGAGGTCAAGACAACTGACTGCCTCACAGAAGAATTCTCAGTGTCAGGTGGCGCCTGTGGCTCAAAAAGGCAGGGCACTGGCCCCATATGCCTGAGGTGGCAGGTTCAAACCCAGCCCCGGCCAAAAGGAAAAAAAGAATTCTTAGTGTACCTTATCATATGGCTACACAGGAATTGGTAGATATATTCTAACATAGCTCACAGCTTTTAGAACCAAGTCATTAGCTATTTTATGAGATATAGATATGTCATCTTTGAAAACTAAACTTAGACCTCGTTTTGGAGCCCTCTGAGGCTTGGCTAGCTCTCTGACAAGCAATAATCTCACATTATAGAAATAGAGTATCTTTGCTGTGAACATCTTTGCATTACCTCCCTCCTTCTCAGTTTCTGACTCAGAAGCTTCATCTTCACCTTCCTCCTCCTCTGAGCTGGAGCTGCTAGATTCTTTGTTTTCTTCCTCTATTTCTTGGGACTTGGGTGTCTCTTCCTCATAAAGCATCTTCTCTTTACTAAATTAAAGATGACATTTTGAGTGTAAATTCAAAAATGATAAAACATTCAAGTTCACTGACAAGCAGGTACAATAAAGGGAACCAGTCTATAAACCTATATGCAGAGACAACAGCAGAAACATACTCAAATTCTTCTTTACATCTGTGTGTTCTGAGCCCTTGGTTTTTGCAGATTATGTTTTAGTATATGACTTTAGAGATCTGGTTTAACACACAGAAAAAAAGGAGGGCTATAAATTTTGATGCTGATAAGGCAGATAAATATTCAAAAAAAATCATTTAACATATGTTTACTGAGTACTTTTTATACGCCAGGAATCATGAAGACATGGTTCTTGAGCTTACAGTATGGGAGGGAGACGCTGGGAATAAGAACTCCTAAACCAGGATTTTAAAAAATGCTGCACACAGTCTCAGTTAATTTCTGAGTTTATAATATGTTCACCCATCCTCAGTGTCTCTCCTATGTATCAACATCACCTACTTCCCCTGCAAACTTTCTCACATGTTTACAGACAGACTTTTTGGCTAAAGTTAAACACAGAATTTCTTCACAGTATAAATTCTAAAGTTAAGTATGTCACCCACACACAGTAAAGTTCATCCCCTTCTTTAAGCCTCTTACTTCTTAAAGAGTCCACTCTGCAATTTGCTATTCAGATCTGACTCAATGAGTTTATTCCGTGTCTCCTTTTCACTTCGAAGCTGGAAATTGAGAAAATAGGGAGGAAAAAAAGCAAGAAGGTGACTACTGATGAAAAATTAGTGGAAGAACTAAAAATATATACTATTATTCTGAAGAAAGGACCAACACCAAAGAGGTAGAAGGGGAATGGAGAACAAGAAAAACATATCAAGTTGGATTTCCTTGGAAGATAATGATAGAAGAAAACTCTCATCCTAAAGATAGAAGGGAAAAACCATGGTTTTACAGCTTCAACAAAACTGCCTCAAATATCCAAACCTGATCTTCAAAAAAAGCCTAGTTTCTGAAGGACAGAAAGCCAGAAGGAACTTGAAAGAATTCTTTTTGATCCATATACTGAAATAAGTTGGCAGTAGTTCTGAAGAAAACATAGGTACCAAATGGGAAATAAGCCCTTAAAGAAAATGGTCTGGGATTTGAATGCATGCTCCAGGCAAAATTTATTTATATCCCTGGAACCCAAAGTTATGCAAGGGACAAAGATAAATACCATTCCTGTTGGTGCAGAAATGTTATTTAGCGAATAATATTATTTATGTTCAAAACTTAACTATGCTAGGTAAAGAATACACAGGAATTCTCTACACTATTTTAGCAACTTTTTTTTTTTTTTTTGAGATAGAATCTCACTATGTTGCCCTCGGTTGAGTGCCATGGCGTCATAGCTCACAGCAACCTCAAACTCCTGGGCTCAAGTGATCCTCTTGCTTTAGCCTCCCAAGTAGCTGGGACTACAGGTGCCCATCACAATGTCTAGCTAATTTTTAGAGACTGGGTCTCACTCTTGCTCAGCTGGTCTCAAACTCCTGACCTCCAGCAATCTACCCATCTCAACCTCTCAGAGTGCTAGGATTACAGGCATGAGACACCATGCCGGGTCCTTAGCAACTCTTTATCAGTTTAAAAATTACTTTACAATAAAAAGTTTTGAAAACTACAAAAAAGTAATACATTTTGTATTAGGAAGGCTATTATTGCTAAATAATAGCACTGACACCATATTTGGAAAATTTTAGCTTTTAGTGATCCTGATTGCTCAATAAAAAAAAAATTAATTAGAAATTGTATTTGTGGCTCGGCGCCTATAGCTCAACCAGCTAAGGCGCCAGCCATGTACACCTAAGGTGGCCGGTTCAAATCCCCAGCCCGGACCCGCCAAACAACAATGACGGCTGCAACCAAAAAA
>NW_003852450.1:6878775-6915652 GCF_000181295.1 Otolemur garnettii
CAACCTCCAACTCCTGGGCTCAAGCGAGTCTCCTGCCTCTGCCTCCCAAGTAGCTGGGACCACAGGCGCCCGCCACAATGCCTGGCTATTTTTTTTTGGTTGCAGCTGTCATTGTTGTTTGGTGGCCCGGGCTGGATTCGAACCTGCCAACTCAGGTGTATGTGGCTGGCGCCTTAGCCGCTTGAGCCACAGGCGCCGAGCCTGTGTGTTTGTTTTTAAGAAAGCAATACGTGTGCTTGCTTCAGCAGCACAGATACTAAAATTGGAACAATACAGAGAAGGTTAGCATTGCCCCTCACAAGGATGACACGCAAATTCGTGAAGTGTTCCATATTAAAAAAAAAAAGAAAGCAAGAAAGAAATATGTTCCTCACTATAATTAATGTACTTTAAATAAGAATAGTCTTTTATTCAATAAGGAAAAACAAAAGCTATAAGTTGTTCTCTGGTACTTCCTATCTGGAAAAAAACTGATATGAACACGTCATGTGCATTTTCTAGAACTTGAGGGTAATTATTAGTCTTTTGTTGTTTTTAACTTTTCACTTCTTAAAGGCTATCTTACAATGAGTAAACTTTATCAATGGTTTCTGAGATATTTTCTGCTAAGAGACTGCTTATATTTCTTGAAGGGAACAAGTAACATATCTGGAATGCAAATATGTCCATTTCAGCTCTTAGCAGACATAACTAAACAAGTCACTCAGATATATGTCTGCTGTGTGTTGCGAATTGTTAGAAAATCTTCAAAAGTATCACCCAGAGGCTCACCACATCCTGCTTCTTCTGAAGCATCTCCAAGTGCTCCACAAGACCTTCATCAGCCACATCAAATGGTGTCTGGCCCTGGCAGAGAAAAGGAGCACCATGACTGCTAGAAAACAGAAGTAGCAGTCAGGTGACTTTATCAGGGCCCTGACCTAATCGACATTCACTTTTTGCCTTTGATTCCAATAATAGCTGCTTCCCTAACTAATCTACCCCACATAAGATAATGCCTTCATCTATCACAGAGAAACCATTAACAAACCCTTGAAAGTTTTGTATTTTGTAAAACAGTATTGAGGAAATCATACCATTTCTAATCCTGACTGCCTCCTGGCAAATAATCAAGTGAAATCCCTACCTGTACCTATTCGAAAATGGTCTTAACTATTATGATAAATTCAATAAGGGGCTCTTAAAAACCTCAGAGGAAAGTCTGATTAAGTCACAGGAATCATCTCCCTTTAAGTGAGAAGAGGCCTGACAAGGAAGTTATCTCTCTTAGGAAACATCAGCACAATTAAGGAAACAGACCCATAATCTGAGAATGAAATCCAGGTTCAAGAGAGATGTGAGGCAGATTAAAAAATGCTACTAATTAAAAAGCTATGTCTCTGGATTCCTAAAAAGTCAGTAGACATAGGAATAGGAGTTTCAGAACTTCTAATTGTTTGAAGTGAGGCCAAATAACACTATTTTCAGCCAAACTCAATGATCTTTGTCATTATAATATTTTTCAATAACTCGATGTGAACAGAGCTCAGCTGTTAAGAGACTTTGCATGAAAAAATACTAAACTCTTTCATACCTCACCACATATAGTTACCTTAGGCTCCCTCAGTGCTCATTTTTTGCCAAGGGCAAGTATATTTTTTTCCTGCTTATTTTAGGGTCTTCAACATAAATAGAATCAAAGACTAAGTCAGTGGAGTTTATTTTACATGGCAAACATGTGTTGATTATAGGGGCAGAAACAGGAAGGTGGAGGGCAATATTGTAGCTACCAGTGATATGTATTTCCCCATAGTAGTCAGCCTTGCCATTAAACAGAGACACAAAGTCTTTCATTTTAGACTTTATAGAGGTTCGGGCTCACTAACCAGTTTGTTTCGGATATCCATGTCACAGAGCGCTTCTGCCAGGATGGAACAAGCCTCTTTCACTCCCCAGTGAGCAGCAGCATGGAGGGGAGTCCAGCCATCATAATCCTGAACATTGAGTTCATAGCCAGCCTGAATTAAAAGTCTAAGAAAAAAAATCCCAAACATGACATTTATCTTCTTTATGTCACAGTTTTTTGGCAAATCAACTATTACCTAATTGATATGTCAGATTTTTGCCCTGAACCACAGGGTCATGTGATTGTGTCTATCCTCTAAGGAACAGGTTGGGTTTCATAGGTAGTACTTTGAACACCAACTGTAGATGATCTTTACCAACCTTCTCCAAAAAGTCACATGTATTTCTTAGGCACATCCATGTTATACCTACAAAGGGTATGAAAAGCTGTGTTTCTGCAATTAACCAAAATCTAATTCAATTAACCAAATCATTCATCTCTGTCAAAGGTATATTTTCCATATTCTAGTACAGGGGAAGTCATAAAATTAGGACTCGATTCTCTTCAGGGTACTTCACCAATTGGCTTTCTGGTCTTGCTAGAATACGATATGTTTACTGTTAACTTTCATACCTCCAATTTCTTGCTAACTACAAAGCTATAATCTAACTTGTGTGCATGGAAAAGAAAAGATATGATAACTCCTAAAGCCCCAAATTATGTTGGGGCAGACACCTTTAAGGAGAGATCAGAGTGTGGATGTCACTCTCAGGTAGAAATAGAGTACCAAAACATTGCCATTCCTACTAGAAACCCCATATTAGGTGCAATATGAAGCACTGGAAGGATCTAGTTTAGTGTAGACAACTGTACTTGCAGCGCCTTCAGAAACACATGTATTTGGAAAAGCTTGTCAACATTAAGCACCAAGAGCTACAGATAGCATGTATGGATGCAGGAAAAAATAGAAAAGGTAAAGTAGTAGAATTCGAATTTCTCCTAGGCCTGCTGGACACTGAATACTCAAAATCTATAATATATAATTAAATCTAATGATCCCAAAGAAATTATCTAGGTCCAAAAGGACCAAATGATCACAAGTCTGTCCTATATTACAGTTTACAAGAGGAGATGGTTGCAGGGATTTTAATGACATATTATAGAACTGAAAGAGGGCTTGAAAGTAAACTCCTCAACCAGTATACCTCAACTCTGCTTCACATCATACACATCAGTGAGAAATGAGAGGGATGGTATAAGGAAGGGAGACCATCCACGGATAAAGATATGAGAAAAGACTGCACAATCAGAGAACAAACCAGCAAAAAAGGAAACCTACTATAGTTGAAAATCTAATTTACCCTCTGTTTCCAAAACCCACTTCATCTTCCCCTAATCAACCAAACTCCTGGATGATATAGATGGACAATACCTGAGGACTTGGTTGATATAGATGGACAATACCTGAGGACTTCAGAGTAGCCCTTGGCAGCAGCCACATGGAGGGCTGTGGCCCCTGAGCGAGTCTGCCTCACATCCTCTATTTTCCCACTGTTGAGCCACTGGCGGGCATCCTGCAACATCTGCTGCTCTTCTTCTTTTCTTGACTGCTCTAGATCAACTCCTACAGAAACCAGACATGACACAGCCAGCATTACTAAAGCTTCAATTAAATCTGACAGGATATTTTCCTTAGGTTAAAAACACATCATAAATATAACCACAAATAACTGTTAAGTCATCAAGTTAAGTATTCATCAAATTTAGAAGAGCAATGACATTCTACACACATTCGTAGCCTTACTACAGTTAAATCACCAGGTTAAATATTAAGTGGCATAGATTCATTAGGAGAACAAACCTAACATCATTTCCATTAGAAAATTTTCACACTATGGTATTTGTACAAAGATACAATTTATTTCACACTATGATATTTGTACAAAGATACAATTTATTTCACACTATGGTATTTGTACAAAGGTATAAACTTCCAAGTCTTTTTACATATTATACAATTTTAGTTTCCCAAAAATTTTGCAAGGTAAATACAATAGATATCACCATCCTCAATTAACAGATGAAGAAATAAACATAGAAAGGTTAAGTGGCTCAAGGCCACAAAACACATTAGTGGAAGAGCTACTACTAGAACTCTGAAATCCTGGATCCCTGTTCTTTTCCACTCACCATTCCATAAGATAGGTATTAAAAAGTCTTGGCTTTTAAAGTATGATATACTTTAAAAAACAGATTACCTTTGAAGTTCATTTCCATATGTAGGCAAATACACTCATCTGAAGCTACAAAATATGGCGCAGATGAGGGGGTGATCTGCAGTTTATTTGTTTTTGAAACAGAGTCTCACTCCACTGCCCAGGTTAGAGTACCGTGACGTTATAACTTCCATCTCTTGGGCTCAAGAGATGCTCTTGCTTCAGTTCCCAAGTAACTGGGACTATAGGTGCCTGCCATAACACCTGGCTAATTTTTCTATTTTTAGTAGAGACAGGGTCTTGCTCTTGCTCAGGCTGGTCTCAAACTCCTGAGAGCAAGCAATCCACCCACCTCAGTCTCCCAGGGAGCTAGGATTACAGGCAGGAGCCACCATGCTGGCCTGTGACCTGCAGTTTAAAAACCTGTCTGCTTTCAAAGGAGTGTCTGCTTTCATTTACATTTTGTTTCCCTTAAGAACATGGAAGAACTTTTAAAAGTTCCTTCTTTTAGCCAACAACTCTCCAACATCTTGCCAGTGAAGAGGGAATGAGGTAGGGGAAATCACCATTATATAAAGTAATTTAAATATCCCAAATACAAACATACCATTCAAAGAGTTTTATACTTGTTAGCAGTCTTTATCTGTGTTTGATGTGCTCACCTTCAGCTCTTAAATGAGAACCTGTGAACTACCTAAAGATTATCTGTCTGATTTGGGGACATGAATGAGGTAAAGACTAACCAATTTATAACTGATCAGAATTCCAAACACAAAGAAGTATTAACAATGCTGCAAAGTTGCCTGGGGTATGGCAGCTCATGCCTGGTGGTTCATGCCTGTAATCCTAGCACTCTGGGAGGCTGAGGCTGGTGGACTGGACTGCTTGAGCTCAGGAGTTCAAGACCAACCTGAGCAAGAATGAGACCCCATCCCTACTAAAAATAGAAAAATTAGCTGGGTTTCGTGGCAGGCACCTGTCATCCCAGCTACTGTGGAAGCTCAGGCAAGATCTCTTGAGTCCTAGAGTTTGTGGTTGCTATGACCTATGATGCCATGGCACTCTACCCAGGGCAAAAGAGTGAGACTCTGTCTCAGAACAAAAAAAAAGAAAGAAAGAAAAAAAACAATTCTGCAATGTTAATTCTAAATATGAATACCTCTTCCAATAGAGTACACTCCTTAACTGAAGAGTCAGCAATCAACAAAGGAAAATTAGTTTCACAAATCAAAACTTTTAAAAATTTCTGCTTGTTTATAAATTTTAAAATAAATCTTAAGAGAGAAGACTGAGCAGGACTGGGGAGTAAACTATACATAAAATCCAATACACCAAGACACAAAACTATCCATGGAAGTTAGTAAAACATGCAATTATTCGTTGGGTTGGCATACTTTATACACTTATAAAGGGACAAATATTAAATATTTTCAGATTTGTGGCTCTTCCAGTCTACCACAACTATACAACTCTGCTGTTGCACCACAAAAGCAGTTTGGATAATATGCAAACAATGCTCATGACAAGATTTGGCCCTGTGTATTCTAAAAGTTCATAAAGGAAAGGCCATTGGAGGTAAATCGTTTGTGATGAACTGCAGATTGTAGGGAAGGTAGTTGAGTAGAGTTTTATGATGGTTCTAGCAGACTTCCTAAGACCTCCCTGCTCTCTGTCTAGTGTTCTTTTTTTTATTTTTTATTTTTTTTGAGACAGAGTCTCACTCTGTGCCCTAGGCTGAAGTGTCATGGTCTCAGTATAACTCACAGCAACCTCAAACTCCTGGGCTGGGACTACAGGCACACACCACCATGCCTGGCTAATTTTTCTGTTTTTAGTAGAGATGGGATCTCACTCTTGCTAAGGCTGGTCTCAAACTCATGAGCTCAAGTAATCCTCTAGCCTTGGCCTTGCAGAATCCTAGAATTACAGGTGTGAGCACCACCATGCCCAGCTGACAACATTTTTTTATTAAAAAGAACCCAGGGAGGCTCAGTGCCCATAGTGGTGAGGGCACCAGCTACATACGCTGGGGCTGGCAGGTTTGAAACTGGCCTGGGCCTGTTAAACAACAATGACAACCACAACAACAACAAAAATAGCTGGGCATTGTGGCAGGCGTCTGTAGTACCAGCTACTTGGGAGGCTGAGGCAAGAGAATCATATAAGCCCAAGAGTTTGAGGTTGCTGAGAGCTGTGATGCCACGGAACTCTACCGAGGGCAACATAGTGAGACTCTGTCTCAAAAAAAGAAAAAACAAAAACAAGGATTCCCAGTATGACAACCCCATTCTATTCTGTGAAATGGGTTCTTCTAAAACTATAAAGTAAGAACAAGCATTTTTAGAGTATATTCTTCTAAGTTAGATTCCTCACCTTAACAAACCACCAGAATAATTTTCATGGTTCAGATTATTAAAGATAGTTTCAGAGGTTACAATAAATATCTTTACTAGCATCACATTTAGCTCTCATCAAAGGAAAAGATGCAAACTCACAAACTGAATTTGGCCAATAGTCGAAGTTACACTGTATTTCCTCTTTTCTTTGTATTCTACAATGTATAGCAAAATCAATATCATACATATACATGGTATGACGCACTCATTTTCCTTATCAGGTCACTCCTAACTATATGCTGGTTACACAATGTCAGAGTGGCAAAAACAAGAAATGATTGGTCATCCTTTTAGCATGTGGCCTATGCTTGTGTGAGTTATTAAGGACAGGCATGATGTTGGTAATTGATGATTAATGTTGTGGGAACAGATCTAATCCTCTCCTATTGTATGATAATGAAAGGCTCCACACAGCAAATCGATTATTTTCTGTAAGTGGTAGTATTTAAGAATCTCTCCTGGCCCCTGCCAATCTGCCAGGTTACCTTGCTTCTTCACTTGCTCCAGAAGAAGATCCTTCATGGCTGGTTCTTCTGCAAGATCAGAAGGGACTTCACCTTCACTATTGACAATACCCACACTGGCTCCGTGGTTAATGAAATACCTATGCAAACAAGATTTAGGATCGATATTATCTCCATCAATCTAATATCAATCTGTCTTCATGCATCTGGGGTTCAATGCACAGCAAAGCTTCTATTTGGGGGTTTTAAATATGGTCCCAGACAAAGTATCCTATTTTAATTTCTAACTCCATTACCCTTCAATACTTAGCACTGGAGGCTTCCCCATTTCCTGACTAGAACAATGCCAACAAATAGCATCTTTTTCATACTCACATAATATTAACCTCCACCCTCTGAATCCCAGTAGATAATATAAGGAAGGCATGTTGCCTCAAAACTTATCCACTATCTCTGAGATCCAAACACAGGTTTCAAAAAGGACTTACTGCACTTGTACTATTAGAAATGAAGAGAGTTCCCAGAAGATATGTAAAGAAGTAATTCGCACAGAAACTTTCCCACTGTCACAATGGAGTTTATAAAATAGTACTGTGGGTATGAAAATAGAAGAATAAAGCATGCCCTAAAATTTGAATGAATCTGCCTAAATTATGCCTCTGCAAAACTCTATCAACCATATATCTACATAAAATATTCCCCTAAGAAGGAATTAATATAATACTTGATCCTGAAAAAGAAAGGTCTGTGAACTTCCATACCTTACATGGTTCCTTTTCAATTTTCAAAGTGCTTTCACATAAAATTATGTCAACAGTCTTAGGCAAAATTCTGAAGTAGGTAATGTGGGTATTATCATCACCATTTTAAGAAGTTGAGGTTCATACATGTTAAATAACCTTCTCAAAATCACATAGCTGGAAAATGACAGAGGTTATGACCACAACTTTGACTTCAAGTTTTCATTTCTCTAGAGAGAGCATTTTGGGGGCAGTGATAAACTCAACGGGTTCTCACTTCTATCAAATACTCAGAAGAATTTAAAAGAAAAAAAAATTTTAATTAGACTCAATCCATTGAGTCTCCATAAATTGGTCACTTACTATGTTCAAGGAACTACATTTTAGTCAAAGTAGGAAATTAAAAAAAGATAATCAATAACTGGCCATTGCATTCAAAGAGTTGACAGAGGAGAAAGAATATGATTAAGACCACGTTTCTGCTTTCTCAGTGCCCAGTACCCAGTATAACAGAGACTCAGTAAATGTTTATAAATTTATAGGTTGATTCCACATACATAAAACTTAAAGGAATTCACAGTTCATCTAATTTTCAACCATCTCTTTCCTTCCTTAATAGTCTCAGAGGAAGATAGACCTTATTCAATCCCATGGCTAACTTCCCCCATCTGTACTCTTAATTCTATCAAGTAACCAGTATTCTGTCCATCATTTACACATATTCATTAGCTCCTCTCTTCTGATTCCTCTCCCTCAGACCTAAGGAACATTATACTACACCTTCTCTACCATGAAAAACCAAAATACAAATAACATATATAATAAGTACTCAATAAATGTTTATTGAATTGAAATGTACCTCATGCTTTATAATCAAACTGAATTACTTATTGTTCTCAAACACATCCCACTCTCATCCAGCCCTCTTTTATAGCTCAAGTAGTTTCCTTTAAATAAATGGAACACTTTTCCTTCTTGTTTCCCTTGTAGAAACCTTTCTTATCTTTCAAGGTCCATTTAAAATTCTTTTGCCTTCATGAAGACTTTGTCTGTTCTCACCAACTGACTTCTCTCTTTCCTTCCTTTAACCCTGTCCTTCCTCATCTCCTGCCCCTCAAACACTAACTCTGTACCCCTGTCCTGCCTTATACTCTACCTTGATGCAACCACTCCATTAGATTGAAAGCAACAATTGAAGGCAATAATTATGAGTTCCTCATTATTATGATTGTCACAGCATCTGACACCTCTACTCTAGGCACTCTATAAATATTGTTTGAATTACCTGAAACATCTTAATCACTCTATTCTGACATCTATTCCATCATTTATTAGATCAGGCACAACTGGTATACAGGTATACAGCCTCTGTTTCCCTCCTCTGATATGCTTTTAGGCCCATAATCAAGAAGATGCATTTCTAGGAAGAAATTTGACTATTTTTCTACTTTTTTGATAAAAAGTAAAAAGTGTCTTTAGCTTTACTTTTACTTAAAGAAAAATTAAATATCAGCCTATGAAGTCATATCTACTTTATCCCTGAGAATCCTTATAGTTGCTGAGAGACTCAGAAATAGCTACCAACTGAATAAATATGCCCTTGGAAAATAAAGCCTACTTATCCTTCCTAACTCATCACTGATATAAGGCCTTTTTGCTACTGTTCTAAGGTAGGAAGAAAGTACATGAAATGTATTCAAAAACTCAGAAAAAATTAGCATCTCAATAAACTACTACATAAAGCCAAACTAAATGCTCTCTCTACCTTGGGTCAATTTGCTCCTTCTAAGTTAAACACTTAATTCATAATAAAAAATGTAAAAACACCAGCTAACCAGTGTTAAGCCCGAACTCATTTTAAAATGAGGAAAAAGGCTCAGCACCCGTAGCACAGTGGTTACACTGCCAATCACATACACTGAGACTGGCGGGTTTGAATCAGGCCTGGGCCAGCTAAACAACAATAACAACTACAACACAAAATAGTAGGGCATTGTGACAGGTGCCTGTAGTCCCAGCTACTTGAGAGGCTGAGGCAAGAGACTTGCTTGAGCCCAGGAGTCTGAGGTTGCTATGAGCTGTGATGCCATGGCACTCTACCAAGGGTGACATAGTGAAATTCTGTCTCAAAAAAAAAAAATAGAATGAGGAAAAAATAGCCTCTAAATGTCCCCTTTTTTGATGTACCATACTGAGTTCAAATATAAGACAAAAAAAAGATTATCATGGAACATGAAATAGAATGTACTTGGATTCTTCCTGGAAAGCCAGTTCGCCTTTATTCATTTCTACTCCCTTAAAAGTTAAGAGTTCATGATGATTCTTCGAATACGGGTATAAAATATAAGATCTTTAAGAAATAAAAAGAAGGCTCGGTGACCATAGTTCAGTGGTTAGGGCGCCAGCCACATACATCACCAGGTTCAAACCTGGCCCAGGTCTGCTAAACAACAATGACAACAACAAAAATATAGCTGGGTGTTGTGGCAGGCGCCTGTAGTCCCAGCTACATGGGAGGCTGAGGCAAGAGAATCACTTGAGCCCAGGAGTTTGAGGTGGCTATGAGCTGTTGATGCCATAGCACTCTACTGAGGGCGACATAGTGAGACTAAAAAAAAAAGAAAACAAAGAAATAAAAGAAAAATAAGGAGATGGTTGAGGGTTGATCTCATTAAAACATTCTTCATTGGCCCAGAGGTAAAGCAACCAAATGATAACACAAACATCGGGGCTCTTTACCACTGTAGAAAAACAATGCTACATACTGCAAATAAATAAATAATGACAATGCAGTCAAAAGCTGTCCAATAATGATATGCCTAATGAAAGATAAATTAAAGGAGGCCATCCCCACCACCCACCACCCTCTGTAATGGATTCTGGTCTAGATCATCTCCTTCATGGTCAGACTTTCATATGTCAAATTTGGAATAATTTGTATGGGGGAATAGTAATTCTCACAGATTAATTTCATTTAAGGTAATATTTATTTGAGCCACAGGCCATTAAATTTTGAACTTAGTTCCAAAAAAACTATGTTCATCAATAAAGATGAATTAAAGAAATCATGTTAAAGGCACTTATAGTCATTCTCTATATTTAGTTTCATAAAAAGAGGATAATGCCAACACAAGTGATCCTAATTCTACGCAGAAACTCTCCTTAGAAAAGTGAAACAAAACCTTAGGGAAAAAAGGGAATCCTTGAATGTATCACATATGAAGCTCAACCATCACAAACATACCATCTGAATAAATAATAAAAAATCAGGCAGTGCAGTAGCTCATGCTGATAATTCTAACACTCTTAGAAGTCAAGGCAGGAGGACAGCTTGAGGTCAGGAGTTACAAACCAGCCTAAGCAAGAATGAGACCTCAGAGCTACTAAAAACAGAAAAACTGGCAGCGCCCACAGCTCAGTGGGTAGGGCGCTAGCCACATACACCAAAGCTGGTGGGTTTGAACCTGGTCCCAGCCAGCTAAAACAACAATAACAACTGCAACAACAGCAACAACAACAACAAAAATAGCCAGGCATTGTAGTAGGCACCTGTAGTCCCTGCTACTTGGGAGGCTGAGGCAAGAAAATTGCTTAAGCCCAAGAGTTAGAGGTTGCTGTAAGCTGTGACACCATGGCACTTGACCCAGGGCGAGAGCTCGAGACTCTGTCTCAAGTAAATAAATAAATAACAGAAAAAAATTAGCTGGGTCTGGCACCCATAGCTCCTGCTACTCAAGAGGCTAAGGCTAAAGGATCACCTGAATTCAGGACTTTGAGACTGCAGTGAACTATGATGATGCTACTGCACTCTAGCCTGGGCAACAGAGTAAGACCCTGTCTCAAAAAAGAAAAAATAAAAAAAACCAAAGAGGGGCCAACATGTTCTATAAATGTTTCTTAAATAAATGTTCTAATCATTTGAAAGTTAATCATGTTAACTCTGAGGCATCAGAATGTTGGCACTACTAGATAAGAATGAGAATCAGAGTCCTTCCTATGAGACTCGGAAAAGGGACAATCTATAGGACAAATAGCTGACTGACTTTTAGTAAATTAGAATAGAGTGAAGAACCAAGAATAAAGAAATCTGCACTGTTTATTTCTGTTGGCTTTGGTGCCAATCCAGTCATCCATGTTTTAGAACAAGCAGCTAGGCTGGGTGTGGTGGCTCACATCTGTAATCCTAGCATTCAGGGAGGCCAAGGCAGGTGCATTGCCTAAGCTCAGGAGTTTGAGACCAGCCTGAGCAAGAGCACTGTAGTGGGTGCCTATAGTCCCAGCTACTTGGGAGGCTGAGGTAAGAGGATCACTTGAGCCCAGGAGTTGCTGGGAGCTATGATGCCAGGGCACTCTACCAAGGGTGAAAAGTAAGATTTTGTCTCAACAACAACAACAAAAAAAACAAGCAGCCAAGTCAAACATCAGTGCTTCTGCTAATGCTTCCCTGACTCTGATTCTCCCTTTCTTTACCTCTTCCACTGAACATGCTTAGCATAACAGTAAATGCAGCAACTCAGGCAACCTGGGCAAATCAAATTCTATAGGAAGTCATTTTGGGGTTTCTATGGAGTTGCCAACATAATTCACTCTGCTGTTTGTTGAATAAGAGAAATGTAATGGAGCTCTAATTATTATTGAAAGGGGCCTTAAAATAACTGATTTGATTCACAGAACCACAGAATACCATGATTTATGTAGAAAATTTACCTTATCAATATAAATTTGCCCTTATCTAGAATACACTCGATTTTGCCTTGTTTTAAAGATGTTTCAGCTGCCTGAGTAGTTTTCCTATTTAAAAATAACCTTAAACAATCCAAATGCCCATCAATACATGAGTGGATTAATAATATATGCTATATGTATACCATGGAGTACTACTCAGCCATAAAAAATGGTGATCTTTTGTAACAATCTGGATTGACTTGGATACCATTCTTCTAAGTGAAGTATCTCAAGAATGGAAAAACAAATGCCACCTGCACCTAATACTAAATTGGAACTAACTGGTCAACACTTACATGCACGTATGGAAGTAAAACTCAAGAGGAATCAAGTAGGTGGTGGGGTAGGGTCGGGTTAATTCACACCTAATGGGTATAATGCACACATTCTGGATGAAGGACACACTTAACAACTTTGACCTAAAATGTACAAAATAGGCTCGGCACCTGTGGCTCATGCAGCTAAGGTGCCAGCCACATACACCTGAGCTGGCGGGTTTGAATCCAGTCCAGGCCTGCCAAACAACAATGATGGCTGCAACCAAAAAATAGCTGGGTGTTGTGGCAGGTGCCTATAGTCCCAACTACTTGGGAGGCAGAGGCAGGAGAATCGCGTAAGCCTAGGAGTTGGAGGTTGCTGTGAACTGTGATGCCACAGCACTCTAGCCAGGGTGAAAGCTTGAGGCTCTGTCTCAAAAAAAAAAAAAGTAATTTCTAATTTGTAGAGAGGATTAAATGAGTAATATAATTTGTATATATGTAAATTCTGTTGGGTCATTCACCAGTTCAATGGCTCTCTCCTTTGTACTTGGAATAACATCTACACTCCTACTCATAGCCTTTGCCTGGGGGACTTCATCCTGCCACTTCCCTCCCTCTTCCTCCACTTTAAATATATGTGATCTCTCCTTGTTCATTACACACCAAGTTTACTCATCGCTCAAAAATATTGTCATGTGTAAAATGTACAAAATAAACTACGTAACCAAAACATGTATACTCTATAATATTCTCAACTGTAAAACAATTTTTTAAAATAACCTCCCTCATTATTCTTTCATACAACAGATATTTATTTTAGTGCCTCTTATATCCCAGGTACTATGTGGTCAGGATTCTTCTTCCCAAGGGAGTAGCAACTAGTTGCCATAGGGGTTAGTAGCTATTAATGTATCTTATTAAGCACAGCCATTCAATTAACCTGAAGAACACGTGCCCTTCTCTACCTGTCCTTTGTTCCACATATTTAGGCTCATTCTTCTGCTATTAACTATGTAAGTGCTATGATCAGTATGCCAGGAGTTTTCTTCCTTCATTTGTCCTAGGCACTGATTTTTTAAAAAACAACAGAATGGTTTTACAAAGAATTTTAGAAAAAAAATCTTCAGGCCTGCCTATATGTTTAATATGTGCCAAGATACCATTGTTCAGAAATTGAACTTAGTGGCTCAGCGCCTGTAGCTCAGGGGCTAGCGCACCAGCCACATACATCGGAGCTGGCAGTTTCAAACCCAGCCCAGGCCTGCCAAACAACAATGACAACAACAACAACAGCAAAAAATAGCCGGGCATTGTGGCGGGTGCCTGTAGTCCCAGCTACTTGGGAGGCTGAGGCAAGAGAATAGTTTAAGCCCAAAAGTTTGAGATTGCTGTGAGTTGTGATGCCACAGCACTCTATGAAGGTGACATAGTGAGACTCTCTCTCAAAAAAAAAAAAAAAAAGAAAGAAAGAAAGAAGGAAATTGAACTTAGTGCAAAGAGACAGATATACTTAAAAATGTAAATTACCTGAAAATAGAAGCAAATAAAAAGTTTTAACTAAAAATTATGAATTTAGCACCTAATATAACACATGGTATCAATAATGCTATAAAAAAACAACTCAACTTCTTGCTTTTGTAATCTGTAATAAAGATTATAACTACTTATGAAATTATAATTCTTTTTTTTCCTTCATAAGTTCACAAAAACTCATTTTTTTTAATTGTTGCAGAGTCATTATGAAATTCTAATTCTTAAGAGCAGAGGAAAAACGAAGGCTATTCTTGCAAATATTGCAAACCCACAGAGACTCACTCACTCTGCTATGTTGAGATAGCCACAGGAAGCTGCTGCATGAAGGGGTGTCCAGCCCTCATTGTCTTGCTGATTTACGTTGGCTCTGTTCTCTACCAAAAATTTTACCATGTCCAAATTTTCATCAATACAGGCCTGAAAAGAAAAGTCCATTCATTAATTAAACAAGTATTCATTGCATAGACAATACTCAGCAGTTCTAATGATACATTATAGTAGAACCTCTGTAAATTGACCGCACAGAGGACTGTAGCAAACTGGTCAACATATGGAGGTGGTCAACATAAGAAACTAGGTCTACTGTACTGATACATACATGTGGTACATGTCTGGTCTATGAAAATTAGGTCAACTTAAGGAAGTGGTCAATGTGGAGAGGTGGTCAACTATGGAGATTGTACTGTAATTTCTATTTCTTTCATTCTATGTTTCCACAGCAAGACTTTTAAGCTTTGCAATCTTGGCAAGCTCCTTAATGTCTCCATGTCTCATTCCCTCAGCTGTGAAACAGGTATAATGATACATAATCTTATTTACAGCACTATTAGGATTAATTGTACAAGTGATTTTTATAAGTGCATTTCAATACAGCAGGGGCCCTGCTCCTACAATGTGGAAGTGTCATACAGCAAATATACAAAAAGGCTAATTACCTCTTCCTGTTATCTTGACGTTTCCCCCAACTTCCTGATATTTACTAATTTATAAAACTTTTTCTCAGCAAAGTTTTGTTTTGTGTGTCCATTGGATTATAAACTTTATTTAAAAATACAAAAAAAAGTGATTTCTAAAGTGCAACAAATAGGTGGGCTGTTTCATCGTTTCATCATTACATCATGAAAAGAAAGAAAACACTGATTTTTTTAATGAACATAAAGGATAGAATGATCATTTCAAACAGAAGAAATGTATTTTCTCTTCATCCATTTTCTGAATAGCTTCAAATAATATGACAAAGTATGTTTGTAGTTAGGAATAGTTAGGGATCCTCATCTACCCACATCATGGCTGCAGTTAGGAAAAAGCAGAGCTTTTTTGAATAAAGGCTTTAGGGTTATCATAAGCCTAAAGGAAACAGTCACAAACAGCAATGAGATCTGCAAAAACCAAAAAGGCTGACTTGACATAGCTATAGAATAGAAAAGACGCAGAAGGCCCACAATGACAAAGGTAATCAACATCAAGGCTTAGATAGTTACAAAACAGGAGATTAATTCAGGATCTAGAAATAAGTAAGACCCCCTTCTTAAAACTTACCTTTTCATACCCTCCTTTAAAAAAAAAAAGTTAAAACTTTAGCTGAGGAAGAATTACCCACATTAAATGACTTTCACATTAAGACATTATTTGCTTTTTCATAGTGTTGACATTAATGATGCAAAAGCAAGGGTGGGTAAAAGGCTGATCCTTAGCATGAATCAAGACAATGTCATCAAAAGACAATAGTAGGCACTGTATTCTTCCTCACTACACATTCATAGCTGAAAAATCAAATAAATAAAAGCCCAGTATCACTTAAGAATGGCCTTGATAATGGGTGGTGCCTGTGGCTCAGTGGGTAGGGTACCGACTCCATATACCGAGGGTGGCGGGTTCAAGCCTGGCCCCAGTCAAACTGCAACAAAAAAATAGCCGGGCATTGTGGCGGGCACCTCAGCTACTCAGGAGGCTGAGGCAAGAGAATTGCCTAAGCTCAGGAGTTGGAAGTTGCTGTGAGCTGTGATGCCACAGGATACTACCAAAGGCAATAAAGTAAGACTCTGTCTCTACAAAACAAACAAACAAAAAAAGAATGGCCTTGATGAAGTAGTAAAAATTATTGCTTTTATTAAATCTCAATCCTTGAGCATGTAAATCTTTGTTATATTCTACAATTTCACAAAATCGAAAGTATACTTAAATTGCTGCATACACAAGTATGATATTTGATTTTAGGAAAAACCACTTGTGCATCTGGGTTATGCAATGAAATTAAGCTGCTCTGTTCATAGAATACTCTTTTTACTCAAAAGAATAACAAACAAGCAAGTTACAGTTTTTCAGACTTGAAAATGAACAAAGTGAGCCTGTCATTTCAAAGAAAATAACTGGTATTTGCTGCAATGATAAAATTTGACCACTGGAATAAAAATGAGAATTTTGGGAAATATAGCCACCACCATGAGCTTGGTACCTTTCCAATACTCTTCTGATGAAATCAGTGGGACTATCAAACAAATGTGAATTATTTATATTACATAACATATAAATAATATGGAGGATCTGTACAAATGCAATGGATATTGGTACATTTTCCAAATTACTAAATGCAAGTGTTAGAAAGTCATGTATGGGTAAAAGATTCATTCAAAGTACAAGTTAGACCAATGGGTTTTAATGTGACAGAATAAGAAAAGTCCACTGATATGATTTCATTTTCCACACTGCAACTAACATTTTAAAAACTATCAGTTCTTAAACTAACATTTCAGAAATTATTATTTTTTGTAGTATAGTATCCAAAAAAACAAAACCCACAATTGTCTAAACAGGCTATTAAAATATTCCCTTTTTCAAAAATATATCTATGTGGGGCTAGACTTTATATACTTAAATCAAAATAATATAACAGATTGAACACAAACACTAAAAGAAAATTGTAAAAATATAAAACAATACCCCTGTATTCTCACTGGGCTTTTTTGTTTTTGAAAGTATATAGGTATTTGTAATTAAAATATATGATTTAGGTCGGGCACTGTGGCTCATGCTTGTAATCCCAGCACTCTAGGAAGTGGAGGCAGCTGGATTGCTTGAGCTCAGGAGTTCGAGACCAGCGTCAGCAAGAGCGAAAATAGCTGGATGTTGTGGCAGGCAACTATAGTCCCAGCTAGTAGAGAGACTGAGGCAAGAGAATCACTTGAGCCTAAGACTTTGAGGTTGTTGTGGGCTATGCCATGGTATGCCACTGTCTTCAAACCACCAAGAGATATTATATGGTTTTAATGAGCAACTGTTTAAATAATAAAAGATTACTGTGGGCAGAATCAAAGTTAGAACTCCAAAGCACCTTCATAATTACAGAACTTAAGTGGTACATCTGATACCAAGAGAACTTAAAAGAACTTACTCCAGATATAAACCCCGTGTCAATCCTGCCTAAAGCAGGGGGATAGATGAAAAAAAGGCTGACTCCATTTAGAAGAAAATTTAATTAAGTAACTCTGGCTACAAAAAGCATTTTTGTTAATTTTTCTTAAACCCTTTGATAATCCTTTTACAATTACTAAGATTAGCTAAACATATCAACCTAGATTTGATTTGATACAATATAATATATTCCTCCAATCTGACCTGTTGAGGCCAATCTGGCTTTTATAGCCAGTATTCAAAATGGTCTCCTTTTCAACAGCAGCTCCAGAAATTATATTTCCTCTATGACATTTTCTTAGGTTTATCAATTTCCATAAGCATTCCCCATTTACAGTTTACTTCTGTACCCTGTAAAATATTTTTAAATTCTTCATAATATTTTAAAATTCATAATTATGCTTATCCCTAAATTGGTCATAGATTATATGTCTGCCAGTCTGCAATTCCGTATGTCTAGCCAACCCATTGCAGAATATCACACTCCAAACCGTATGTAAAGATTTTTAACTTAAAGAAATGGAAGAGGACACTTTTCAAAAAGGTACTGAAATTCAGGGAGAAGAAAGTGTTTTAAAGCTTGTGCTAAATACTCTCTTTGCCCTTAACAACTCCTATGTCAAGACAGTCAAATGTGCCGCCTTAATAACCTGTGTGAGCAAGGACAGTTTGATCAACTTCTTCTTGCTTGGTTGCAAAATTTCTTTGGCTCTGAAAGAACAGTCTAAAAACTTAGCTCCAATGTCCACATTACTACCAAGCAGACTTCTGGTAGCCAATGTTTTCAAGATCATTCTTTGCCCTTTGAAGATGACAGCAGCCAAATTCCACAGGGCCTAAAATAAGCCCAGCTAGTCCAGGTATCTCTTTCCTTCTCTCTTACATCTTACATCTCCCTCCTTCTCCCTCATTTCTTTACTCTCCTTTACCCTATCACTACTTTAGTTCTTTTCCTTTTAAATTTTATGATATTGTGTCTATAAACCTCAAATCCTTGATACCAAAACATATATATATATGTTTTTTTGAGATGAGGCCTTGCTATGATTTCCTACCTGGTCCCAAACTTCTGGGCTCAAGAAATCTTCCCTCCTCAGCCTCCCAAGTAGCTGGGATTATAGGCACAAGACACCCAATTTGATACAAAAAAGATTTTTTTTTTTTTTTAAGACAAAGCCTAAAGCTGTTGCCTTGGGTAGAGTGCCATGGCATCACAGCTCACAGCAACCTCCAACTCCTGGGCTCAAGCGATTCTCCTGCTTCAGCCTCCCAAGTAGTTGGGACTATAGGCACCTGCCACAACGCCCGGTTATTTTTTGGTTGCAGCCATCATTGTTGTTCAGCAGGCCTGGGCTGGATTGGAACCCGCCAGCTCAGGTGTATGTGGCTGGCACCTTAGCTGTTTGAGCCACAGGTGCCAAGCCTTGATACAAAATTTTTATGGGAATGATATGATAAGGAAATTTTAGAGAACAAAAGAAAAACCTGGCCTAATATAATCAGATCATCAGTCTCTGGAAGAATAAACTTAGAGAAAATAAAGTAGGCCAAATCATTTCCTATACCCTCCTCAAAGAAAAGAATGGTATATTGGGGGTTTTTTTGTTATTTTTGTTTGTTTTGAGACATAGTCTCACTTTGTCACCCATGGTAGAGTACCCTGGCGTCATAGCTCAGAGCAACTTCAAACTCTTGGGCTCAAGCGATTCTCTTGCCTCAGCCTCAGCCTCCTGAGTAACTGAGACTACAGGCGCCCGCCACAAGGTCCAGCTGTTTATTTATTCATATTTTTTTAGAGATGGGGGTCTTGCTCTTGCTCAGGCTGGTCTCAAACCTATGAGCTCAAGCAATCCACTAACCTCAGCCTCCCAGAGTGCTAGGATTACAGGCATGAGCCACCATACCAAGAATGAGTTTGCATACCAGCCAATGCATATAACCTTTAGTGGGGTAT
The DNA here is from genome assembly GCF_000181295.1 of Otolemur garnettii. NCBI lineage: Eukaryota > Metazoa > Chordata > Mammalia > Primates > Galagidae > Otolemur > Otolemur garnettii. The sequence goes on from NW_003852450.1 coordinate 6,898,300, forward strand.
CTAACCTAAGTACCAGTGCATGTACGTACTCATGTATTGCATTGAGAATACCACCTACCTTACAGGGTTTTGTGAAGATAAAAGAAGATAAACCCTTTGGAATAGCTCCTAACATTGTTTTTAAGTCAATAGTTGAAGAAATAGCAACTTCCTCAGGGGTAGGAAAAGCCACAAAATGTATGTACTTGTCACTTATCACTGCCTCTTCCACCTCTAGTATCTTATGGAAGGAAAGCAGTTTGGTTAAAAATGTCTTTGAACTAGCAAGGTTTTGTAGCTTGCTTTTCAATCTGACTTCAGAAAATTTTCTCTCTAATGTTCAGAATCCTGTGAGTTCCTAAATTCAGGAGCTATATGAATAAAACAGTATGTACCATGATTAAACTGGAAGAGAATCATCTTTCCAGGTGAGACCAACCAACAGTTGTAGGTCAGTTACTTTTTTTTTTGCAGAGAGTCCCACTCTGCTGCCCAGGCTAGAATGTGTCATAGCTCACAGCAACCTCAAACTCCTGGACTCAAGCAAGCCTCTTGCCTCAGCCTCCTGAGTAGCTATGACTACTGGCACCCACTACCATGCCCAGCTAGTTTTTCTATTTTTAGTAGAGATGGGAGTCTCGCTCTTGCTCAGGCTGGTCTTGAACTCCTGATCTCAAGCAATCTACTCACCTTGCCTCCCAGAGTGCCAGGATTATAGGCGTGAGCCACTGCACCCAGCCCACTTACTCTTATAAAGTACCTTGGAGTGACTGTTCTCATGAGCTTGCTCTCACTCTCTCTACCTTTTTTTTTTTTTTTTTTGCCTCCAAAAGAAGGAATATGACTAAAGCATGGATGAGACACAAATGTTCCCTGAAAACCTTCTCAAGTGAATAATGACTAAATTTAGATGCCCTTCTGCCCACTCAATCTGCAGCTGTGCTGCTGACTCATTCACGACTGAAGCATGGTAGATGAACAAATCTGCCCATGTATAAAACTGTGTCCAGGGATGTGGACTCCAATGCCAAGCCTCTACACAGAGCTGTGCTAATTCTTCCAGACAGACAGGTCTTTCCTTTTCTTGGGAAGCAGGCTAAACAAGATTTTGATGTTACCAATGACAACAATGAAGACATTCTTTGCCTTTAACTCAAATTCCTTCTGTTATGGCTTAAGTTCATCTCCTATTTTGCATTCCCAAAGACACACAGAATATTACTAAAGAACTTGTTCTATGCTCTTGAAGAAATGGAGATATGACTGAATTATTAGTCCAAAAGAACTATTTAGAAAAATTGCCAGGTAATAAATTAAGGCTTCCTAAAATCAGCATGTCACATTTCTCTGGCAATGACGATCTCCAAGGAAAAATACTTGATTTTGCCAATAAAATGAGGAAAGAGCACTGTGAGCTCTCTACTGTACCTGATATTGCTCTCTCAATATCAAAGGCAAAAGTGGCTAATGGTTGCTAAATGCCAAAGTTAAATCTGGGAGTGCAGAGAAAGCCTGAAAAAAAACAAAGCCTTCTTGGTTCCCAAAATAGCGTACAACTGTCACCACCACCAAGTGCTGGCTTTAAGAGCTGATCTAGCTATTGTGCCTCAGAATATGGCTAATACTACCTGCCTCAGCCTCAGAATAACTCTCTTCCCCACAAAACCTAGCATTAGGTGCCTGGGTAAATGTTATACCAGAAGCTAAGCTTAGTGCAGCCTAACACCTACTTGTCTGGATTTTTCAGCCTATGTTTGCCTTGATTTTAATATATCACACTGACAAAAGTTTTGGGAGGGTACATTAAAAGACTACCAACAGAGTAAAAAGGTAACTCACAGAATGGGAGAAAATATTTGCAAATCATCTATCTGTTAAGGTATTAATACCAGAATATACAAAGAACTCCTAAAACTTAACAAAAAAACCCAATTCAAATGGGCAAAGGATTGAACTGACCTGTCCCCTTAGATATACAAATGACCAACAAGCACATGAAAAGATGCTCAACAGCATTAATTACTAGAGAAAGGCAAATCAAAATCACAATGAAATACCACCTCACACCCATTAGGACGACTATTATCAAAAGAACATAGGGTGGTGCCTGTGGCTCAAGGAGTAGGGTGCCAGCCCCATATGTTAGAGGTAGCGGGTTCAAACCCAGCCCTGGCCAAAACTGAAAAAAAAAAAAAAAAAAAAGAACATAAAATAACAAAAGTTTTGACAAGAATGTGGAAAAATGAGAACCATTATGTATAGCTCATGGGAATGCAAAATGGTATAATATCTATGGAAAACAGTATAGTAGGGCCTCAAAAAATTAAAAATAGAATTACCATTTCTATTCTATTCAAAAATAGAATTTGGGTATATACTCTTTGAAAAAATATGGTCTCGGCTCGGCGCCTGTGGCTCAAGCAGCTAAGGCACCAGCCACATACACCTAAGGTGCCGGGTTCAAATCCAGCCTGGGTCCACCAAACAACAATGATGGCTGCAACCAAAAAATAGCCGGGCATTGTGGCAGGCGCCTGTGGTCCCAGCTACTTGGGAGGCTGAGGCAGGAGACTCACTTGAGCCCAGGAGTTGGAGGTTCCTGTGAGCTGTGACGCCTCAGCACCCTACCCAGGGGGACAGCTTGAGGCTCTGTCTCAAAAAAAAAAAAAAAAAGAAAAGAAAAAATATGGTCTCAAAGAGATGTGTACTCTCATGTTCACAGCAACATTATTCCCAGCAACTGAAATGTGGAAGGCTATAATCCCAAGAGTCCACTGCTAGATAAATGGATAAGCAGAATATTGTATATACATACAATGTATATATTCCAAAGCATCTGTGACCCTGCTGACATCTTGATTTCAGATGTTTGGCTTCTAGAACTCTAAGAATAATTTTCTGTTGTTTTAGGCCACCAAGTTTGTGATAATTTGTTTAAAAAGCCACATGAAACTGATACAATTGGCACAGGGAATCAGAACCTAGAAAGTCTGCCATATTCTTACCCCTTGCTAGTAACTGAAAATCACAGCAGTGATTGATCCCTCCTTTGTCATATAAAAAGTTGTCAATAATTATACAACTTTTTTTTTTTGAGACAGAGTCTCAAGCTGTCACCCTAGGTAGAGTACCGTGGCATCACAGTTCAAAGCAACCTCAAACTCCTGGGTTTAAGTGATTCTCTTGCCTCAGCCACCCAACTAGCTAGGACTACAGGTGCCCGCCACAATGCCCAGCTATTTTTTTGTTGTTGCAGTTGTCATTGTTGTCTTAGCTGGCTGGGGACAGTTTCAAACCTGCCAACCCCAGTGTATGTGGCTGGTGCCCTACCCACTGAGCTACAGGCACCGCCCTAATTATACAACTTTTTAAAAAACAACTACATTAAGCAGAAAGTATTTTTTGTTTTTTTAATTACCAAGTTTTAGCTCAAACAGCAAAACCCTGGAAGATCTAACCATGGTTCTCACATTAACATTCTGTCGAAGGTATTCTGGCAAAGGACTGAAATTAAAAACAGGGTAGTAATACATATTGATGACCCAAGCACAAAGTCCTTTTGCTCTAACTAGATAGCCTCTTCATATGCCAACGTAAGGATGATCAGTCTTTATAGTGAAATAATAGAAAATTATTAACTCAAAGTCTTTCAATAAGGACCAAAATCTGTCTCTCTACCTGCTTTCTTTCTCTTGCCTGCAGAGAATCCCCATCCATGTGGATTCCTATTTTCACAAACCATTTAGGAACCAAATGGCCTTCTGACAAATAAGTTTGGTGGAACTACCCCCATCTCTGTATGTTGGCTCACAGTGACAGCCCTCTTTGTCTGGCAACACTGAGGCAAGCCTGCTGTCTGGTCTTCACTCCTCCCCTAGTTTAAATACACTGGGAAAACTCAAGTCTATTAGCCCTTAATCTCCATACCTACTGACCACTTAACCCAAACCAAGTTCCACCTCTTCCCTAAAACACACTCTGTTACAACCCCACCTGTACAACCTCTCACTGGAGTAACTCTGACAGGAATTTGTCCATCTGGGACAGTGAAAGGGGCCCCAGAAAATATGCAAGAACTCAAGATCTGCTCCTTTCCATCAACTTTTCCACTTGCCTCGATGACGTCAAGATCTTTTTCCTATTTGGAACCTCTACCTATCTACACCTCCCAGCAAACTGAACTGACACTAGCACTCCTATTCTGCTTTCCCCTGATATATCCCTCTTCCCAAACAACAAACAGGTCCCAAACCCCCTTCACACCTTGGAACTAAGCTTGCCATTCAACTAATCCCTCGAATCGTGGCAGGGGAGGGAAGCCATTATACTTTTATACAGGAGACTTCCTGTTTTACACCAACGAGTCTGACCTGGTCTGAGAGGGCTTCGCCTGAGTCTGGGAACATGCCATCCACCTGCAGTCTCAAAATGATGAATCCTGGTTCAAAAGCCCCTGGGGACACTGTATCTTACCCCTCTTGGGCCCCTCACTGCAATCCTCCTGTTGTTAACCACTGCCCCTTGCGTCATCCAATTTCTGCCCTCATTTATTCAAGACAAGGTAAACAAAGTGTCAACCACAGTTGCTGCCCAATTTCTATTGCTTCCAATGCACCCCAAACCTGTGCAGCCCTATCAACACCTGACTCATCCCACTGATGATAACCATAACCTTTTCAGCCAGAAGCAGTTTTGGAAGACTGACCATTGTCCCATCGCCCTTTTAAAAAGAGCTGGGAATGTTGGAAGTCTAATGCAGCCCCATGGGAACTCTTCCCCCCTCTTCCCTGACAGAACAAAAAACCACAGAGGACCTAGCTAGCCCTGCCCCTAAGGTTTGCAATGGAAGGACCCTAGCCCACCAGAATCCTCCAACAGGGAGTGGAATCTAACCACCCCCTATGGCCCTATACAAAAAGAGCCCCCTATATAAAAAGAGGCCTCCGGCTCAGCGCCTATAGCTCAACCGGCTAAGGCGCCAGCCACGTACACCTAAGGTGGTGGGTTCCAATCCCCAGCCTGGACTTGCCAAACAGCAATGACGGCTGCAACCAAAAAAAAAAAAAAAAAAATAGCCAGGTGCTGTGGCGGGCGCCTGTGGTCCCAGCTACTTGGGAGGCTGAGGCAGGAGACTCGCTTGAGCCCAGGAGTTGGAGGTTGCTGTGAGCTGTAATGCCACGGCACTCTACCCAGGGGGACAGCTTGAGGCTCTGTCTCAAAAAAAAAAAAAAGAGGCCTCCAATCACCCTCAGCAGACACTGTCTTTGGCCTGCTGTCCCTTTCATTAAACCTGGCCTAAACCTCTCCACTTTCTGGTTTTGTCTCTAGGTACACTGCCAAATCCCCTTTCAGCCTAGAAATTATATAGTCATCCATCAGTATCCATGAGAGAACAGTTCCAAGATGCCCTGAACATCCCCAAATCCACTGATGTACCTTATATAAAATGGCATAGTATTTACATATAACCTAAGCACATCCTTCTGGATATTTTAAATCATCTGTAGATTATTTATAATACCTAATATAAATATAATATAAATAGTTGTTATACTGTATTTTTTAAATCTGCATCGTTTCTAGTTGTTGTATTGCTATATTTTAATTGGCTTTTTTCCCAAAATATTTTCCATCCACATTTGGTTGAATCCACAGTTGTGGAACTCACAGATACAGAAAGCCAATTATTCAAGTAAATTAAAGGTGATAAAGGAGTCAGTAAATTCGGAAATCTCCACCATCAGCAGATCATCACCAGGAGAAGGTTTTAACATATTAGAAGTTAAGATTGACTGATCCAGTGCTTGAATCAGTCCTTCCAAGTACATGTCTCTCTATTCTAATCATGATATAGCATAACTATCGCTTAAGTGAGAATCATAATAGCAGTCTGTGCTCATAGGACAGGTGACTCCATGAACTGTGAGCCCTGTGTAAAAGACTCACAACCCCACTGGCAGAGATAGTTTGGCTCCCAGATGGTGAGATCTATATCTGATTATGTACTCAGTGGTAAGGCAGGCTCTGGACAGAGATCTGTACCCTTTCAAGATAGACAGCCAAGAAAGACAGCAGAAGTAAAGAATTTTCCATGGAGTGTCATACTAATTAAGATTTTTGTTCTTAGTAAACTGGTATATTATCCTAAGACTGCAAACGTTTACAAGCTGGGCCCACAGAACATCTTCTTTCAAAGTACAAATATTACTTTGCTGAAGGGTTAACAATAACTAATTTCAAAAATGTGTTCATTCTGGATTTTTTTTTTTGAGACAGAGTCAAGCTGTTACCTCTACCTAAGTAGAGTGCTGTGGCATCACAGCTCACAGCAACCTCAAAGTCTTGGGCTTAAATAATTCTCTTGCCTCAGCCTCCCAAATAGTTGGGACTATAGGCACCCGCCACAATGCCCGGCTATTTTTTTCTGTTGTAATTGCAGTTGTTATTGTTGTTTTAGCTGACCAGGGCCCAGTTGGAACCCTCCAGCCTCGATGTATATGGCCAGCGCCCTACCCACTGAGCTACAGGCGCCACCCTCATCTTGGATTCTTATAAGCCAAGTCTTCTCTAAATGCTCTAAGCCTTTACCCTTCAATGTTTCCCTCAACTTTCTCTATGCCCCTTCCATTTATCTACCTAAACAAAGAAAAGTTCATTAGACTGTGTTACACATGTCACCTCAGCAACTTCTGTACTATATATAGGCATATATATGTCTGATTTCGCTCTTATCATCAAGTTTTTTAAAAAGTTGAGGAGAAAGAAGATGAAAAGTTGAATCTTCTGGCTCGGCGCCTATGGCTCAAGTGGCTAAGGTGCCAGCCACATACACCCAAGGCGGTGGGTTTGAATCCAGCCCGAGCCCGCCAAACAACAATGATGGCTGCAACCAAAAAATAGTCAGGCATTGTGGCGGGCGCCTGTAGTCCCAGCTACTTGGGAGGCTGAGGCAGGAGACTCGCTTGAGCCCAGGAGTTGGAGGTTGCTGTGAGCTGAGATGCCACGGCACTCTACCCAGGGGGACAGCTTGAGGCTCCTGTCTCAAAAAAAAAGTTGAATCTTCTCTAAGCTCAAAGATCATCTTCAGACAAAAGTATTATAATTCCAATATCTAAATCCCTACTTCTTAATTGCTAATAATCCTAATTTTGAGGAACAATAAATAGAGCCCAGTAATTGTAGTAAAAATCCCAGCATGACTTTCTCTCAGGTCAGAGGAATACACATAACTGAGTAACTCTTAACACTTTTTCTTTAAATTTTTTTTTTTAAGAGACAGAGTCTTACTTTGTTGCCCTCAGTAGAGTGCTGTGGCGTCACAGCTCACAGCAACCTCCAGCTCTTGGGCTTAGGTGATTCTCTTGCTGCAGCCTCCCAAGTAGCTGGGACTAGAGGTTCACACCACAACACCCAGCTATTTTTTTGTTGCAGTTTGGCCAGGGCTGAATTCAAACCCACCACCCACTCACTGAGCCACAGGCGCCACCCATAACTCTTAACACTTTTATATAAGTAAGAAAGTCCTGAAATTACTTTCTTACAAATTCTGCACATAAGATCTGAGACATGCTAAATAATGAAATGATTCACCTTAACAGACTTGATCAAAAGAGTTTCCTTGGAAAAACTAAGCGGTAAACGAAGCAAAGAATGGGGCAGCTGGAGCAAGAAACATTAGGACTTTTATTTTACCATGAAGAAACTTAGCCCAGAAAAGTTACATGACTTATTTAAGGTCACATGTTCAGTTGTAGAAGCACCTAAATGCTTTCAACCTAATGATTTAGAGGTGTCCGAAATAGAGTTCACAGGCTAGGGTTAAGATACCACTTGGCTTATGGAACAATTTTAATGCCTGATCCATTTCCCTAAAAATAACTTTACTTAAGCATATATAGAGTAAACTGATATTATTCTGGCCCTCTAAAAATCTTATATGAATAATGTGGCCAAATGGTCGATTTGAGTTGGTCACGCCTAGCTAGATTAAATGAAAAACACAAAGATCCTGCTAAAGTGCTTTAGTTATCACTCTGTTTTTTAGCATGAGTCTGGATTAGAAAACTCTCTCATATCTTGGCTACCTGTCTTAACCACAGCCCCCCAACAGTCTACACTGTTGCCAACTTGGCATGTAGAGTAAATTGCTGTCCCATGGAGAGGGATTTTTCTATTTAACTCCAGATCACTCTGTGCCCATAAACAAGTGTTTCATAAGCCACAAGAGTACAGCCTGAAAGCTATGGCATGGGCAATGCTCCATATCTGTCAAGTAAGCCTAGAGAAAAGAAGGCAGGCAATTCTGGGACTTCAGTTGGGTAAGAAGTGAAAGCCACAAAGAAAATTACAGGAAATTTAAATTTTCAGAAAGTATAAATCAGTATACCAAATTTTATCCCTAAAATGAGACAATAAATAAGAGGTTGTTATTTTTCCAGCGTTATTTTCATCAAGAGTTTTGTTTATGTAGAATATAAATGTCTTAACACAATGACGAAGAAAAAGACATGAAGGCTATGTTAACCAGTTGGATGAAAGCACTTCAAATTGTATAGAAACAGTACACTGTACCCCATGATAGTATTAATGTACACTGTTATGATTTAATTAAAAAAAATAAAAATGACTTGAATAATTAAAAAAAAGAGTTTTGTTTAGTAAAAACCAGTAATATATTAGCCCATATCACTTTTTGTCACGTCCCCCTTAAGTAGAGTCCCTTATATGGTGAAGATTGAGAGAGAGGCACTTCGACCGGCAGAGAATTCTCAGACCACCAAGGCTTATAGGAAAGGTCTTTATTGGTGGGGGGAGGGAGGCTGCAGAGCAGCACCAAGGAGGAGAGAAAAGAGGGGAGAGAGATAAGGAGAGAGTGGGGAAGAGAAGAGAGAGAGTAGAGAAGAACAAGGGGGAAGAGAGAGAAAAGAGAGCAGAGAAAGGAGGTAGAAGGAGGGGAGAGAGAGAAATGGCGGGGGTGGGGGCATATTCTTATATACGGGAGTTTTAGAATGGTGACGGGCTGGTGGGATAACCAATAAGAAGTTATTCCTCCAGCGGAAAGAGCCATTAGGGGCGGGCAGCGGGAAACTGGAACAGGGTGATGAGGTAAGTAGGCCATTCCCTGTGCTAGGGGAAGAATTGTAAGTTTAAGGGTAGGAAGGGGCTTTTTTAGGAGAAGGGACTTTCTGAGGCAATAATCTAACAAAGATGCTAGAGAAAGCAGTTAAGAGCACAGACTATGGAATAAGATTTTCTGTGTTCAAATCCCACATCTACTAGTTACTAGTACTGTGTTCTTTTAACAAGTTATTTCTATATGCTTTAGGTTCTTCATCTGCAAAATTATCATACCAATCACAGTAACTACTTCACATGATGATAATTAGGCATATGAACTAATGTACTAGCATACATTTAAATGCTATGTAAGTGTTAGTTGCTGTTATTATTATTATCACCCTTGTATCATCCCTAAAAGTTAGCAAAGGACATTCCTTTCTACACAAGAAAGGGCAAAAACTCATATTCTTAAGCATAAAACAAACTCTGTGCGAGTTCCTATATATGTGATTAGACCACACAGTTAGAAGAAAATGAATTAAAGTTAGGATTAGAAGAAAGGAAAAACAGGATGGGATTCCTATAGCTGATTCTCATAGCTAGTAAAGGAAATTCAAGGGCTGCAGACTAGGTTTTACCATAATAAAGTCACTAGCTGCTGAGGGTCCATCAAGTCTATTGTTAGCATGAGCAGAAAACCTGAGAAGACAGATTTAAGATCCGGATCTGACACTGACTCATGTTACCAAAGAACAGGTTAAGAATTTGTCTCAGTAATCAGTGTTCCCTGATTGTAAAGTGCTTTTCCATTTATTCATGTAACAAATATTTACTAAGGCCTGTACTATGCCAGACACAGTTCTTAGGAGGAGATGTAGGAATCAAAAATGATTAAGACTTTCCCATTTGGTGGTAGAGACATGTAAATGATACAATATAACAGAAATCATACTTTAAATGAAGAGATAAGTACAAAGTGCTCTAGTACAGAGTAAGATGTCACTGTCTAGGGGAGACAGGAAACACCTCCTAGTATGGATATTATTTCTTCTTATAAAGGAGAACGAGTTAGCCTGCTGGAAAATGCAGCAATGAAGAAGGCCTGAAGCAAAAAGGACAGTATACACAAAAGCTTGCAAGAGAGAAGATGATAGTTTTCTGAACGGTGCAAGTTATGTATGCTTGTACTCAGATGGGGGGCATTCACAGAAATCTGAGTAGGGCTTCATTTACCATGCTGGGGAATTTGAACTTTGCCCTGTAGGATAACAGGAAATAGGAGGAGAAACACTGGCCAGGTAGGTTGGCAACTATAAAGGTTCCTATACTCTAGCCCATGATTTATTCTAAAGGCAACAGGGAGGTATTGAGGTTTTCTTTTTATTTTTTTTGAGACGGAGTCTCAAGCTGTCACCCTGGGTAAAGTGCTGTGAAATCATAGCTCACAGCAAACTCCAACTCGGGCTCAAGTGATCCTCTTAACCTCAGTTTTTCTATTTTCAGTAGAGTCGGAGTCTCACTTTTTTGCTCAGGCTGGTCTCAAACTCATGAGGTCAAGCAATCCACCTGCCTTGGCCTCCCAGAATGCTAGGATTACAGGCATGAGCCACCACACCGGCCTATTTTCTTTTTTTTTTAGACAGAGTCTCACTTTGTCATCCTTGGTGTCATAGCTCATAGCAACCTCAAACTCTTGGGCTCAAGCAATTCTCTTGCTTCAGCCTCCCAAGTGGCTGGGACTACAGGTGCCTGACACAACACCCAGTTATTTTTAGAGATGAGGTTTTGCTCTGGCTCAGGCAATCCACCCACCTCAGCCTCCCAGAGTGCTAGGAATATAGGCATGAGCCACCATACTCAGCCTGTGTTGAGATTTTTAAACCAGAGAGTGATACTATCAGAATTGTTTTTTGTTTTTTTAAACTTTATTCAAATTAATGAGGGCACAATATTTATATTGTTATACTTTGTTCTCAATATTTACATTGCTACATTGTTCTCACTTTCAGGGTACAGTTCCATTTGCAGAAGAGCTCCTCAACCAGGGGGCATGTTATATACCCTCAAAATGTGCACATTAGGTGAGAACCTGCCTCATGCCCTCCCTCCTTCTGTCATACGTCCTCCTCCCTCTCCCCAGAATTGTACTTTGTAATGCTAACTGCAGTGGGAATATGAAGATTGAACTACTGGCAGAAAAAAATCACAAGAGACACCATTTAGGAAATTGTAATCCATGCTAGAGAGGATGAAGTCTTAAAGTAAGGTACGGCAGTGGAGAAATTGGGCAGGGGATGGATATGAGAAGTATTCTTGTGGTAGAACAGACAGAACAGGGTGACTGATAGGAATGCCAGTGGTGAGAAAGGATAACATGAAGATTTTTAAGAGCTTGGGACCCTGGGTAGATTGTGACACTACTTAGACAAAACAAGGAATATAAGGAAGTCTTTTCTATTTGATTCCCAACTAGTGCTAATTTCTCTTAAAGCCTAAGTGACTTACATCTAGGAACTGTATCTGAGCAGCAAACTATCATGTTCTGCCACCCCTTTCCATATTAAATAATCCTAAAGTGAGCCCAGAGAAACCAGTGCCAACCAGCCCAACCTCACAGCTGTTCCTTGCCCACAGCAAAGTCCTGGTTGGGTCAGTGTCATGAGTACCGTGGCACGGCCCTGGCAAGGCATTCTTGTACAACAGCCCACACGACAGGGGAATTGAGGTTACAGTATAATGTCTCAGCTACAGCTGAAATCTCCTTAAAGTCACATGTTTGTGATAACAAATGGTGACTTTACAATTCAAGAGGATGCCCCCAATTTTTCCTCTAAAATTGAAATCTTTGGAATAGAAAAATAGTAAATTAAAAATATTTTGTTTGACTCATATGGTATTATAAAAATAAAATTTTCACACCAAAAAATTCTATATTTGAAACACCTCTTTAAAAATTAGAATATCTGGCTGGGTGTGGTGGCGCATGCCTATAATCCTAGTATTCTGGGAGGCCAAGGCGGGTGGATTACTTGAGCTCAGGATTTCAGGACCAGCCTGGGCAACAGCAAGACCCTAAAGTCTAAAGTCTAAAGACCCTAAAGACCTAAGTCTCTAAAAAAATAGCCAGATGTTGTGGTGGGCACCTGTAATCCCAGCTACTTAGGAGGCTAAAGCAAGTGAATCGCTTGAACCCAGGAGTGTCAGGTTCCTGGGAGCTATGACACCACAGCAACAAAGTGAAACTCTGTCTCAAAAAAAAAAAAAAAAAAAAAAAAAAGGCTTGGCGCCTGTGGCTCAAGTGGCTAAGGCACCAGCCACATATGCCTAAGGTGGCGGGTTCAAATCTAGCCCAGGCTCGCCAAACAACAATGATGGCTGTAACCAAAAAACGGCCAGGCGTTGTGGTGGGCACCTGTGGTCCCAGCTACTTGAGAGGCAGAGGCAGGAGACTCGCTTGAGCCCGGGCGTTGGAAGTTGCTGTGAGCTGTGATGCCACGGCACTCTACCCAGGGGAATAGCTTGAGGCGCCGTTTCAAAAAAAAAAAAAAAAAAAAATTAGAATATCTGACAAGACCATAGCCAGACTCCCAAAAAGTGATAATTGGATGGAGTTGAGTAGCAGTTGTGTTTTCTGAGCAGACCATGATTATCTCCGTGCCCAAGACCCCACTGCTCTATTGTGTTATACTGGGACTATGTCATTAATTTACACAACTTGCCCATTCTATTTATTTTCCCATTTTCCCAAAATATTTTCTTATGAAAATGTTCAAACATACAGAAAAGTTGAAAAAATGTTACTGTAAATACTCATGTACCCATAGAAGCTATGGTCTACCACTAACATTGTACTATATACTTTATCATTTCATACATTCAACCCATCTCAGATATTAGTAATAATTTCTCCAAATACTTCATCATTCACATCACTAACTAGATAGAGCCCAATACTTGTTTACAGTATTATTTTTCTTTTGAAGTAAAACTTACATACAGTGAAAAGCATAAGTGTTAAGTATCTACTCACTGAGTTTTGACAAATGTTTACACCTGTTACCCATCACTATTGGTGTTTGAGTCGTATCCCTGAGGCATCTGACCCCTCGGAAAGAGAAATGTTTTTCTACATTGCTCTGACCTCAGCACTGCCGATGGCCAAGGAAATCCTGGCTATGAGCAGAAATGTAGTTGACCTCTCTTAAAGTAACATCTTGTTTCTTCTGGGCTTAACAGTTCAAATCTGGCCAAAATCAATTTTATAATATATATCTGATATACATAAAAGAGAAGACACTCACTAGCATTTAAAACTTTAGAAAACTTAATAACTTATTCTTTCCTGAAAGCATCAAGCTTAGTGATATAAGAAACATGGCCTATAGTTCAACCTTTGGACTGCTAAGGGAAATGGAATGAATGATACAAAGCTATAAACACTATAAACATCTTGTAAGGTCACACATAGTAAGAGATAGATTCCACCCTCCCTGATTTGCTTAGTGGTAGTACTGAAGTAATACCTGATCTAGTTGGTAAGAGAAGGTATTCCCAGGTAAACATTAGGAATAGCAAGAAGGTAGAAACCTCATGTTCTAAAAGTATAATAATGGACAAGTAAAAACCTGAAAAAAGATTCAACATTCAATGTTAAGGCAAAGACTTTCTACACAGCTTTATGGAAATAAAAATAAGAAATTCCCCTCATCTCCTCTGATGGTAAGTATTTACTTATCTGCAGTCAAATCCAAGCCTCCTAGAGCATTGTGCTGGCAGTGCCTTCAGAATTAGGTGAAGCTTGCCAAGACAGAGAATTTCAGATGCTGTTGCAGAGGTGCCCAAGGTTAAGGAAAGAGTGTGTGTTACCTTACTCTTTCAATCTGTCTCAACTGTCTCATTTACTAAGTGGCCCCAAGCCCAAACTCTGAGCAACTGTATATCTAGGACAGAGGTAGAGGGCAAATTTCAGAATAGAAATTGAGGACATTACAAGATACTGTACAGGCAAAAGAGTCCAACTTTAATGTTACAGCCCATCCCAATCTTTCTATAACTAAATTTCTTGGCTGTATGAAAGAAAGCACCAAACTTAACCTTCCTTTTATTTCAGGGCTGATGTGAGGACACATGAGATAACAAATATGAAAACAGACTTTTAAAAAGAAATTAGTACATAAATCCAAGGATTGCTATTAACATATGATCTTCTTTGTATTATTTCATAAAATAAAATAAACTGTGAGGCAGTATAGAGCATTGATTTAGAACAGAGGTTGGCAAACTTTCTTTGTGAAGAGCCAAAGAGCTCAAGTATTTGGGGCTTTGTGGATCATTATCTTCAAAACACTCAAACCTAGCATCATGATGTAAAAGCAACCATAGATAATACTAAATCAATGAGTATAACTGTGTTCCAATAAATTTTATGGGCACTAAAATTCAAGTCTTATGTTAAGTTTCATACCTCACAAGATACTCTTCTTTTGATTTTTCAACTAGTTAAAAATGCAAAACCATTTTTATCTAATAGGCTGTACAAAAACAAGTAGGCTGGATTTAGCCTGTAGGCTATAGTTTGCTGACCCTGATTTAGACCACTGGCCATAAAATTTGAATTTAAATGCCAGCTGTGAAACTATATGACTTGCATACTTAACTTCTTTCTGTGGCAGTTACCTCATCTTTAAAATGAGAATAACAATAATATTCATCTCAGTATTGTTACAAAGATCACATGACTTAACATGGGCATAGCAGTTGAAACAGTCCCTGACAACTTAAATGTTCGTGCTACTAGCTATTATAAACCATTCCTATAACAATTTCTTTTTTTTTTTTTCTTTTTTTGAGACAGAGTCTCACTATGTCACCCTTGGAAGAGTGTCATGGCATCATAGCTCACAGCAACCTCCAACTCTTGGGCTTAAGCAACTCTTGCCTCAGCCTCTCAAGTAGCTGGGACTACAGGTATCCGCGACAACGCCCGGCTATTTTTTTTTTTTGCAGTTGTCTTTGTTGGTTAGCTGGCCCGGCCTGGCTCGAACCCGCCAGCCTCAGTGTATGTGGCTAGTGCAGTATACTGTGCTATGGGTGCCAAGCTCGCCACCCATAACAATTTCTAACAATTCTCCACCTATGCCATGCTTTAATATACCTCCACATATTTCTACACATTTATACATGCTACTACCTCTGCCTGGAATGCACTTTTCTGCTTAGTGCTTCTACATGGTCTCAAAGATTTAGTTTAAACATCACTTTCTCTTTGAAGCCTGCCTTGATTGTTTCTTCTTTCCTAGCACATATTAGCCATTGTGACTCATTTTCAATCATCTATTGCAGTTTATTGCATTTTAATGTAGTTATTTTTAACAGGTCAAATTCCCAGTAAGTCTCCTCCTATGCAAATACTATAACTCACTAATTGTACCCTAGGTCCTAGAATAGGGCTCTACACACAGAACATTTATTTTTGTTTAATGGTAACATTAACAACAGAAGACAACCTAATACATTAATAACTAGGATAGAATTAAATTCATAAACATGAATATAATTAAATATAAAAATAATTTCTAATATCCTATTTTTTAGTAAAATCAATCATGTTAATATTCATCCCCAGAACATCCAAAATTTCTCTTGGTGCTATTATTATTTGGTAGCAGACATCTTAGGATCCACACATTGATAATCTTATCAGTTTTTGGTAATTCAAATGCCCAACTTAAATTATACAAAATAATCTGTTTAGTGAGGGAAAGAAGAATTCAAGCAATGACACGAAATTTTCACTAGTATAACAATGTATATTAGCAAAAAGCAAGAAGTTAATATAAAGAAGCTCTCTTCTGATCCTGTTCTTAAACTCTTAAGGAAATAGCCAATGATCAAAAGGCTTCACCAAGGCCTTTGAAAGAAATATGTTTTTGCAGCTAGGCAGGATCCTAACTAAACAAAGTAACTTGGGCAACCTAAGACACCACCCTTGCTACTGTAACCCTGCCAGGGGTGTTCTGCCCCTCTGCTTAGACCCCTGCCAGGCAAGCTATGATATTGTGCCCAATTGATCTTGTGCCAGATACAACAATCCCTCTGACAGAAGGTTCCTTGTGTCTGTAATACTGGGGTAGCCAGCATGCCTGGCATACTGTCTCCTAAAAAATTCAAGCTGATTTGGGAGAACAGGTTAAAGGAGGAAGGGACTTCAATAACTAAATTGTAAACTTTTTCTGAAAAGCAATTTAATATCACCAAAATCAGTCAAATGCTATAACAACTATGAAGACAGTTCAGTGAAGATTCAGATCACAGTCTACGAGGTGACACTAACATAACAGTAAGGATGAAGAAGGAGCTTTTCATTTTCCAAGTTAACATCACATTTGTAAAATATCAGCTGGTTGCTATGAAAATGACATGAGAATTGGTTTGTCCTTGGGCTTTTTTGTTTTGATTTTTAAATTTTTAATGTGGGTGCATGTGTATATAAGATGCACTGCTGAAAATTATCAGTTTCTCCAGAGGTTCATTACCCTCTTTCAGGGCATATGATCATAGACCATGAGAATATGCCAAATCTAAACAACAGAAAACTCAGCTGATAGAAACTATTTATGTTATGACTATGCTGTATTCTTATTAGGGTCATTGTTATTACCACTACTATTATTATTATCATTTCTTCAGTGCCAGGAAATGGCTTTGTCTATGGTATTTGAATGTTGCTGAAGTTGGACATTGTCATGATTGCTAATTCATAAGACAGTAATTTTGGATGAATCATATCAACAACTTTTTAAATTTCAGTAATATATTACTGTAATATATTTGGTCAAAGGGGTTGGGTTTTGTTGTATTTTAGAGTTTTATTAACTTTAATGGAATAACACACTATAAGTAAATCATAATGCCACTCTTTCTTCTAAAATACTAAAATTTTAAATATATTCTTTTGGAAAGACCAAAAATCCTTTAAGGAAGAGAAAGATTGGTGAATAATGGTAATAATGATGGTTATTATCATCATTAGTAGCCAATATTTTTGTGTGGACTATTTTAAGCTGGTCATGAAGATAAGAGCTGGGAGGAGAGTGAAAAAGAGGGCCTAGATGCAAGCTTTGAGAAAAGCCATCATTTAAAAACCACATAGAAAAAGATAAGCAAACAAAGGAGGTATAACCAGAGAAAAAAGAAAAAGAAATTTATCATAGATGCCACATGATGAAATAGTTTCAAGAAAGAGAATGGGCTCAGCGCCTGTGGCTCAAGTGGCTAAGGCGCCAGCCACATACACCTAAGGTGGTGGGTTCGA
>NW_003852450.1:6916183-6921078 GCF_000181295.1 Otolemur garnettii
GGGAGGCTGAGGCAGGAGACTCTCTTGAGCCCAGGAGTTGGAGGTTGCTGTGAGCGTGATGCCATGGCACTCTACCCAGGGGGATAGCTTGAGCTTTCGTCTCAAAAAAAAATAAATAAATAAAATAAAAATATGGCTAAAAAAGGACGAAAGAGACAGTATATATAACTAGAGGCCAGGGAGAGGCCATAGGAATTTTGTTATTGTAAAATTTCAGAAGAGACCCAAGCACGTTTAATTATACTTGGAAGTGTCCACATTGAAAGCAGGGTTAGAGAGAGAGATTGCATAGTATGAGGTTTCTGAGAAAGGTTCCAAAACAAAGGTGGAAAGATTAGCCTTAAATGGAAAAAACATCTCTATCATTGTAATAGGAGGGAAAGAAAAAAGAAAGCCTGAGACAGAGTGGTTTAGAGATGAAAAATTTAAAAAATTCCCAGCTAATTTCTTTGTTTTCTATCATATCTGTGAAGTAGTAGTAAATATAGGTACCAAGTGGTAGAGCAATAATATCATTTATTAGGCATTAAGTACTTACTACGTATGGGTAAAGCACTGTCCCGTATTCACTTAATCCTCCTGGCAAGCTACTAAGATGGACAATATTATTATTTTCATTTTTAGAAAGTTAAGTAACTTGCCCAAGATCACATGGCTAAAAACTAAGAAGCCACCATTCATATCCAATCAGTCTGGCTCCAGAGCCTAATTCTGAACCATTTAATTATACCAGCTCTGAATTTAGCAACCTACAGATCACTAGCAACTTTAACAAGTCTCAAGTTAAAGCTCTTGTTAAAAATCTTTTTTGTGTAACTCAAAGATATCATTTTCTTAAAAATAATAATAAGATTGGCAGTGCCTGTGGCTCAGTGGGTAGGGCACCTGCCCCATATACAGAGGGTGGCGGGTCAAACTGCAACAACAAAAAAATAACCATGCATTCTGGCAGGTGCCTGTAGTCCTAGCTACTCCGGAGGCTGAGGCAAGAGAATCACTTAAGCCCAGGAGTTGGAGGTTACTGTGAGCTGTGATGCCACAGCACTCTACCAAGGGCAATAAAGTGAGACTCTGCCTCTAAAAATAATAATAATAAAATTAAAGTTTATTTTGGCGCAGTGATAGAGACAAAAGCCAGATGAGAGTGGGTTCTGGAGTGAGAAGCAAAGTAGAAGGAGATGATACATTTGTTGATAAAAAGGGAAGAAGTAGGATGGTGAGAAGGGTGAGGAGAGTAGAGAAGTATGAAATGATCATTTTGGAGAAAGGAGGGGTGAGTTGATCAGGGACACATAATTGGTTTCCAAACAATGGTAAAAAAAACTATTTGAATTTGGTGACCATGAATGTAAGTGGTAAAAATCTATACTATTTTGTGATTTTTATGCACTTAAGGCATAACCACAGAGAAATCAGAGTGACCCTGCCAGATTAAAAAATTCAAAAATTTCAGAGGTAAAGTAATCCAATAACATAAGAATGAATATATATATATATATAAAAAATACATACACACACATATATATATATTTTTTTTAAGACAGAGTCTCACTTTGTCACCCTCAGTAGAGTGCCCTGCCATCACAGCTCACAGCAACTTCAAACTCTTGGGCTTAAGCAATTCAGTTGCCTCAACTTCCCAGATAGCTGGGACTATAGGCACCTGCCACAGCACCCAGCTATATTTAGAGATCAGGTCTTGCTCTGGCTCAGGATGGTCTCCCACTCATGAGCTTAGGCAATCCACCTGCTTCGGCCTCCCAGAGTGCCAGAATTACAGGTGTGAGCCACTGCACCCAGCCATAAGAGTGTATTTTTACTTCAAGAGGAAAAGAATATGGAAATCTAGCCATCTGCAGTTTGGAATACATCCTTCTAAAATGTCCAGATACTTATGTGCTTATATATGGATATATTTTTTCATATTATCTTTTAGAATTTTTAAAAGCATAAATGGGGACATACTATATATATTTTCTGTGAGTTTTTCTTTTTATGATATTCTTATAGACCTTACATGTTTGTGTAAAGCTATTTAGGTTACTTCTTATGGTCATAACTAAAAAAGGTTTCCACACTGTAAAATAGTTAATGCACTTCATCATTCTCCTATTTATAAATAGGTTTTTAAAGGTTTTTTCCCCCTAATTTTTGTTACTATAAACAATGAACAAAAGAAGAATTTTGTATACATATCGTTCTGCACACATACTAGTTTAAGGAAAGAAATAAAATTTGGGGATCAAATTATTTTTATAAATTCTGCCAAACTGCTTTTGGGTTTTATCCATTTGAAAAACAGTTAAGAGTACCCATTTCCCAAATTCCATATCAAATGTACACTTGGCATAACTAATTTTTTAATGTCTGTTAAAGTAAGAGAAGTTTCTCGTGTTTTTGAAATTTTTAGAAAGTGTTAACATAGCTTTAAGACATAATTCACATACCATACAATTCACCCATCTAAAGTATATAATTCAGTAGTACACATAGTTTCTAGGCTTCTTTTTTTTTTAGTATAGTGACAGATGAAAACATCACCAAGGCCAATTTTAGAAAATTTCCATCATCTCAAAAAGACTGTACCCAATAGCTATTGCTCCTAGTTCTTACCTCTTCCCTACTCTACAGATTTCCCTATTCTAAACTTTCATAAAGCATACGTTTTTAAGGTTCATCTAATTGTTGCAGGTATCAGTATTTCATTCCTTTTGATGGCTGAATAGTATTCCACTGTATGAACATATTACATTTTAGTCATCCATAAATTAACAGACATTTGGATTATTTCCCCCTTTTGGCTATTATGAATAATGCCACTATGAACATTTGTGTATAAGGTTGTATATGAACATATATTTTCATTTATCTATATACCTAGGAGTAAAATTGCTGGGTTATATGATAACTCTATATTCAATTATTTGAGGAATTGCCAGACCATTCCTCAGTGGCTATACCATCTTACGTTCCTACCACAAGCATATGAAAACTCCAATTTTTCTACACCCTTGCCAACACTTACTATTATTTGCCTCTTTCATTCTAGCGGGTATAAAGTGGTGTCTCTCTGTGATTTTCATTGCATTTTTTTGATGACTATTGACATCAACCATCTTTTCATGAGCTTACTGGCTATCTGTATACCTTCCTTACTATGTCTATTTAGATAATTTGCCCATTTTTATGCTCTACTGACTGAGCTAGCATGGCAATCTATAGATATTTTGCCCATTTTTAAATTGGGATATTTGTCTTTTTATTATCAAGTTATAAGAGTGCCTTATATATTAGTGATGCAAGTTATTTATCAGATATACAATTTACAAACATTTTATCTCAGGGCAGCGCCTGTGGCTCAGAGAGTAGGGCAACAGCCCCATATACCGAAAGTGGTGGGTTCAAACCCGCCCAGGCCAAACTGCAACAAAAAATAGCCGGCTGTTGTGGTGGGCATCTGTAGTCCAGCTACTTGGGAGGCTGAGGCAAGAGAATCGCCTAAGCCCAAGAGCTGGAGGTTGCTGTGAGTTGTGATGCCACAGCACTCTACCAAGGGTGACAAAGTGAGACTATGTCTCTTAAAAAATTTTTATCTCACCCAGTGGGTTACCTTATCACTTTCTTGACAGTGTCCTTTCAAGAATTCTAAAGCTTTTAATTTTGATTAGTTGAAATTATTTCTTTTTTTCTTTTACTCTCATGCTTGTGATGACATAGTTAAGTACACTTACTAAATCCTAAGATCATGGAGCCAGTCTGATGGCACATCAGTAAAAATAAATAAGTTAATAAATAAAGCCAAGGACATGGAAAACATTACCTCCAATGTTTTCTTCTAAAAGTTTTACAGTTTTAGCTTTTATATTTAGGCCTTTGATCTATTTTGAATTAATTTTTATGTGGTATGAGATAAGGGTGACACTTCACTCTTTTGTATGAGACTGTCTAGCTGGCCCCATATAATTTGTTTGAAAAGACTATTTCCCCCCCCCTTCACAGGATAGGTTTTATTCAACAGGTATAAGTGTTACAGCTCTTATAACAAGCCAAACCTCCTTGTAGAGTAAGATTAGCAGTAAGATAGGTTTTATAATCCGAGGGTTACAGCTCTTACAAAGGGGCGAACCTCTTTGCATGTTTTTACAGCTCTTATAAAGGGGTAAACCTCCTTGCAAGTATTTACAGTTCTTATAAAGGAGCAAACCTCCTTTTGAGTGTTTACAGCTCTTACAAAGGGGCAAACCCCCTTTTGAGTGTTTACAGCTCTTACAAAGGGGCAAACCCCCTTATGAGTGTTTACAGCTCTTACAAAGGGGCAAATCTCACAGAGCAGGATACAAGTGTTACAGAGCCAAACCTCTTTGCTCTTCTGCTCTTTCTCTTGAGATCTGCCTGAAAAGACTATTCTTTCCCTATTCGATGATCTTGGCATCTTTGTCAAAAATCAGTTAGCCCATAGTTGTATAGGTTTGTTTCTGGACTCTCAACCCTATTCCACTGATCTATATGCCAACCTTCAAGCCAATATCACACTGTTGTGGTCATCACTGCTTTGTAGTAATTTTTGAAATCAGGAAGTATGAGTCTTCTTACTTTATTCTTCTTTTGAGGATTGTTTTGACTATTCTGGGTCCCTTGCAATTCCATGGGGACATTATCTCATGTGTTAACTATATAAGTTATCTCATGTATTAACTATGCATTATCTCATGTATTAACTATATAAGTAATTTTCCATTCGTAGACTTTCCCCATTTTTATTTTATATATATATTTTTTTCTTTCTTTTTTAGAGACAGCTGTCACCCTCAGTAGAGTGCTGTGGCGTCACAGCTCACAGCAACCTCCAGCTCTTGGGCTTAGGCGATTCTCTTGCCTCAGCCTCCCAAGCAGCT
>NW_003852450.1:6921561-6927178 GCF_000181295.1 Otolemur garnettii
TTTTTCTATATTTTGGAAAAGGTTGAGTAATATAGGTACTAGTTCCTCTTTAAAGGTTTGGTAGAATTCTGACATGAAGCCATCTGGTCCTGGGCTTTTCTTTTTAGGGAGATTTTGTATAGTTGATGCTATTTCAGATCTTGATATAGGCCTGTTCAACATTTCCACTTCATTCTGGCTAAGTCTAGGGAGGTGGCGTGCTTCCAAGTATTGATCTATTTCCTTCAGATTTTCATATTTATGAGAATAGAGTTTCTTGTAATATTCATTAAGGATTTTTTGAATTTCTGAGGAGTCTGTTGTTATTTCATCTTTACCATTTCTGATTGATAAAATTAGAGATTTTACTCTTTTCTTCCTGGTTGGGTTAGCCAAAGGTTTATCCATTTTGTTGACCCTTTCAAAAAATCAACTTTTTGATTTATTGATCTATTGTATAATCCTTTTGTTTTCAATTTCCTTTAATTCTGCTCTAATTTTGGTTATTTCTTTTCTTCTGCTGGGCTTGGGATTGGAATGTTCTTCCTTTTCCAGTTGTTTGAGATGTCCCATTAAGTTGTTAACTTCCTCTCTTTCCATTCTCTTGAGGAAGGCTTACAGTGTTATAAATTTCCTTCTTAGGACTACCTTTGTGGTTTCCCAGAGGTTCTGATAATTCATGTCTTCATTGTCATTTTGTTCCAAAAGTTTAGTAATTTCCTTCTTAATCTCGTCTATGACCCAGCTATCATTCAGCATAAGGTTATTTAGTTTCCATGTTTTTGTATGAGTATGCAGATTCTTGTTGTTATTGAGTTCAAATTTTATTCCATGATGGTCTGAAAAGATGCAAGGAATAATTTCTATTCTTTCAAATTTGCTGAAGTTAGACTTGTGACCTAAGATGTGATCAATTTTGGAGTATGCTCCATGGGCTGATGAGAAGAATGTGTATTCAGTTTTGTTAGGATGAAATGTTCTGTAGATGTCTATGAAATCCAATTGTTGAATGGTTAAGTTTAAATCTAAAATTTCTCTGCTTAGCTTCTTTTTGGAGGATCTATCCAACACTGCCAAAGGAGTGTTAAAATCTCCAACTATTATGGTGTTGGAGGAAGTCAAGTTGCTCATGTCTGTTAGAGTCTCTCTTATAAATTGAAGCAAATTCTAGTTGGGTGCATAAATGTTAATAATTGAAATCACATCATGTTGAGTGTTACCCTTAACAAATATGAAGTTACCCTCCTTACCTTTCCTTACTTTTGTTGGTTTAAAACCCATTGTATTTGTGAATAAAACTGCAACACCTGTTTTTTTCTGATTTCCATTTGCTTGAAATATAGATGACAATCCCTTCACCCTGAGACTATATTTATCTTTTAAGGTGAGATGAGATTCTTGTATGCAGCAGAGTTTATGTAGCCTGAGTTTCTGTATCCAGTCAGGCAACCCATGCCTCTTGAGAGGGCAATTTAAGCCATTCACATTAATTGTAAATATTGATAAGCCTGGTAGAATTTGGGGTATTGAGTTTTTTAAAGGTCCAGTGGAAATTTTTAAATTTTCACCACTGTGGAAGTTGGAATTTGATCAAAAGTTTCTGAGTGAGTTTACTTTTGTGGTGGAGAATTGCGCTGGTCATTATGGAGGATAGGTCTAAAATATCCTGGAGAGCTGGTTTAGTTATGGCAAATTTCTGCAACATGTGATGTCATTAAAGTATTTAATTTCTCCATCATAAATGAAACTCAGTTTCACTGGATACAGGATCTTGGGTTGAAAGTTATTTTGTTTTAGGAGATTAAAAGTTGATGACCACCCTCTTCTAGCTTGAAAGGTTTCAGCAAAGAGACTAGCAGTCATTCTAATATTCTTCCCCTTGTAAGGGTTTTCTTACATCTGGCTGCTTGCAGAATTTTCTCCTTCATTTTAACTTTGGCAAAGTTAATTATAATGTGTCTAGAAGAAGTCTTATTCAGGTTGAGTCGTGCTAGGGTTCTGAAACTGTCTGCTATCTGAATTTCAAAATCTCATGGCATGTCTAGAAAGTTCTCTTTCATTATCTCATGAAGAAGAGCCTCTGTGTCTTTCAAAGCCACCCTGTTGCCATCAGGAATTCCTATAAGGCAAATATTAGTTTCTTTGAATTATCCCAGAGCTCTTTGAGAGAATGATCTGTTTTTGCTCTCCACCTCTCTTCCTCTTTGAGCGTTTGGAAGCATTCAAAAGCTTTGTCTTCAATGTCAGAAATCCTTTCTTCTGCCTGCTCCATTTTGTTACTGAAGGATTCTACTGTATTTCTCAGATCTTTGAAGGCTGCAAATTCTTGTCTCAATGTGTCAAAATCTTTGGTGATTTTGTTTTTGAATTCACTGAATTCTTGAGACAACTTTTGAAATGCTCCTTAAATTTCTAATTCCAACTTTACCTCCATTCTATTAATCTTATTTGCAATCCAAATTCTGAATCCAATTCTGACATTTCTAAGGTGACCAGACTTTAACTGTATAGCGGGACACCAATGACGGAGGGTGGTGGTGGTGGTGGGGTTCTTAATTAAAAATTTGGTCTATATGGAGCAACAAAAATTTTCATAGAATGCAAAAATAGTATTGTAATATATATATTTTTAATTTCAACATAAGTACAATTGACAAATATAATACATTAAAAAAATTATGTATAAGGTGGAGCCTGTGACTCAAAGGAGTAGGGTGCTAGTCCACCTGGGCAACCTTGAAAGGAGGGGAGTAGGGAGTTTACATTAGCCTTTTCATTTCTAAATGAAGTTACATTAACCTTTTCATTCCCAAATGGAGTTACATTAACCTTTTCAGCAGCTGAAAACTGTATACTCCCTTCCCGTTGTCCTGCCGCTCCCTAGCTTGTCATGCATTCTTTCCAAAAATCGGGACTTTTAAAAAATGCTGCGGGATGTGTGACAAATTGTTAAAAATCAGGACTATCTCCCCAAAAGTGGGACATCTAGTCACCTTAGACATTTCAGCTATCTGTTTATGATTAGGATCTTCAGTTGTGTCTGCCATATCATTCCTTTGGGGGGGTGATCTATTCTGGCTATTCATGTTACTGGAGTTTTTCCACTGATTCCACCCCATGATTATTTTACACAGTTTGGCTAGATGAGCATATAAGATGAAGTCGGGTTGGGGGCTCCAGGAGTAGTGATTAACCAGCTCTTTGCCCAAGAGCTGGGACTCATGTTTGTGCCTTTTCCCCTAGAGCTTTGCCAAGGACCTGTACACTGCTATGGCCTGAGAAACTGGGGACCTGCTTGGTGTGATGGGGTTAAGTGGCTCTGACTGTTTTCAGCTGGTCTCTGTCCTACTCTAGTGAATCAGTTGCTCTGGGTTGAAGTCTCAGCTATGGGGAAATATCAGCAATTAAGTCACCACGCCCCCCACGGGCAACAACTAAAAAAGGAAAATCAAACCTTCCCACAACCACACACCCAGGGTACCACTTTGGATAGTCCTCAGGTGATTGGTCCAGTTCAAGAGGTCCAAATCAATTGTCCCAGTCAGCATCAGTCTCAGGTGGGAGAGTTCAAAAGGTCTCCAGCAACTAGATAGCACAGGTCTGCTCACAGCTCAAGTATGACTAGCACCGGTGCTCCATGAGGTCAGAGGACTCACCCAGCAAATGAATTAGTCTGGGAAGGTTGATGCCTACTTCCCCACCTTGCACCTCTGTCACACCCAGTCACTGGTAACTCCACAGGGCTGTGACCAGTTCCCTCCAAATGAGCAGATGCTCCAGAGGTTTGCACCTGCCTGAGTCACAGGGAGATCTGTATCTCCTCAGCCAGGCTGCCGCTCTCTGCCACTATCCGACAGGGGAAGCAGAGGCCTAACAGGTTTGGGTGCTTAATGGAGCTGGGTTGGTTCACTCAGTTCCAGCCCCGCCCCTGATTGATGTTGCTGACAGAACAGAATAACTTTGTTTATTAAACAGCAGAATTTGTTTCTGTCCTGGCTATACTTCCCTATAGATCAGACGCTGTTTGAGTTCACAGAAACTGTGACTCAGCCCCAGTCTGTGCTGCTGCCTGGAGTTGGCATGTCTGTCTCAGCTGTAGTCTGTGTTGGGGCAGGCGCAGCTACAGCTCACACTCAGCTTTCTATTTCTGCCTCTTCCCACCTGTCTTTGTCTCAGCTATGATCCCCTGAGGGCTAGGTGTGTCTTAGGCTCACTAAAGCAGTCCTCTGGCTCAGCCCCACGCTGAGAGTATGCCTTCTCTGCATGCCACCCAGACAGGTACCACCTCAGGCATACCCTTTATTCACAGGGCCTGCATTTCCGTCCTAGATCTGTTCCAGCAGTGGCTGCCACCAGAGAAGGTGCCCAACTTCCTCTGGTTGCCCAGAGAGTCAGGGAGTGTCTCTCCAAAATATCCCCAAGGTGTGAGCACTATTGTTCCCACCACTGCTGCTGCTGCTCTGTGCCATGCAACCCCAGCTCTCCCTATCCCATATGGTTCCATGGTTCCCTCTCAGTTGACTGTCTTTTACTTACTCCCTTGTCGCAGAATCAGCACAAACCAGCAACTTCCAACACCCTGTCTACACCTCTCAAGAAAATGCCCAAGAACCTGGACTCCATGGGGGACAGGCTTCCAAACCTCGGGGTGAGAGTGGAGGGGAGTGCTGGGAGTTCAGAATTGCAGGTAGAGAATATACACAGTTTTATACAGTTTTATGCCTGGCGGGAGAGTGCCATGGCACATTTGTAAGTCCTCTCTAGAAAAGGAGTTCTGGTTTTTAGAAGGTCTCTCCCGTGGGATAAAATAGGAGGGGATCTGAACTCTGCTCATTTGTTTGTATAGAGTATACTGTGAGCCGTTCTCATGGAAGAGGGGACTCCTGTCTGTTTGGTGATGATTTTGTACCTATTGTTTGTTTCCTTGGGGTCACAGTTTGCTTTAGTGGGTTGATGTGCGTTCTTCAACCTTCTCTCTTGGCTTAGCTCCAAACCATCAGCTTACTTGCTAAACTTCTGTCCTTTAATTCTCCTTGGATGGGAGCCTCTGTGGAAAGCTGGCTCCAATAGGCCATCTTGCATCCACCCCCTCTTCATGTTTTTTCATAAAGTATCACATTAATATTTCCTTTCTATATATCTTAATCTTAAACACTTCTTGGACCTACTCTAAAGTATTTTATGATGTGTTTTTTCTTTCTTTTTTTCTGAGACAGAGCCTCAAGCTGTCGCCCTGGGTAGAGTGCTGTGACATCACAGCTCA
Organism: Otolemur garnettii; assembly: GCF_000181295.1. NCBI lineage: Eukaryota > Metazoa > Chordata > Mammalia > Primates > Galagidae > Otolemur > Otolemur garnettii. The sequence continues at coordinate 6,926,804 of NW_003852450.1, forward strand.
CAGCAACCTCCAACTCCTGGACTCAAGCAAGTCTCCTGCCTCCGCCTCCCGAGTAGCTGGGAGCACAGGTGCCCGCCACAACGCATGGCTATTTTTTTTGGTTGCAGCCATCATTGTTGTTTGGCGGGCCCGGGCTGGATTCAAACCTGTCACCTTAGGTATATGTGGCTGGCGCCCTAGCCACTTGAGCCACAGGTGCCAAGCCGATGTGTTTTTTCTTCATTTTTTTTGAGACTGAGCCTCACTCAGTCACCCTGGTAGGGTATTGTGGCATCATCATAGCTCACAGCAACTTCAAACTCTTGTGCTCAAAAGTTCCTCTTGTGGCTCAGCACCTGTGGCTCAAATGGCTAAGGCACCAGCCACATACACCTA
>NW_003852450.1:6927470-6929888 GCF_000181295.1 Otolemur garnettii
TTTTTTTTTTTTCTACTTTTAGTAGAGATAGGGTTTTTCACTTGCTCAGCCTGGTCTTGAACTCTTGAGCTTAGGCTATCCACCTGTCTTAGCCTCTCAGAGTGCTAGGAGTACAGATGGGACCACCACACCTGGCCATATTTTATGATTTTTTTGTTGCTTCTATAAACAGGATCTTCTTTCCCATTACATTTGTAAATGTATATCTATTATATTCCAAATGATGGTTTATAAAGCTATGTTGTATAGATCAAATTAATTTTATATAAATTTTTTTTCTCAAATTTTTTTCTCAAATTTCATTCATTTTATGTCTTAGAATTATTCTGCTTTTGTACAATGCCTAGTTTGGAACACAGTTAATCCCACCAACTAACTTACATACATTTTTAAAGTGTGGCATAAGATAGTTCAAAGACTTGCTTTGAAAAGTTCAAAGGGGCAATACCCCTACCTTTCCCAAGTTTGCTGCTCAGGATTCTGAGGTTGCAACCTCAATGATACTAGGTTAAACTTCTAGTGCATCTAGAAACTAACGTTCTTACCCAGTAGAGCCTAACACAGAAGATCACAATAGTCAAATTTGAAGGGATAGGCAAAAATTTATCAACATATTGGAGTGTATCTTTGAATAGTCTAATTATTGACCTTTAAAGAAATCACTAAAGAACCCTTTTCTACCATAAATGGATCAGAAAAAAAAAATCTGTTACCACTAAAGCATTAAAATGAAGCCAAGTTTAAACAGTAGCCAAACAACTGGCACATTTAAGCTATCTTTTTTGAGTTATAACTATGTAGTTAATAACCTCAGAGATTAATTCAAATGAACCTTAAATAGCAGTACACCAACACAGGCCTCACTCTCTAGGCTTTTAGAGTGCCAAAGTCTTTACTTAATTAAGAACTAAGCAGAGATGATCCCTACATCTTTCTGAGACCAAGTTTCACATTTCTTGCTCTGCAAAATATTAGAATGTAAGAAGAGCATCCTTCATAATTGGTTCTAGCCCACCCTATTTCCTGGAGCACAGCTGGTCCTATTTGTTTATATACTACACTGACATGGTTGACTGAGTACTCCAATTTAAGGCTCAACAGGAAAAATTCAAAGGTTTAAAGTAATTTAATACTCTGTTTTCAAAGGCTACAGTAAAGCCAAGAGTAAAGTCATTTTTCTAGGTTAACCTAGAGGGCACCGTAAAGACTAGAGCAAGCACCAGAAGGCTTTCCGACACAAAATCAACTACTGCATGCAGATATGAGCATCATTAGTTATACTTTCTGAATCAATACATTAAGTTTGAGTTGGAAATAAACAAAAGCTTTTCTAAAACATTCTTTTCCTATAACTTAATATTTCTTCACTCCTTTTTATAAAAGAATAGGATGCCATGAAAAGTTGTAGAACTCCTAACTGCAGTTTGGAAAAGTCCTTAGGCAAAGACAGGCCTAAATATATTCTCATGAAAATGATTTTTATGAAGAGTGGTATATTATTGAAAACAAACAGCAATAAGATAAATATATTACCCTTAAAAAAAATGTTGAGTGGCACCTGTGACTCAGTGAGTAGGGAGCCAGACCCATATACCAAGGGTGGTGGGTTCAAAACTGGCCCCAGCCAAACTGAAACAAAGAAATAGCCAGGCATTGTGGTGGGTGCCTATAGTCCCAGCTACTCGGGAGGCTGAGGCAAGAGAATCACCTAAACCCAAGAGCTGGAGGTTGCTGTGAGCTGTGACACCACAGCACTCTACTGAGGGTTACAAAGTAAGACTTTGTCTCTAAAAAAAAAAAGAAAAAGTTGTCAAGGTGTTGGATATAACAGCACTTTAGCTGATTTGCAATTATTTCCCCAAAATCAAAGAACATCAATAAAACATTCTAAATACACAGTAACTCATTATTTGTATTCAAATGTACATCTACATTCTGAAGTTAGCCATAAATTTTATTATTGTAGAAAAATAGCTCTTGAGACACTTGCAGATTTTATGGCTATATCATTTTCCCTATTGCAATAGTCCTTTTCCTCCCTTGCAATAATCCTTTTGAATAAAGTCATGAAGTATCTCCTTAGTTTTTTTTTTTTTTTATGTAAAAGCTCTTAGGTAACCATTTAAACCATAGTACTAAACTAGAAGAAAATGTGACAATTAATATATGATTGCAATAGATCTAGCTGTGAAACCTTGGGCAAGTCACTTTACTTCTCTGGACCTCTGCTTTTTTGATCTATAAAAATGATACGGTTGAGCTCTATGATCACTAGGATACTCTCCATCTATATTATAATTATCCCTGCCCCAAAGAGTCTAGGGAAACTTTCAATAGGTTATAATACTCTGAAAAACTTGAGAATCAATACCTGAAAAGAAAGCTTTTTATTTTTCTAAAGAATTTATGCAGGGCAGC
>NW_003852450.1:6930213-6931751 GCF_000181295.1 Otolemur garnettii
TTTTTTTTTTATAAGACAGAGTTTCGCTATGTCAATCTCAGTAGAGTGCTGTGGCATCATAGCTCACAGCAACCTCAAACTCTTGGGCTTAAGTGATTCTCTTGGCTCAGCCTCTTAAGTAGCTGGGACTACAGGTGCCCGCCACAGCACCTAGCTATTTTTAGAGATGAGGTCTCGCTCTGGCTCAGACTGGTCTGGAACTCCTGAGTTCAGGCAATCTACCTGTGTTGGCCTCCCAGAGTGCTAGGATTACAGGTGTGAACCACCATGCCTGGCTAGACATTTCTTTTTAAAATATCTGGTACAGTGTATAAGACTTCTTCAACTAAGAAGAAACCATAAGGAAAAAGCAGCTACTGCATGAAGAATAAACTGGTTGGAGGTGATGGACAAAGATGTAGTCTAAATAATATACAAACTGAATAACCCAAGCATGAATTATTGAGACTTAGTTGTCTGAGATGCTGAGGAAGATTTTCTGTAACAGACTGTCCAATCTCTCCCAATTTTCAGGAAATTGAACTTACACAAATCCAAAATATAAGGCAATATGCTACTTGGACCTTGATGTTTTACAGCTAATCACCAAGAAATCTATACATCAATAATCAAGAGCCATTTGCAATACACTGTTGGCAGTGTCAGGGAACAGTAGGCAATCAATTAAAGAATCACATTGATTTTTACCTGAAAAGTCAATGATATAAATAACATGATAATGACAACTGTCAATGAGAATGTGGAGCAATAGAAGCTTTCATATACAAGTCTGGGTTCAGTGGCTCACACTTGTAATCTTAGCACTCTGAGACGCTGAAGCAGGCGAACTGCTTGAGCTCAGGAGCTCAAGACCAGCCTGAACAAAAGCAAGACCCTGTCTCTTAAAAAAAAAAAGAAAGAAAGAAAAATAGCCAGGCATTGTGGCAGGCGCCTGTATTCCCAGCTGCTCGGGAGGCTGAGGCAAGAGGATCATTTGAATCCAAGAGTTTGAGGGTGCTGTGAGCTGTGATGCCATAGCACTCTACCAAGAGTGACGAAGTCTCAAAAAAAAAAAAAAAAAAGAGAAAGAAACTTTCATACACAGTTGGAGGCAATGTAAATTAGTATTAGTATAGCCAAAGACTTTAAACAACATTTATCCAGTGAAGATGCATAAATATTTGATCTTTCACATATGCCCTAGAAAATGAATACACTGACATACAGAATCATGTACAAGAATGCTTAAAACAGCAACATGAATGTTTCATTTGTAACATCTTCACTGAGATGTAATATACATACCATAAAATTCACCCTTTTAAAGCACAAAACTCAGTATTTAGTATATTTAAATATTTATAGAGTTGGGCAATGATCACAACTACCTAATTTCACAACATTTTTATTCTCAAAGAGAAATCCTGTTCTATTAGCAATCACTCCCCATTCATCCCTTCCTCCAGCCCTCTAGCAACCATTAATCTACTTTCTATCTGTGTGGATTTGCCTAAACAGGTCATATAAATGGAATCATGGCCTTTTGTGTCAAGTTGTAG
>NW_003852450.1:6932058-6933473 GCF_000181295.1 Otolemur garnettii
CTGAATAATATTTTATTGATAGACATACTACATTTTGTTTTATTTATTCATCAGCTGACAGATATTTGGGCTAAACATCAATGTAGAAGCTTTTATGTGGGCAAATGTTTTCAATCCTCTTGGATGTATATTCCTAGCAGCAGAGTTGCTAGATCAGACCTTAACTCTATGTTTACGACTTTTTTTAAGTCAAATACACATAGATCATGGATACATTCATGCATATTTGGGGTACAACGTGCTGATTTTTTTTTTTTTTTTTTTGTAGAGACAGGGTCTCACTCTATCGCCCTTGGTAGAGTGCCGTGGCTCTCAGCAAACTCCAGCTCTTGGGCCTAGGTGATTCTCTTGCTTCAGCCTCCCGAGTAGCTGGGACTATAGGCACCCACCACAATACCTGGCTATTTTTTTGTTGTAGTTTGGTTGGAGCCGGGTTTGAACCTGCAACCCTCAGTATATGGGGCCAGCGCCCTACTCACTGAGCCACAGGTGCTGCCCCTGATTTTTTTTTTTATACAATCTAATGTACATTTTAAGGAACTGCCAAACTGTTTCCCACCAGCAATGTATGACATAGGCTCCAATTTCTTCACACTTTCACCAATATCTGTGGGTTGGTCTTGTTTGCTTGTTAGTTTGTGACACAGTTTCACTCTGTTGCCCTGGGTAAAGTCCTGTAGCATCAAAGCTCACAAAAATGTCAAACTCCTGGGCTCAAGCGATCCTCTTACCTCAGCTTCCTGAGGAGCTGAGACTACAGGTGCCTGCCACAATGTCTGGCTAATTTTTCTATTTTTAGTAGAGATGGGGTGTCACTCTTGCTCAGGCTGGTCTTGAACTCCTGAACTCAAGGAGTCCTCCCTCCTCGGCCTCCCATAGTGCTACAATTACAGGTGTAAGCCATCTCGCCCAGCCCATATTTGTTATTATCTATCTTTTTTATTAGAGCTATCCTAGGAGTACTGTCACTGCCTCTGCAGCAAGATATAACCTATCAGAGATTCCACTGAAAGAAGTTGTGGAGCAGAACACAAAGGAGCAGGATACTGGCAGAGATCACCCCTCAAGAGCCTTGGAGTACAATGAGAAGTGTAGGTAGAGTGGTTAATTTCTACCTCCCCACATCTTGGGCACTTGGTGGGCTCCTGAGCTTCTGAAGAGCTCTTCTACCCTCACAAGCCTCAAAGCTGCTGCTGCTAGTGAACTGGGAGCTTCTTGAGGACAAAGCATCAGACTGCCAGTGCCCTCAGGGTCACTTCCCATGATGGCAGACCCAAGCTGAGATAGCAGGCACCCTATTGCTTCTCTACCCACCATGTACCTTTGTCTTCCCCAGGGAGCTTCAGCCCCCCTCCCCTAAGGTGATTAGATTTTAACATTGGTAAAGCTGGACACCATGGGGCCGGGGGGGGGGG
>NW_003852450.1:6933510-6941625 GCF_000181295.1 Otolemur garnettii
GACAACAATGCAAACTTTGATAAGCAGTTCTCCATAATCAGTTCTCAACAATTATTTGTTATTATTAAAGTTTAACATTATAAAATTAATAAAAATAATAAAAACGCATATCCTGGCAAAATAGCCACATGGCAGCCAAAAACCACGTATTCCCTTCCTGTTTTCCCGTGTTCCCTTGTGCATTCTTTCCAAAAAATGGGGGCTTTTTAAAAATGCCACAGGACACAGGACAAATTGTTAAAAATTGGGACTGTCCCGCCAAAAGTGGGACATCTGGTCACCTTACTCTAGAGAGTGGGGAGGCTACTTGTTTGTTCCAGACAGTTTGGCTCCTTTTGAGCTAATTGTCCTTGCCTAGAAGCAAGGGAGGGAGCCAGTCTCCTTCTGATATCTTGCCCAGGAGGGGAGTAGGGAGTTTACATTAGCCTTTTCATTTCCAAATGAAGTTACATTAAAGTCTTCATTCTCAAATGGAGTTACATTAACCTCTTCATTCCCAAATGGGGTTACATTAACCTTTTCAGCAGCCGAAAACCGTATATTCCCTTCCCATTCTCCCGCTGTTCCCTAGCTTGTCATGCATTCTTTCCAAAAAGCGGGACATCTGGTCACCCTACCCTCCCCCCATTTTCCTCTCACTCATCCCACTCAAACATTTCCCAACTTCAGTCCAGACTGTGGGAGCCACAGGGGGCTGACAGGTCCTGGGGCATCTGGGTGAGCAGCCTTCTGGAGAGAGGGATGGAGATGACCAGAGTGGTAACTGTCTCCCATTCAGACTTTTTTTTTGAGACAGAGTCTCAAGCTATTGCCCTGGATAGAGTGCTGTGGCATCATAGCTCACAGCAACCTCCAACTCAGGCTCAAGTGATCCTCTTGCCTCAGTTTTTCTATTTTTCATAGAGACGGGGGTCTTGTTTTTGCTTAGGGCGGTCTCAAACTTGTGAGCTCAAGTAATCCACCTGCCTTGGCCTCCCACAGTGTTAGGATTACAAGCATGAGCCACTGCACCCGGCTCCCATTCAGACCCTTTTCTTCCCCTCCCCCTACCTCACCCATGGCTGCTGAGAGAAGGTTAAAATGGGGTCCACAGGAATTGCTTTTCCTCTCAGTTGGTGTATCTACCACAACGGAGCTTCCTCAGAGAGTGAGGCTTAAGCCTTTCCAGACTCTTTTTCTCCCCTTCCCCTCCCCACCTACAGCAACTTAACAGAGACAACTGAGCCACCACAGAGAGCCTTCACAGTGAGTGAAGGTCAGACTTTCCTCTCGGGGTCCTGTGGTGCATTGAGGGGTGCGTGGATTATGAGCTCCTACTGGCCCTCCCTGGTGCCACCTACCCAGTGACTCCATCAGGGTGGGACATGCACTGAAGCAGAGGGACATTGAACCTGCTTGGACACCAGTGGGCAACTGGAGACTACCACACTTCTCTCTAGCATTGTCAGAGTCTAATCTTTGAAGACCCAAGGATGGGCCTGCAGGCCAGATCCCATCCCCCAGGTCTCAGTTGCATTGCTTAGAGGCAAGGAGATTCAGAATTGGGTGAGGCCTCTGCTGCTTCTCCCTTGCAGCTCTGACTGGAAGCTAAGAGTAGAACTTTGACCCTTGATGAAACAAATACCTTGCCACCGTTGTTGGAACCTGAGGCCAGCTCACCCAACTCAAACCCTTCCAGCTGCACTCAAACCCTCTCAGCTGGGGCAGAGAATAATGTTAAAAGGGGCCCACCACCTAGGGAAATCAAGTGCTTCTCCTGAGGGACTATAGCTGGTCAGAGAACAACATGGCAGCTTGCTTCCTCAGGGATCTCAACCTACTGACATGGAGGTCAATTTGCAAGCCCTTTGCAACATTTACTGACTCAGTCATACAGGGGGTAGCTGAGTCTCACCCACAAGCACCACCTACTGTCTCAGGGAATAAACTGGGTGTGCATTCATCTAATCAAAAGAAAATCCAAAATAAGAAGCAAAAGTTGAATTATATATGAAGGAATCAGTGAAAAAATCTCCAGATACATCAAAAAGCAGGATGAAAGAATACCCTACAAAAGAAACCAATAACTCAGTACCAATGGAAACCAAAAAAAACAAGAATACTGAAATTATTAATACAGACTTCAAATACAGGGCTGGGCGCGGTAGCTTACTCCTGTAATCCTAGGACTTTAGGAGACCAAGGCAGGGTAAATTGCCTTAGCTCATGGGTTCAAGACCAGCAGAGCAAGACCTCATCTCTAAAAATAGCCAGGCATTGTGCCGGGTGCCTGTAGTCCCAGCTACTCAAGAGGCTGAGGCAAAAGAACTGCTTGAGCCCAAGAGTTTGAGGTTGCTGTGAACTATGACGCCACAGCACTCATACTAAGGGCAATAAAGTGAAACTCTGTCTCAAAAAAAAAAAAGAAAGAAAAGAAAAAAAGATTACAAATATATATTGTAAGAGAGTTCAATGAAATACAAGAGAAAATAGAAACCCAACACAAAGAAATCACAGAAACAATGCAGGAAATGAATAAGAAAATAGAATAAAAAATCAAGCAGAGCTTCTGGAAACAAGAAATTCATCCAAACAAATATAAAACACAATGGAAAGTCTTTTTTTTTTTTGTAAAGAGATTGCACAGTTTATTTCCAAACACACTCAGAGGATGGAGGATGACCAGTGGGCTCCATCTGCATCTGTCTCCCCCATTTGACTTAATCATGAATTCTCTCCCCTTACCCCTAAGACTCCAGGCTGTGAAAGATAGAGAATGCACTCTCATCTCTACCCTGAGGCGGGATCTAGGCAGGTGAAGAGCATGGAGGGCAGATCGAGCTCAAGTATTCACAGTTTCCCCCATCCACATCCCTGGATTACACTACACCTGGGGCATGAGGTGTTCATAGACCTTCTCTCACTCAGAACCCCCCAGGTGAACTCCCTAATAACTAAGTCCTAAACCCTATAGTCTGGGCAAGACAATGGAAGGCCATAAGATTAGGCTAGATCAAGAAGAAGAAAGAATCTCAGAGGTAGAAAGTAACACCTTTGAATTAAACAAGTCAGTTGAAGAGAAAGAACAGAAATAAGAGGAACTAGCAAAGCCTGCAAAAAGTCCAGGATTACGTAAAGAGGCCTAATATACAAATTATAGGCATCCTTGAGGGTGAAGAAGAAAATATACAAGGCCTGAAAAACCTATTTGAGGGACTACTTGAGGAAAACTTCCCAGGTTTTGCTAGAAATCTGGATATCCAGGTACTAGAAGTTCAACAGACTCCTAGGAGAATCACCAAGAGGCAATCACCATGACATATACTCATCATACTGGCCAAAGTTAACACAAAAGTGGAACTCCTACAAACTGTAAGGTAAAAGCATCAGGTAACTTACAAAGGAAAACCCATCAGACTAACTGCAGACTTCTCAACTAAGACCTTAAAAGCAAGAAGTGACTAGAAACCCATTCTCCGACTCCTCAAACAGAATAATGGCTAACTTTGTATCCTGCAAAACTCAGTTGCTTATGTGAGGAAGAAATAATCTCAGACAAGCAGATGCTAAGGTAATTTGTTGAGACCAGACCCGCTCTACAGGAAGCACTCAGACCTACATTATACATGGATCAGCACACTAGACATCCACCAGTGTAAAACCATCCAGATGCTATAGTTCAAAGCCCAGACACTACAGTGGCTCTAGAGGTAAAACAAAGCAAAAAGTTCTATACAACAGGATGAACAGAAACCCACCCCCTTATCAACTCTTTCAATAAATGTGTGTGGCTTGAACTCCTCACTAAAGAGACACAGGCTCAGCTCAGCGCCTGTGGCTCAAGTGGCTAAGATGCCAGCTACATACATCTAAGGTGGCAGGTTCGAATCCAGCCCAGGCCGGCCAAACAACAATGACGGCTGCAACCAAAAAATAGCCGGGCATTGTGGCGGGTGCATGTGGTCCCAGCTACTTGGGAAGCTGAAGCAGGAGACTCGCTTAAGCCCAGGAGTTGGAGGTTGCTATAAGCTGTGATGCCATGGCACTCTACCCAGGGGGACAGCCTGAGGCTCTGTCTCAAAAAAAAAAAGACACAGCCTGGCTGAATGGATAAAAAATTGTAAGCCAAGTATCTGCTGTTTCCAGGAAACACTTCTAGCCCAAAAGGATTCACACAGACTCAAGGTGAAGGGACAGAAAACAATATTCCATGCAAATGGAAACCAAAAGAAGGCTGATGTAGCCATTCTCAGATAACACAGACTTCAACAAAAGTAAAAAAAAGACAGTCATTATATAATAGTGAAGGGAAGAATTCAACAAGAATACATAATAATCCTAAATATCTATATACCTAACACAGGCACGCCCCGATTCATAAAGCAAATCCTACTTGATGTAAACAGCAGCACTGTAATATCTAGTGACTTCAACACCCAACTAAGATCCTCAAGAAGAAAATAAACAAAGTAAAAATGGATTTAAACAGGAGTCTAGAACAAATTGGCTGACATACATTTACAGAACATTCTACCCCCAAACTATATGATGTACTTTTCATCAGCTAACAGAACATTCACATTCTAGGCGAAAAAACATGACTCTTAAACTTTTTAATTCCAATTGTTCACCACACATCACAATCTTACCTCAAATTGTAAATATCTAAAACTAAGTTCTACTCTTTCTTTCTCGCCTTCCCCATTTACATTCCCTTAATAGTGTAGAATGAAAGCCATATAAAAGAGGGCCAACTTCCTCATCCCTCAACACTTTTCCCCCAGCATCTAGTTCAGCAAATGGCACAGAATGCATGATTAATAAGAATTTGTTGAATTTCAATATTGCTCTCAAAATCTTAAAATTGTCTTTGACCATTTTTTCATCTGCTTTCTATAACCAGTAACTCTCAATATCTTGTATTTTTCATAAATGACTGTTCATTCCTTACTGTTCTCTTAGATCCCTTTCACTGTTGCCCTAGCATCTATTATACCACGTGATAAGCTATTCTGCATCTTATCTCTCCCTCTTCAACCAATCTATCCAATATAGTCTTTTTTTTTTTAAGAGACAGAGTCTCACAGTCTCACTTTGTCACCCTCAGTAGAGTGCCATGGCGTCACAGCTCACCACAATTCTCTTGTCTCAGCCTCCCAAGTAGCTGGGACCACAGGCGCCTGCCACAATACCCAGCTATTTTTTGTTGCAGTTTGGCTGGGGCCAGGTTTGATCCTACCACCCTTGGTGTATGGGGACGGCACCCTACTCACTGAGAGATAGGCACTGCACATTTTTTTTTTTTTTGAGATAGAGTCTCATTATGTCGCCCTCAGTAGAGTGCTGTAATGTCACAGCTCACAGCAACCTCAAACTCTTAGGCTCAAACAATTCTCTTGCCTCAGCCTCCCAAGTAGCTGGGACTATAGGCATCTGCCACAATGCCTAGCTATTTTTTTGTTGCAGTTGTTATTGTTGGTTAGTTGGCCCAGGCCAGATTCAAACCCACCAACTTCGGTGTATGTGGGTGGCGCCATAACCACTGTGCTATGGGCACCAAGCCTATCCAACATAGTCTTATCAAATTAATCATTTAAAATAATACCCTTCTCACATTAGTCCTCTGCTCAAAAAAATTAAATTTGTTTATTTAATAAGCAGTTATGAGATGCCTGAACATTCAGGAACTGTGCCTTTCCCAAGTCAAAATAACTTCTATCGCCTCAGAATATCTATACTAATTAGCTAGTCAATTCATTCCACAATTATTCCACCTTAAACACCTGAGGTTGGTTTGTTTGTTTGTTTCATTTTACTATATCTTATCCCACCAAATAGTACACAAAATTCTTGAGGGAAGATAATTTTTTTTTTACTTTTTTAAAAAATCCTATCGAGGGCAGCACCTGTGGCTCAAAGGAGTAAGGCACTGACCCCATATACCAGAGGTGGCAGGTTCAAACCCAGCCCCAGCAAAAAATGGCAAAAAAAAGTAAAAAAAATCCTATTGATGGGCAGCACCTGTGGCTCAGTGAGGAGGGCGCTGGCCCCATATACCAAGGGTGGCGGATTCAAACCCAGCCCCAGCCGAACTGCAACAAAAAATAGCCAGACGTTGTGGCAGGTGCCTGTAGTCCCAGCTACTTGGGAGGCTGAGACAAGAGAACCACTTAAGCCCAAGAGCTGGAGGTTACTGTGAGCTGTGCTGTGATGCCACAGCACTCTACGAAGGGTAACAAAGTGAGACTTTTCTCTAAAAAAAAAAAAAAAAATCCTATTGAGACAGTCTCCCAGCATTTAAAAAAAAAAAAAAAAGAAGTATCAGGTTGAAGAAAATTGTTCTTGGTGAACTCTGGTTTGGTCCACTATCTTCTTATACTATTTAATATTTATATCATATTGAAAAAACTTTAACGATCTTTTTCATATTTCTTTACTACAAATAACAACTTCCAGGATAATTTTGATATCAAATAAATGATGAAGACTAATTTTATTTATTTATTTATTTATTTTTGAGACAGAATCTTACTTTGTTGCCCTTGGTAGAGCGCGCTGGTGTCACAGCTCACAGCAACCTCAGACTCTTGGGCTCAAGCAAATTCTCTTGCCTCAGTCTCCCAAGTAGCTGGGACTATAGATACCTGCCACAATGCCCAGCTATTTTTTAGAGATGGGGTCTCGCTCTAGCTCAGGCTTGACTCTAACTCCTGAGCTCAGGCGATCTGCCTGCCTTGGCCTCTCAGAGTGCTGGGATTATAGGCATGAGCAATGGCAAAGACTAATTTTAATTAATTCACATATAATTTATAAAGGGAAGCAATATTTATATGTAACATTGTATTTACATACCAATCCTTAAACTATGCTTAAACAAAAAAGAAGTATGTTTTGTTTTCACTTTTTTCTTTTTTTTTTGAGACAGAGTCTCACTTTGTCACCTAGTACAGTGCAATGGTGCCATCATAGCTCATAGAAACCTTAAACTCTTGTGGTCAAGCCATCCGCTTGCCCTAACCTCCCAAGTAGCTGGGAGTATAGGCATGTGTACCATGCTCAGCTAGTTTTTCTGTTTTTAGAGGTGATGGGGTCTCACTATTGTTCAGGCTAGTCTCAAATCCTCAGCTCAAGCAATCTACCCAGCTTGGTCTTACAGAGTGCTAGAATTACAGGCATGAGCCACCATGCCCAGCCCAGTGTGTTTTATTCTTACAGTGACCCTCATATTTCTATCAATCCATTCTATTTATACTTTCAGTTTGCTTCTAGATGATTTCAAACCTATGACAAAGCTGATAGTCTGAACTTTGTTAAAACTTTCAACATCAGAGGCACTTTTATTCCTAACAGTTGCACTCCTCACATTGATACACTCCTTGAAGGTCAAGGATCTAAATTCTGCAATATTTTTAGCACCTAAAATCCTGGTTTATACTCCCCTTCTAGTTCTCTTGGTCTTTAAAAGACATAAGAACACACTATCAAATTCCTAATTCCCTGGAAGCCCTAAGCAACCAAAATTTAACTGATAAAAAAGACTAAAACAAGAATCAATTATTTAAAAAATTAAAAAAATAAAAATTAACAAAAAACAAATAAAAAAGAAAATCAAATATGAAAAATCAACTCTTAAAGCTTCTTTTGCTTTAGCATATTTGATTTTCTTTTTTATTTATTTATTTATTTTTTTGCGAGAAAGCCTCAAGTTGTTCCCCTGGGCAGAGTGCTGTGGCATCACAGCTCACCGCAACCTCCAACTCCTGGGCTCCAGTGATTTTCCTGTCTCTGCCTCCCAAGTAGCTGGGACTACAGGCACCCGCCACAACACCCAGCTATTTTTTGGTTGCAGCTGTCATTGTTGTTTGGCGGGCCCAGGCTGGATTTGAACCCGCCAGCTCGAGTGTATGTGGCTGGCGCCTTAGCAGCTTGAGCCACAGCCGCCGAGCCTATTTGGTTTTTTTTTTTTAATTTTTATTATTTTTTTAAGAGTTGAAATACAAACCCAGATTCCAACTCAGATTATTCCCATTGAATTATCAAATGAGGCTCGGCGCCTATAGCTCAACCGGCTAAGGCGCCAGCCATGTACACCTAAGGTGGCAGGTTCGAATCCCCAGCCCGGACCCGCCAAAACAA
>NW_003852450.1:6941827-6947409 GCF_000181295.1 Otolemur garnettii
AAAAAAAAGAATTATCAAATGAAACAATTCACTGCTCTTCTCTTGCCATCACCCTCTTGCTCTGCTTAGTGCAGTCACTGAACAAATCTTTATTCCCAATACCTATAGATAATATGGGTAGATGCAATTAACATAACAGTGAAAAAGTTAGGCCCAGACCTTGTTCTCCCACAGCTTAAAGTCCAGCCAAATTTAGAGACAGGTCTTGCTCCGGCTCAGGCAATCAACCCACCTCAGCCTCCCAGAGTGCTAGGATTATAGGAGTGAGCCACCATGCCCAGCCTTTCTACTATATTTCATTTCTGTACAGGCTTAAGATTTTCTTTAGCTTCTTCCTAGACCTAAAATTTCTTGTTTGTAAAATGACAGAGGTGGATCAGATGGTGTTCTCTAACGCTCTTTTTGCTGTAATGTCCATAATAATGTCCTGCAATAATCCTCTAATAAAACAAATGCTTATGGATGGTCCCACAACTCTAAGGCAAGTGTATCTCTTTAGCCCAAAAGTTTGAGGTTACTGTGAGCTATGACTGTTGCCTCTACCCAGGGCAACAAAGTGAGATTCTGTCTCAAAAAAATGAAAAAATAAAATAAAGTAAGTTTCTGAGTAACTGTGGGATGCCTGAGAACAGGGATGACGCCATATATGCATCCCAGCATCTACTACAGCATCCAATATTGAGGAAGTACTCAATAAGTTATGGCTAAAAACCACTTAGAAAAAAGATCATTTGACTTTTTTAAAGATTCAAACCACAGAACTACATTACTGAGACAAGACAGGACATTTCCCTTCTCTTGTTATTAAAAGAAAATGAAGATAATAACCTTCTTATAATAATTTATACGCTGAACAGAAAAATTAATTCATGCTACTTCAAAGTTATTTCCTTATTTAAAAAACCTTTGAGGCTTGGTGCAGTGGCTCAGATCTATAATCCTACCATTCTGGGAGGAAATAGAGGTGAGAGGATCACTTGAGCTCAGAAGTTCCTATCTCTACTAAAAATAGAAAAATTAGCTGGGTGTTGTGGCAGCACATGTGGTCCCAGCTACTTGGGAGACTGAAGCAGGAGACTCACTAGAACCCAGAAGTTTGAGGTTGCCATGAGTTACACTGACGCCATCAGTCTAATCCGGGCAACAGAGTGAGACTCTCTCAAAAAAAAAAAAAAAAAAAAAAAATCAACAACAACTTTGAGCCTTGATCACCCTGTCAGGTACTGGCTATTTCACTGACAAAAAAGTGAGTCAGTCTCTACTCTCATCTGAAAACTGGTACCAATCATAAATATATTGCCTTTTAAAAATATCTATTAAGCACTTAAAGTTCTAGCAGTAAAATTCTCCTGATACTAGCCAGTATAGCAATTGGTGAGGCTTGAATAGATATGCCTTCCTCACTTGGGTCCCTGTATTGTAGGAATTCTCCAACAGGTGAAATGATGCTCAACAGATGGAAGGCAGTTTGCTCATCCTTCAAAATCACTTTCCATTACCCCTAGTGATTTATAATGAGGTAAGTCATTCTTTTGACCTATTCATGCTATTTACTGTCAAGGGGGAACAATGTAAACAAGGAGAGGAAGATCAATACAAGAGGCATAACTATAAAAGAGTGATGCTACATCTATAGCACCCAAACAATCTGTTATGGTACTTTTAATATCACATCTCATAGCTAGACTAACCATCTTAAAATAAACTACCTAAAAAAGAAAACTGCCAAGAAGCAAACACACACCACACACACACACACACACACACACACAGAACCTTCTCATGCCTTCTCATGGATATGCCTGCATATAAACAAGGCAGTTCATAAAACCATACATCCCACTATGAAATTCACATTCAAATAGAAGGGCAGATTTCTCCTAAGCATTATACAAAGTTAGACAACCCAATCGCCATATGAATGCTTCAATGTCACTTCCATTTTCTAAGACAAGCACATCATTTAACCACAGTTAACTGTCTAAAACGGATACACTTTGAATGTTCTTCCTATTTTCTCTCTTATAAGGTTGGTAGGTGCCTGTAAACAATGTTTGTCTCCTCTCTTTATATAAACAAGTTACCTTGACATCTTTTTTTAGCTTTCTCTAGACCTTTCTCGTCATTGTTGTTGCAGTTTTTGGCTGGGGCTGGGTTTGAACCCACCACTTCTGGCAGATGGGCCGGCACCCTACTCCTCGAGCCACAGGCACCACCCTAAAACTTTTTCTTTAGTTTTCTTTTATAATGGAGCTCAAAGGCTGGTGGTTGTCGGGGAGGGGGGGGGTGTCAAGAAACCACATTACTGAACTGGAATTTTGAACAATATTTCAAAACAGGGGGGAACTTCAGTTAAAAGTTAACGGGAAAAGGCTGAGTGCCCATAGTTCAGTAGCTAGGGCACCAGCCACATACACTGGAGCTGGCAGGTTAGAACCCAGCCCAGGCCTGCCAAACAACAATGACAACTACAACCAAAAAAATAGCCAGGCGTTGTGGCAGGCGCCTGTAGTCTCAGCTACCTGGGAGGCTGAGGCAAAAGAATCGCTTAACGCCAGAGTTTGAGGTTGCTATGGGCTGTGATGCCACAGCACTCTACTGGGGTCAACACAGTGAGACTCTGTCTCAAAAAAAAAAAAAAGTTAATGGAAAAATAAATGACTACAGAGAAAAGTTTACTCCATTGTCATCACACTGACAAATATTTACGTATCAAGGATACCGATCTAAATGCTGGGTACCATGTCAAGCCTTGCAATAGTCAACACGATAATTTTCAAAACTAATAATTAATATACCAATTAGAAGCTCAATACAAGAAGTGATGATAATTAAAGAATTAATTAATTAATAGAATTCAGGTCTAATTAAGACTGTCTTGAAACTTTAAAATCCTGTTAGGCAAGGGTGGTGCCTATGGCTTAAGGAGTAGGGCACCAGCCCCATATACCAGAGGTGGTGGGTTCAAACCCAGCCCCAGCCAAAAAAAAAAAAAATTCTGTTAGGCCATCAACTGGCACTAAACCACAAAGAGGTAACATAATTTGCCTCCTGAAGGAGGTACAAGTCACTATGATGTACTCTTGCTAAAACGCTTGAATCCGAATCAGATCAAATCTCAGATCTAATTATCAGATATAATTGCCAATTTAAGGGAAACTAGAAGGAACAAAGGAAAATATTAACATCACAAGCATGCAATCAACAAAATCCAGACTGGGATACTCTAGAGTACCTGGTTTTTCAACAAATAAGATACACAGAAAAAAAATGAGGAGAAACCATACATTAAGAGAGTCTTAAGATATATCAACCAATGTAGATCTTATTTGAACTATGATTTTACTCTTTTTTTTTTGAGACAGAGTCTCACTATGTCACTCTCAGTAGAGTGCGGTGGCATCACAGCTCACAGCAACCTCCAACTCTTGGGCTTAAGCAATTCTCTTGCCTCAGCCTCCCAAGTAGCTGGGACTACAAGCACCCACCACAATGCCCCGCTATTTTTTGTTGTAGTTGTCATTGTTGTTTAGCTGGCCCAGGCTGGGTTCAAACACGCCAGCCTTGGGGTATGTGGCTGGCGCTGTAACCACTATGCTACAGGTGCCAAGCCTGAACTATGATTTTAACAAAACAATTATTTTTTTAAAAATCTGTGATCAGGGAAATTTAAACACTAATAAATTGTTTTTAAGTAAGAAGAGCTCAATTTTTAGGTGTGCTAATAAAATTGAAATTGTGATTGTTTTTATTTAAATTTCTTACCTTTTTAGAGATACAAATTGAAATATTTACAAGTAAGATTATGTGATATCTAGGATTGGTTATAAAATAATCCAGTATATTGGGGTTGGGGTAAAGAGATCTATAAATGAAACAAGATTGACCATGAGTTAGGCCAGGAGGGGTGGCCCACATGTATAATCCTAGCACCCTGGGAGCCCAGGGCAGGTGGATTGCCTGAGCTCAGGAGTTCAAAACCAGCCTGTGCAAGAGTGCGATCAGGTCTCTACTAAAAATAGAAAAAAACTAGCTGGGTATAGTGGGGCATGCCTATAGTCCCATCGACTCAGGTGGCTAAGGCAAGAGGATCACTTGAGCCCAAGAATCTGAGGTTGCTCTGAGCTATGATGACTCCAGTGCATTCTACCCAGGGTGACAGAGTGAGACTCTGCAGGGGGTGCGGTGGGAGGGAGAGACTTGCTATGAGTTGATAAATTTTGAAAATTCTTTATCATTCTCTCTACTTTTATATTTTCTATTTCGAACTATGAATAATAAAAAGTTTTTTTAAAAATGTAAAAACGGTTACTAGGCCAAAAATTCATATGCAAGCCAGGCACCAGGTTCCAATTAGTTGGGAGGCTGAGGGAGAAGGATCACTTGAGCCAAAGAATTCAAGTCTAACCTCGGCAACATAACAAGACCCTGTCTTTTAAAAAAAAAAAAAAAATCCAGCCAGGCACAGTGGCTAATGCCTATAATCCTAGCACTCTGGGAGGCCAAGGCAGGTGGATTGCCTGAACTCACTGGTTCAAGACCAGCCTGAGACAGAGCAAGACCTCCTCTCTAAAAATAGCCAGGTGTTGTGGCAGGTTCCTGTAATCCCAGATACTGGTAAGGCTGAGAAAAGAGAATCACTTTAGGGCAAGAGTTTGAGGTCGCTGTAAGCTATGATGCCATGGCACTCTACCAAGGGTGACAAAGTGTTGACTCTGTCTCCAAAAAAAAAAAAAAAAAAACCATATGTAAAAGCCAGGATTTGTGCCAGATATAATCATGAATATTTAGAGCATGGCACTGTAAAATATTTCCTCAAATTTGCATTAGATTAACATTCTAACACAGTGGTTCTCAACCTTCCTAATGCTGCAACCCTTTAATACAGTTCCTCATGTTGTAGAGATCCCCAACCAAAAAATTATTTTCATTGCTACTTCATAACTGTAATTTTGCTACTGTTACGAATCGTAATGTAAATATCTGATATGCAGGATGTATTTAGGTGACCCCTGTGAAAGAGTCGGTTGACCGCCAAAGGGGTCGCGATCCACAGGTTGAGAACCGCTGTTCTATCATCGTGTTATGATATTTAAGTATACTAAGTATAAAATCATTTCTAAATTCTTGTATAAATCTATTCCATGACCACAGTGAAGCACAATACTGCATTAGAAGCCACATATACCGTGTTTCCCTGAAAATAAGACCTATACCAAAAATAAGCCCTAGCAGGATTTCTATGCATTTGTTAAATATAAGCCCTACTCCTATAATAAGACCTAGTGATAGGCATGGCTATGAAGCGTATCTGCATAGCCGAGCCATGCATTTCGGTCCAGAGAATAAGACATCCCCTGAAAAATAAGCCCTAGCGTGTCTTCTTGAGAAAAAAATAAATATAAGACAGTGTCTTATTTGGGGGGAAACACGGTATGTCAATTTTCAATACTGGGAACCAAAGCTTCTGTTTTCCAGTTGAATTGCCTCTTTTTTTTTTTTTTTTTTTTTAAGAGACAACAGAGTTTTACTCTGTTGCCCTGGGTAGAGTGTCCTCGAATAGTATTTCACAGCAACCTCAA
>NW_003852450.1:6948256-6966259 GCF_000181295.1 Otolemur garnettii
AAAAAAAAAAAAAAGCGAAACTGCTATCGAGTAGGAAATGAGCCAAACCAGATTGGAAAGTAAAATAATCTAAGTTAGCTAAGCATCAGTGAGAAGTACTGCCTAAAAGTAAAGAAATAATCAGCCCATCAGTAATAAGGACATAACCTTCCTGCCCCAACTGTCAGGTTTAATTTTTTTTTTTGAGCCAGAGTCTCACTTGAGTGCTGTACCATCATAGCTCACAGCAACCTCAAATTCTTGGACTCAAGAGATTCTCTTGTCTCACCCTCCCAAGTAGCTGGGACTACAGGTACCCACCACAATGCCCAGCTATCACCTGGCTATTTTTAGAAATAGGGTCTCACTCTTGCTCAGGCTGGTCTCCAACCTATAAGCTCAGGCAATCCTGCCTTGGTTTCCCAGAATACTAGGATTACAGACGTGAGCTACCACACCTGGCCAGGCTTAATATTCTAAAATATAAACTCATAAATAATAAAACCATTTGAACTAGCCAGAAATGAGTTTTATGGTGTCTTGTCATATATTTTAGGCCCTAATTTAAAATGCAGCGATAGGCTCGGCACCCCTGCTCAGCAGTTAGTGTGCTGGCCACATGCACCAGGGCTGGTGGGTACAAACAACAACAAAACAGCTGTGCATTGTGGTGGGTGCCTATAGTCCCAGCTACTTGGGAGGCTGAGGCAAAAGGATCACTTGAGCCCAAGAGTTTGAGGTTGCTGTGAGAACCCTAGCCCTCTACCCAGCGTGACAGAGTGAAACTGTCTCAAAAAAAAGAAAAACATTTCCTTTTACACTATTAATGACTCATTTCTTGAAACACTTCAATATCACTGTACTTTCTTAGTTCTCCTCTGCAGTAGCTTCCTTAGCTTCCTGGTGCCTAATTACGACAAACTTAGTTGTTCAAAAACCCCCAAATTTATTATCTTAAAATTCTGGAGGTCAGAAGCCTGAAATAAGTCTCATTAGGCTGAAGTCCAGTTAGTCCAGTTGGCAGGGATGGTTCCTTTCAGGGAGGCTCTGAGATGAAAATCCATTTCCTTGCCTCTTCAGCTTCCAGAAGTCACCTGCATTCCTTGGCTCACAGCTCCTTCCTCAAATCACTTCCATCTCTTGTTTCCTTTATCACATCTCCTACTACTGATTCTGCTCTCTTGCCCACTTCTCATACATACCCTTGTTATTACATTGGGCTCACTTAAATAAATAATCTCATCTCAAGGGCCTTAAGTTAATCACAGCTACAAGATCCCTTTTACCATGTAGGGTAATTTATTCACAGGTTCTGGGGATTATTAGAACATGGACATCTTTGGGGGGCTATTAGTTAGCAGACCACATCCTCCAATGGCTCTAACTTGAATTTCTTTTCTGCTTTTTAGAGATATGGGGTCTTAATCTGTCCCCCAGGCTGGAGTGCAGATGCACAATCACAGCTCACTGCAGCCTCAAACTTCCAAACTCATCTGATAGAATTTCTGCATCCTCTGCCCACCACTCACTTGTATGCTCTGCTCTTCTCTCTATATTTTCCCCCTCCTCTTCCACACTCTGTTTCAGTTCTTACCTCTATGCTAACAGCCAAGTATCTCTCATCTTAAATAATAAAAAACTGTCATCTGAAAAGTGACTAGCCTTGAATCACACACATTCCTAAAGCATATTTCTACTAAGATGTCGTCAGAGAATCTCAGTTCGATAGTTACCTGAATCCTATTTCTGTCTAAATAACAGAATTCTTTCAGACTCACAGGCTAGAATTTTATTAACTTTTTCTCATCTCCACTCACTAATCTGGTTCTTTCATCTTTGCCCTTGCATTCATATGAAACCCAACTGCAGCTTCATAGTGCTAAAATACTGCTGTGGTTGGGTGATGGCCCTGTTCAAACCCATTAGAGCTCTCTACTGAGGACTCCATCAAGCCCCCTTGGCCTGATGTTTCATGTTCAAAGCCCTCTAGCATGTCATCCCCATTATCATCCATAACCCTTCAAACAAAATCACTAGGATTCCCCAGTGTCCTCTGCCTACCCACCACAATCATTCCTATTCCTTTGCCCATGTTGCTCTATCATCCTGGATTGCCTTCCTGTGTACCTCTGTTTAGGAAAACATCCTTTCTGGTGTATCACAGAACTTAACACCCTAAAAATAATTTTTCTTAATTTCTCTGTCTCCAAGCCAGACCATTAGTTCCTTGGGTTCCTAGAAACTTTACCATATACATACTGTTACAGAGACTTATGATCTACCATTAGGCATTCAATATTAGTTGTAAATTAAGCATCTAATAAAATCCCTAAATAGAAAAATATACTTGTATAAATGCAAATGATGGTGTATTATTAAAGTATCAAAAACTTTACTCCTAGGCAGTGCCTGTGGCTCAGGGAGCAGGGCGCCAGTCCCATATACTGAGGGTTGTGAGTTCAAACCCGGCCCCAGCCAAAACTGCAACAACAAAAACTTTACTCCAAAAGCATAGTGAGGTGGCTCACACCTGTAATCCTAACATTGTAGGGGGATTACTTGAGCTTTGGAGTTCAAGACCAGCCTGAGCAAGAGTGAGACCCCCCCATCTCTATTAACAATAGAAAAACTAGCCAGGCCTTGTGGCAAGCACCTGTAGTCCCAGCTACTCAGGAGGCAGAGGCAAGAGGATCACTTGAACCCAGGAGTTCGTGGTTGTCATGAGCTAGGCTGACACCACCACACTCTAAGCTGGGCAACAGAGTGAGACATGGTCTCAAAAAAAAAAAAAAACCTATTTAATGATACAGGAACATGATGACAAGGAAAATAATATTTATTTACATATATATGTATGTATCCCCACAATTTAATGAACATTCAGAAAAAAAGCTGAAAGGACTGTAGTAAAATAT
The DNA here is from genome assembly GCF_000181295.1 of Otolemur garnettii. NCBI lineage: Eukaryota > Metazoa > Chordata > Mammalia > Primates > Galagidae > Otolemur > Otolemur garnettii. Next base: position 6,951,151 of record NW_003852450.1, read on the forward strand.
TAGCAAATTTATCTCTGAGTAGCCTAATTTTAAGTCACTTTCAATTTTCTTCTTTATACTTTCACTTTCTGATTTTTTTTTTTTTTTTAGAGACAGAGCCTCACTTTATGGCCCTTGGTAGACAGCCATGGTGTCACAGGTCACAGCAACCTCCAACTCCCAGGCCCACCAGATTCTCTTGCCTCAGCCTCCTGAATAGCTGGGACCTCAGGTGCCTACCACAACACTCGGCTATTTTTTTGTTGTTGTTGCACAGTTTGTCCAGGGCCGGGTTCAAACCCGCCACCCTCATGGGGCTGGCACCCTACCCATGGGGCTGGCACCCTGCCTACCTAACCACAGGCGTCACCCCTTTTCTAATTTTTTTTTTAACAATAGAGGCAATATAGTCTAAAGTAACATATATATATAGTGTTAAGAGCACTATCATCAGACTATCTGGGCTTGAATAAATCCTAACTCTGCTACTAATTATTTGCGTGACCTTGGGCAGTTTCTCTATCTCTGCAAAATCCAGATAAGAATAACTATTTCATGAGTTATTTTGAGTATTACATATGAGTCAATATATTAAAAGTGCTTAGAACATCCCTGGCTCAGAGTAAATACTAAATAAGTGGGAACCACTATTACTACCACTACTACTGCCACTGCTACTATTACTATTACTAGTATTATTACCAAGTCACTAAAGAAACATACTGCAGGCGGGGCGTGGTGGCTCATGCCTGTAATCCTAGCACTCTGGGAGGCTGAGGTGGGTGACTGTCTGAGCTCAGGAGTTCGAGAGCAGCCTGAGCAAGAGTGAGACCCCCATCTCTAAAACAGCCAGGCACTGTGGTGAGTGCCTATAGTCCCAGCTACCTGGGAGGCTGAGGCAAGAGGATTGCTTAAGCCCAAGAGTTTGAGGTTGCTAAGAGCTATGACACTACAATGCTCTATCCAGGGCAACAGAGTGAGACAGGTTGAATCCATGGATGTATAACCCTCAGATACAGAGGGCTGACTGTATATAGCCAGACGGCTATCTATAAACTGGAAGAGGATCCTCACCAAGAACCCTGCTGGCAACCTGATCTTGGACTTCTACCCTCCAGAACAGAGAGAAATAAATGTTTGTTGTTTATGCCACTCAATTCATTGTATTTTGTTACACCATCCCAAGATGACTACAACAGGGTACAAAGCAACAAGAACTCATACACTGGAATGCAAAATGATAGAGTCATTCTAAAAAACAGTTTGGCAGTTTTCTTACAAAGTTGAACATTCATTACCACATGACTCAGCTATCTCACTCCTAGAAATTTAACCAAATGAAATGAAAAATTATGTTCACATCAAAACTAATATGCAAATATTTATAGCAGCTTTATTTATAATTACCAAAAGCTAGAAATAATTCATATGTCCTTTAACTGGATGGATAAACAAACTGTGGTATATCCATATGGTGGAATACCACTCATCTATAAAGACTAATGAACTACTGACACATAGCAAGATAGATGATTCTCAGTGCAATATAGTAACAGATTCGAAAACACTTCATATGGCCTGGCTGGGCACAGTGGCTCATACCTATAATCCTAGCACTAGCCTAAACAAGAGGCAGACCCTGTCTTTAAAAACATAACCGGACATTGTGGCGGTGCCTGTAGTCCCAGCTGCTTGGGAGGCTGAGGCAAGAGGATCATTTGAGCCCAAGAGTTTGAGGTTGCTATGAGCTATGATGCCACAGCTCTCTATTGAGGGTGACAAAGTAAGTCTTTGTCTCAAAAAATAATAATTAAATTAAAAATATGTAATAAAAGGCTTTATACTATATGATTCTACCTATATGGCACTATGGTTACAGGAAAAAAAAAAGTTGATGAATGGCTGTCACAGACTGGGAGAGGGAGGAGGGATTGTCTGCAAAAGAGCACAAAAAAATGGGAGGTAATGGTTAATGTTCCACATCTTGATTGTGGTGGTAGTTCTACAACCTATGCAGTTATAGAACTCTACACTAAAAACAGTAAACTTTACTGTACAGAAAGTATATCTTAATATTAAAACATTTAAAAGAAAAAATAAACAGTCACTATTAAGTTGCAAATAAAACCTGTCCAATCCCTAATCTTCAGCAGAATTGTGCTTAAACTACATACATCAACATGTTGCCTGTTTAAAATACAGAGAAGACTCTAAAGGCCCAAATACCAACACATAGCACTCAGTAGGATAACTATAACTACTCTGCAAATAAGGAAGAAAATTTGGTTGAGGGAACAAATGAAAGTCACTTGTTTCTGTACTTCTAAAACAACAACAAAAAAAAACAAAAACCAGTCTAATTTCTAAATCTGACTTTGAGGTCCATTACTACACGGAAACTTCGGACTAATATATGGCAAGGGTCTAGACCCAACATAGTCTGATGCATCATATTAACCGATTTGAAGAGGTATCCTACTAAAACAACTCAGGATGGATGACTGTTTTTCTAGATGCAGAATAATAAAACAACTAACGGGACTGCCAAGGGTCCTGATGCTAAGTAGAATTTACCTATATTCAGGATATGGCAAAAGTAACTTCACAGATGGAACTGTGAGAGGAATAAATAATACTTAGAATAAAAGACAAAGGGTTAAGTTTTATTCTACCATAAAAGTTAGCACACAAAACATACTCTTTTTTTTTTTTTTTTTTTGAGACAGAGTCTTACTTTATCGCCCTCGGTAGAGTGCCATGGCATCACATAGCTCACAGCAACCTCCAACTCCTGGGCCTAGGCAATTCTCTTGCCTCAGCCTCCCAAGTAGTTGGGACTATAGGTGCCCACCACAATGCCTGGCTATTTTTTTGTTGCAGTTTGGCCGGGGCCAGGTTTGAACCCACCACACTCGGGATGTAGGGCTGCACCCTACCCACTGAGCCACAGGCGCCACTCAAAACATACTATTTCTTATTGAAATGAACACTCAGTCATCTTAGTCAGCTTCAGTGTCACCTATAAATTGCTAAACCTATCCTCTGCCCCTCAGCTCTCCCTATCTTCATCTCTCTTCCAGAGAAATATGTAATTTTAACCTCCCTAAGGCTATAGAGTCAGACTAATGCAACTCTAGAATAACAGAAGCTCATTCAACAAGTTGATTTTCAGTCTGGGGTACCTTAAAGCTCCAAATTTGGACCCTTGAGACCATTACAAATCAGCCTCAATTTCTGAGTCAAGTATGGAATTCCTCTTTTTTTTTTTTTTTTTTTTGAGACAGTGATGCCCTTGGTAGAGTGCTATGGCATCATAGCTCACAACAACCTCAAACTACTCTTGGACTCAAGTGAATCTCTTCCCTCAGTCTCCTGAGTAGTTGGGACTACAGGCCCCTGCCACAATGCCTCACTATTTTTATAGACGAGGTCTCACTGTTGCTCAGGCTGGTCTCAAAATCCTGAGCTCAGACGATTTACTCGCCTCAGCCTCCCAGAGTACTAGGATTACAGGCGTGAGCCACCTCCATTGGCCAAGTATGGAATTATTCTTTTCTCCTCATTCCCTCTCCAAATGAAGACAAATCAGACTGGGCTAGAGACAACATCTATCAATATTCCTTACCACATTCAGCACCAATTTAAGCAACAATACAGTATATGCTGAAGGAACAAGCAAGCATTCACTTTAACGAATCCTAGAAAATCTTTCTAAAAGCAAGTACCTGGTGGCACCCATAATAGCTCAGCAATTACGGCACTGGCCACAAGCTCTGGGGCTGGGGGGTTTGAACCTGGCCAGGGCTGCTAAACCAACCAACCAACAAACAAACAAAAAATAGCCAGACACTGTGGCAGGCGCCTGTGGTCCCAGCTATTAGGGAGGCTGAGGCAAGAGAATCGTTTGAGCCCAAGAGTTTGAGGTTGCTGTGAGCTATGATACCACGACACTCTACCAAGGGTGACAAAGTGAGAGTGTCTCAGTAAAAAATATAATTATAAAATAAATAAAAGCAACTGACTCACGCAATAGCCTAATAATATGGTATAAATCGTTTCTAAGAGCCTGTACATAGGCTTAGAGCACACACAATTACAATGGCAACGATACCAAGAGAGATGCTAATAATCAACCTTACTAAATAAAAGAATTTTTTTTTTTTTTTGAAACAGAGTCTCAAGCTGTCGCCATGGGTAGACTGCTGTGGCATCACTCACAGCAACTTCAAACTCTTGGGCTTAAGAGATTCTCTTGCCTCAGCCTCGCAAGTAGCTGGGACTACAAGCGCCCTCCACAATGCCTGGCTACTTTTTGGTTGTAGTTGTCATTGTTGTTTGGCAGGCCCAGGCTGAATTTGAACCCACCAGCTCCAGTGTATGTAACTGGTGCCCTAGCCTCTGAGTTATAGGCACCAAGCCAATAAAATAAATTTTTAAAGGTATCAGCCACATACAATTAATGCACATTCCTGCCTTATAATGTGTATATATAAAATGAAATGGGAATTCCTTTGTGAGCATGCAAATGCCTTCAATGGTTATATAAGCAGATTAAGACCTTGTTCATTAAGAACTCTAGGACACTAAATGCACACACACCAAATCTTAATTTAGTTACTAAAATTCAGTCTGTATCAGTTTCCAAGGCTTTCATCAGAGCTGATCTAACCTTTGAGATACTTCTTATCCCAGTCTATTTCAAGTCTTATTAATAGGCCCCCTGGAGCTTGTTATCTCTGACTCAAGCACCTCGTGGTCTCAGCAAAAGCTGCCAAGAAAGGACTCTAAGTCAAAAGTAGCATCAAGGCACCACAACCTGCTGTGCAAATTGTCTACCCTGACCTTGCGAGAGGAGGAGAAAAACCATCCCTCAGTGTTATCTGGGGGTTTCTTTCAACATGCCATGATGATAATCCATAGTTGGTTAAGTGGCCATGGTTGAAACCAAGGAGAGAAGGAAGCAATTACCAAATAATTCATATCATGTTTATAAAGTAGATGGCCATGGCATCACAGCTCACAGCAACCTCAAACTCTTGGGCTTAACCAGTTCTCTTGCCTCAGCCTCCCAAGTAGCTGGGACTGCAGGCGTCCACCACAACACCTGGCTATTTTTTTGGTGTTGTTGCAGTTGCCACGATTGTTTTAGCTGGTCTGGGCTGGGTTCAAACCCACCAGCCTCGGTGTATGTAGCTGGCGCCCTACCCACTGAGCTATAGGCACCACCCAAAATAGATGGATATTTTAACTAAACAATTCAGATAACTTTACCACTCACCCTCCATTTCACAGAAGGAGAATCAGTCCTAGAGTTGATGGTTCTGTTACTGGTGGCTCCAGTCTTACATTTTGAAAATAATCTCTTTTTTTTTGAGACAGAGCCTCAAGCTATCCCCCTGGGTAGAGTGCCATGGCATCACAGCTCACAGCGATCTCCAACTCCTGGGCTCAAGCGAGTCTCCTGCCTCCGCCTCCCAAGTAGCTGGGATCACAGGTGCCCACCACAATGCCTGGCTATTTTTTTTTTTTTTTTTTGGTTGCAGTCATTATTGTTGTTTGGCGGGCCTGGGCTGGATTCAAACCTGCCACCTTAGGTGTATGTGGCTGGCGCCTTAGCCACTTGAGCCACAGGTGCTGAGCCTGAAAATAATCTCTTATGGAGTTTATTTATAATAACCATGGAGACACACTGTAACTCTCCAGAAACTGATTTTTTTGTATTTTTTAATTGTATTTTGTATTTTATATGTATTTTTTTATTTTTTTATGTTTTCTTTTTTCTTCAGAAACTGATTTGTAAGAGAGTTCCTAAACCAATAAAGGCCCCTTGTCTTGGTTCGAAAAGATGGTTTCTCAACACAAGACCTCAAATCTTTGAGCAGCTTAACCTTAAGCTAAATCTGTCTAGTATTGAATATGCCTGTACAGTTCAACTCATTGCCAGCCCTATAAATGGGAATGCCTACATTGGATTTACAAATGTTAAAAAATAATTGCATAAATAAAAATAAGTAAACTTCTTTGGGCGATGCCTGTGGCTCAGTGAGTAGGGTGCCAGCTCCATATACCAAGGGTGGTGGGTTCAAACCTGGCCCTGGCCAAAAATAGCCAAGCACTGTGGCAGGTGCCTGTAGTCCCAGCTACTCAGGAGGCTGAGGCAAGAGAATAGCCTAAGCCCAAGAACTATAGGTTGCTGTGAGCTGTGACGCCACAGCACTCTACTGAGGGCGACAAAGTGAAACTCTGCCTCTAATAAATAAATAAATAATTGCATAACTGCTGTTGCCATTTCCTATTTCAAGACATTACTGAATGTGAATAGTATATTAACTGAGAAATGTTACACTTCACAATCTAGGGTGGTAAGTAAAGAGAGAAAGAAGAGAATCAAGGTGGTCAGTCTCAAGAGAAGGAGTTGGAATGTTACTTGATACGGGAAGGAGATCTACCATGGATAATTTCGAAGAAGGTGCTTTTCTCAGGTGATATTAAAATGTGTATGGTAAGGACCAGACTTAGCTAGCAGCATCATCTTAAGAGAAACAAGGCTACTTACCAAACTACACGAAGAAAAACATGCCTCAATAGAATAGTGATTCAAAAAAAGATAGCTAAGAGTAGAAAGCTGGATTCTAGGGCAGCACCCGTAGCTCAGTGGGTAGGGTGCCAGCCACACACACCAAGGCTAGAGCGTTCCAATCCAGCCAGGCCAGCTAAAACAGCAATGAAAACTGCAACAACAAAAAAATAGTCCCAGCTACAAAAGAATCCCTTAAGCCCAAGAGTTTGAGGTTGCTGTGAGCTGTGACACCATGGCACTCTACCCAGGGCAACAGCTTGAGACTATGTCTCAAAAAAAAGAAAAAGCTGGATTTTGGATTCTTTTGAAGCTGGATTCTTTTGAAAGCTGGATTCTAGGATTCTATTTCTCTATATTCTATAAACCCATGGAATGATTTCTTCCAGAATCCCGGTATCAATCCCCTTCATAGGCTCAGCGCCTGTGGCTCAAGCGGCTAAGGCGCCAGCCACATACACCTAAGGTGGCAGGTTCGAATCCAACCTGGGCCCACCAAACAACAATAAGGGCTGCAACCAAAAAATAGCCGGGCCTTGTGGCAGGTGCCTGTGGTCCCAGCTACTTGGGAGGCTGATGCAGGAGACTCGAGCCCAGGAGTTGGAGGTTGCTGTGAGCAGTGAAGCCACGACACTCTACCCAGGGGCTCAGCTTGAGGCTCTGTCTCAAAAAAAAAAAAAAAAAAAAAAAAAATTCCCTTCATATCTTAAATACACTGGAAAAATAAGAACTCACCTTTCCAAACAGTGCAAAAAGTTTAAAATTTGATGTGGTTCTCTTAGCTTCTCTCTTATTTTACATTCAGATCCTTATTAAGTAGGATATAGTGCTCTGCAATTTAAATCTAAAAAATCCATGTCAATGAGCAACTTCTGTCTAATCTTGCACAAGTAACGATTTTTCTGAGCATCAGTTTCCTCATCTGTAAAATGGGAATAACAATACCACCTACTTCTGAGAACCACGGCTGAGAATCATAAGGTAAGGGATGAAATCATTTTTACACAGCAAAGCACTATACTGCCTGTATTGTGAGGCACTGTTGGGAGCAGGAAAAAATGGATACAAAGTAGGACGAAAAGAGTAAAAGTTTCTTCCACTGGAAAAAGAAGGATTGAAAATAAGATGAGAAATAATTTTAAACTACTGGTTAAATATATTTAGGAAAGTGCTTTGACATTGTTGATGGAAAAGGAGCCATTTTCTGTAAAATGATTTAAAGAGGTTTATTCTGAACCAAATTTGAGGACCATAACCTGGAGCCACACCCAAGAAGCAATGAGCAAGTGAACTCCCAGTGGTGGGGTTACAGTTTGGTTTTATACATTTCAGGGAGACAAGAATTACAGGTAAAGTCATTAATGAATACGTGGAAAACATACATTGGTTTGGCCCCAAAAGGTGAGACATTTCGAACCAGGGGCTTACAGGTTATAGGTGGTTTTAAAGATTCTTTAGCTGACAATTGGCTGAAAGAGTTAGGCTTTGTAGACCAGGAGAAAGCAAAAAGGAATGCTAAGATAAGAGTCTGTTCACTCAGTGAGGTGGCTCATGACAATAATCTAACACTCTAGGAGCCCAAAGGTGGAGGATCACTTGAACTCAGGAGTCTGAGACCAGCCTAAGCAAGCTAGAGACATGTCACTACTAAAAATAGAAAAATTAAGCTGGGTGTTGTGGCAGGCACCTGTAGTACCAGCTACTAAGGAGGCTGAAGCAGAAGTACTGCTTGAGCCCAGGACTTTGAGGTTGCTGTGAGCTAGGCACACATGGCACTCTAGCTTGGGCAGCAGAGTGAGACTCTTGTCTCAAAAAACAAAGGGGGAGGGGAAACAATAAAGAAAAAACAAGGAAAGGGGGGTTGTCTGTTAATCAGGGACAAACTACCAGATGTCCTGCCTATCCTTAAACTTATTAATGAGTCACAAAGAACATCTCTAAGAAGGGAGGGAGACATGATGTAGTATGTCTGATCCCCTTTCTCATGGCTTGGCAACTCAGTTTAGGGGATTCCCTTGGCCAAGAGAGGGTCCAGTAGTCAGCTACTGGGAGCAAGGAAGCCTTAAGATTTTATTTTAGTTCACAACATAAAGTTGAATTAGAAGTGGGTTCTCATGCCAACACATTCTTTGCACAGACGGCAGAAGAAAGATTAAGAGTGGGTGTCCAGCTCTCAGCTCACCAAAATAGCTGATGAAGTTCCATTTGGGGAGAGAGAGTGTAGTTAGTTATGACAGTCAGTACAAAGTACACACAGATTATGGTTGCATAAGGTGAGAGAAGTAAAGGTGTTATTACCAAGCATAGATCATCTACAATCCACATACTGGAGCTATATATAGGGCATGTGATCTCTATAGAGGGTTTCAGAATAAGAGAAAAATAGAAAGGCTATTTTGTACGTATCAGACAGAGGCAGAAATAATTCAATAGCTTAGTTCTCTATAGGAAGCATTTGGAAAGTAGCACGGATGGGAAGAAAATAAGATACCCGTAACAATGAGGTCAGGGGCGTTCCAGGAGCTATAGCCTGGAGGAGGCAAACTGTTTTGAAACACCACAAATCAGCAAAACAAGAGGTGTGGTTTTGGACCTGCTTGCTTCAACCCAGCTTAAAGATTGACTCTTTAAGTGATCTAAGATATTCTATAATGTGGATACATAAACAAAAAAATGGAATTTTCTGAAAAGGCATTAGACAACTGACACCATGTGTATGAGTGACACGGTGTACATACAAGACAACTAAAGATAAGTGAAGATACAAATCTATAGGGATAACACCAAATACAAAATCATCAGTAACCATGACAACCCAAGTAGGTGGAGGGAAATACAAACACTGACCAGGCTGCCGGATGACACTATTCCTTCAGGGACAGACCCTGGGGTCGGAAAAAGACTTGATTAGTGGAGGAAGCTGGCCAAGAATGAAACCGATTAGCCCACAGGGACAGTGTCCATACAAGAGAGCTCGGAGGTGACACTAATACTCTCCATGGAGTGATTCACAGGGTCACAGGCTCATGCATAGGGAGATTGGACGCCTATAAAACGGAGACGGAAGTTACCTGGTGAAGGGCTGTCAAGCCGTCCACGTTGACCGTGTTTATGTCGGCACCTCTCGCCAGAAGCTTTTTTACCTCGTCCGTGTCCCCGCTAGAGCAGGCAGCTAGGAAGACAGCACCATCCTCGAAGCGCACCCTGGGGCTCCCACGCCTCGTCAGCGGCTGCCGCCCCGCGCCTCGTCGCTCCGCGGACTCCTGCTCTGTCAGCGAGCCCCGCCAGCGCCGAAGCTGCTCTGCCCGCCGCATTCGCGCCGACTCTGCCCGCTTCCCTCCCAGGTGCTCCAGCTCCGCCATTGCTCTGGCCTTGGCCGTTGCTGCCGAAACTACCACAACTAGATTGCTGTTGCGGCTCTGGTAACCGCTGCTACCTCCCTCAAAGCACTTCAGCCGGGAGCAGAAGGCGGAGACCCCCTCACCGCCATCTTTACTCCTCCAGCTACTAGTACCGCCCACACGCTCCCTTTACTTCTATGCGCAGGCGCTGCCCGGGCCTCAGGTCGTCACGGGACATGTAGTAGATGGCCTGCCCTAAGGGCAGTTCGTGGCGCTAAGGGAACTACAATCCCTGGATGCATCGGAAAAGAGGTGAGGACTGGCTGCGCCCTATTTTGCCTGGGACCCAGCGGGGTCACCTTTGCCCTAAAGCTGGATTTGTGTCCTGGATTGGCGTCAGCCTCTATCGCTGAGCATTTTGGGAGTCGTAGTTTCTGACTGCTAGCTCATGTTAACTCCATAATTATCACATCAGTCCTTTAGAGTGAAAAGGGGCAGTAATTACTTCTATTTTCTTATTTTTGGTTTGTTTTGAGACACTGTCTAACTGTTGCCCCAGGTTAGAGTGCCGTTGTATCATAACTCACAGCAACCTCAAACTCCTGGGTTCAAGTGATCCCTCCTGCCTTAGCCTCCCGCAGTGGCTGAAGGGAGGCACCCACCACAATGCCGGTTAATTTTTTCTCTTTTTGTAGAGACGGGTTCTCACTCTTGCTCAGGCTGGTCTCCAACTCCGAAAGCAAGCCTCCCACCTCAGCCTCCCAGAATGCTAGAATTGCTGGCATGAGGCACCATTCCTGGCCGATCTCTCCTTTTCTAGTAGGGAGAACTGGACATAAAGAACCTGAAAGACTCAAATCCATGTCCTGCTTCTAAATCTGGCGTTTTATTAACAGGTGTATTAATCACAGTGAAAATGTGAATGTGCGTGGGAAGGAGAAGGGTACATACGCATATAGTATGTGTTTTCCAATACTCTCAACATGGACCCTTATTCTTGATTTTAAAAATGATACCTCCAGCTGAAGTGAAAAGAGCTTTAGCTTTAAAGGCAAAATGAATTCACATCCATAGACAAATTACTTGATTTAGCTGAGTCTGTTTTCTTATGTGTAAAATGGGAATAAAGAAACCTCACAGGGCATTCATGTGTATCAAATAAGATAGTATATGGAAGGATACTTATCCCTACCACATATCAGGCTCCTTATAAATTTTAATGACCTTTCTTTCTCCTGCTTCATCTACTCTTTTCATGGATCTTAAATTTTTACAAGACAGTATGGTGTCTTCCACAATGTTTTTCAAAGCAGGAAAGATACTATGGAGCTTACTAGACTCCTAAGGCGCAAGTAGGACATTTTTATATTCACATGAATTTGCTTATAAAATATATATCTGTCCAATTGATGTAATAACTATACCCTCCAGGACTCTAGCCCTGGACAAAATATAATTAAACGTGTTATCCATAATGAAAGAGAACATATACAAGTATTAGATTCTTTAAACTTTTCTGTATATTTAAAAAAAAAATTTTTTTTTAGACAGATTCTCACTATGTCACCCTCGGTAGAGTGCCATGGTGTCACAGCCCAGAGCAACCTTAAACTCTTGGGCTCAAGCAATTCTCTTGCCTCAGCTTCTCAAGTAGCTGGGATTACAGGCACCTGCTACAACACCCATCTATTTTTTTGTTGTAGCTGTCATTGTTGTTTTTAGCAGGTCTGGGCTGGGTTCAAACCTGCCAGTCCCAGTATATGTGGCTGGTACCCTAACCACTGAGTTATCAGTGCCAGTCTGAAATTTTTCATTAAAAAATGTTGTATAATGACTAGGCACTCACTATAAAGAGAAGCTTTTTATTATATTCTATCATATGAATATTTGCCTGTTCCTCAACTTCCCCTGAAATAAACTGGAAATCATACATTGAGGAAATCAATGAATTAAGAGCTTCAAATGAAGTGACATATAAATGACAAATATTCTATTTAGTAATTGTGTCTATCCACCATATGCTTTAGTTGGGTATTCTTAAATATGCTTTAAATACTAATTAAGCCTTTCAGCATATTTGTCAACTATGAATAACAATCTACATGAGAATAATCAAAGTGTAATAATAATATATTATATAGCCTCATTTTCCTTGCTACATGAATTTATTTACACTCACCATGGAACCTGCCACGTCTCATCTTGTATTGTAATTAAAAATTCTTGGGCGGCGCCTGTGGCTCAAGGAGTAGGGTGCTGGCCCCATATACCAGAGGTGACGGGTTCAAACCCAGCCCTAGCCAAAAACTGCAAAAAAAATTCTTTATGAGATTTACTTTGTAACTTATCAACAAGGAACATCATCTTATTCCAACTCAGCCTCTTACTGATAATTAAAATTTCCCATAACCTCCCAAATAGAACTTTCTCTAAAGGACAAAAGAAACATTGATATTAAATCATATAGGAAAGAATTCTTAGCTAGAAGCCTAACCTTATGGCCAATCCTTGTGCACCATTTTATTATGTTCCTGGTATATGACAGCTGTTCAAAATACATATATGTACATATATAAAGATTAACTTTATATTTTATTGACATAGTGTTCTTCAGTAAGATAAAAAGTTATTTTATGTTAAATTTAAATATTTATATTATACTTAAAGGATTTTTAAACTGGGGTAAACTTTTCAGGAATCAATAATGTTAACATTTGTTTGGCTATATTCATTTTGCATTCAGAATCAGGAAACAAGACATATCTCATTCCAGCTGGGAAATAAGCTAAAATTGGCCAAATTCAAGTTAAATCCTTAACTTTCTCAAGAGACACAAGCTTAAAGTCTCAACAGGAATAATTCACTTTCAATACTAGGATGTTCCAAGAAGCATGAAGTACTTCCTTACTATACCTACTTTTATTTGCTTCTTTTCTTTCCTTTCTTTTTTGTTTTTTAGTTTGTCTCTTTGGTTTTTGTTTTTTCCTCTAATATTATGATCATAATACCCTCCTTTGAGATTTTACAGAAAAGTATAGGTAGCTAAGGTTCCTTGGAAAATTTAAGTATATATCTACCTGGAAAGAAAGAGAAGACTGTATCTTCCAGCTATGTGATTACTAAAAGTGATAATAATTATTAAAATCTAACTCATTTAACAGGCTCAGCCAATAAAAAGGCCACAAAACATTACCTATAATAACTTGAAAAGTTTTTCAATGTTAAAATTTTCTAAGTATTTTTCTTAAACATATTCTTCCAACCAAGGTGCTTTGAGAGTAAACTTATTCAATCAGCTCATTAAACAAGTATGATCGTTTAAGTTCCCTATTTAAGTATTCTTTATTTTCTTTCTACCCAAAATGTAATTATAACTAAACTAAACTCCTGACTATAATTGTAGCTCAACTACAGTCCTGTTTTCTTTTCTTTTCTTTTTTTTTTTTTGGCCGGGGTTGGGTTTGAACCCTCCACCTATGGCATATGGGGCCAGTGCCCTATCCTTTTGAGCCACGGGGGCCACCCTATAGTCCTGTTTTCAGAACTAAAAAAAACGATTATTTAAGTTTTTTTTTTTTTTTTTTTTTTTTGAGACAGAGCATCAAGCTGTCGCTCTGGGTAGAGTGCCTGTCATCACAGCTCACAGCAACCTCCAACTCCTGGGCTCAATTGATTCTCCTGCCGCCGCCTCCCAAATAGCTGGAACTACAGGCGCCCGCCATAACTCCTGGCTATCTTTTGGTTGCAGCCATCATTGTTGTTTGGTGGGCCTGGGCTGTTTGAACCCACCAGCTCAGGTGTATGTAGCTGGCGCCTTATCCACTTGAGCCACAGGGGCCGAGCCAGGTATTCTAAAGAAAAAGTATTTTTGTACATAGTGAGCAAATCCAAATAAGTAATAAACAAATAAAATACAATTGTTAGACTTTTACATGCACTAAGGAGCCTGCTATCATGCATTCTTATATACATTTAAAACTTTTTAGAAACTAATAATTTTCCATATCTATATATTAAAAAAATTGTTATATTGTAATATTATAAATGCTATATTCCATTTTTTAAAATATATATTCCATTTTTAAAAGCAATGACAACTGTAGACAGAAAATCTTTTAGCCTGGCCTTTATTACCATCTGCTAACATACCGCCCTCTGGTGGACAGATGGAAACAGTACACTAGTACACTTAGTGCATGGGTTCCCTTTTTCTTTCCTTTTCTTTTCTTCCTATTCCTCTCTCTCCCTCCTTCCTGCCTCCCTGTTCCTCCTTTTCTTTCCCTGACTTCCTCCTTTCCTTTCTGTTGCTAAACTATAGGTATTTACTTGTTTTATCACACCATCTGTCCTTCCCACCAGACTCAATACAATTCTTGGTTTTAATTTTCCTTTTTTTTTTGAATCAAGGTCTCACTCTGTCATCTGAGCTAGTGTGCGGTGGTGTCATCGTAGCTTACTGCAACCTCAAACTCCTGTCTTCAAACAATCCTCTTGCCTCAGCCTCCCACATAGCTGGGACTACTGGCACCCACACCATGCTTGGCTAATTTTTCAATTTTTAGAGAGATGGAGTATCATTCTTGCTCAGGCTGGTTTCTAACTCCTGGCCTCAAGCAGTCCTCCTACTTTGGCCTCCCAAAGTGCTAGGAATACAGGAATAAGTAAGAATAGTTTTCTTACTTTTTCTAAGAGACATTTTTAAGAAGTGTTTCTCAGAAACCACTCAAGGAAGTAATCAATTTCAGTTCTGAAGACAGAACTGTAGTTGAGATACAATTACAGTTAGGGGAGAAAGAAAATGAAAGATTAAAACAAAATACAAGTAGTAAAATAAGCAGCAACTCCAATTTTTTTTATTCTTTTAGAGACAGAGTCCCACTTTATCGCCCTCTTCCAACTCAGCTTCGGCGATTCTCTTGCCTCAGCCTCCAGAGTAGCTGGAACTACAGGCACCTGCCACAATGCCTGGCTATTTTTTTGGTTGCAATTTGGCCGGTCGGGGTTTGAACCCGCCACCCTCGGTATATGGGGCTGGTGCCCTACCCACTGAGCCACAGGCGCCACCCAGCAACTCCAAAATTATGACAGAAAACACTTCACTACAAGGAATAAATGCTAACAATAAGTGCAACCACCCCCCAACAGCTAACTGGAAATTAGAATGGACAATAACAGTATTCATTATGCTTGTTTCACAACTTCATAATTTTTT
>NW_003852450.1:6966376-6978609 GCF_000181295.1 Otolemur garnettii
GTGGCTGGCGCCTCAGCTGCTACAGGCACCCGCCACAACGCCCGACTATTTTTTGGTTGCAGCCGTCATTGTTGTTTGGCTGCCTGGGCTGGATTCGAACCTGCCAGCTCAGGTGTTCGTGGCTGGCACCTTAGCCGCTTGAGCCACAGGTGCCGAGCCAACTTCATAATTTTCATAATAGTTCATTAGCTTTTTTAGTTAGTTTATTCCTACAGCTATGGTGAGGAACCCCAAGGTAGAATCACAGAATCCTAGTGAATGTGTTTGAGCTTTCTGGGAGATAGGAAACATGCCATGTAATAGTCATGGAGAACCTACTGCTTCTTAACACCCACAGCTATTCCCAAAGGCTAGTCAAGTTCCAGCCACTTCCTTTAAATTTAAGTCAGGCCTGAGACATCCTTTAGCTCTCATGGAGCATTCACTTCTGGCAGAGACAGCTCTAAGAAGTCAAGGTTGGCTTAGATTCCAAACTTCCACCCAATGGAAGAATTCCTCACACACTATCCGCGACAAATGATTACTTAACTTCCACTTGAACACTTTCAGTGATGAAGGAATTCGCTACCTCCCAAGTTTACCTACTTTGTTTTTCAAAGTTCTACTTAATAGAATGCTTTATTGAGCTTCATAAACTCTCATCCATTGGTCTTGGATGTGTCCTCTAAAGTCCTAAAATCTTCCATGCCGATATCGTGCCCCAAAGAGTTAATTAACAATGCGAAAAATATTTAAAAGAAATTGAGTTAGCCATCTCTTACTCCCTGCTCCAGATTAACTGTTTCCAGTTCCTTTTATTGTTCTTCCTAAGAGGCGATTTTCCAGTACTTTCCCTTTATGCCAAATAGGGCGTACTCTGTAACCGAACTTGAAACCGCACGGGTCCGACCAGGTAGTGCAGCGGAACTAGAGACGCCCATTCACGGCGACGCTTGGCGCGCGTTCCAATTTGAATGCGGCGCGAGTGAAAGAAGGTTTAGAGCTCTGGCCAATAGGCCGCTGCCCTCCCTCCAGGTGGATAGCTGTGGGCCAATCACAATCCTTGCAGGGCAGGAGGCGGAGTCACGCCAACCGTCTGGGTTCGCGCAGGCGCCAAGTCTTTAGCTCGCGCGCTGCTGCCTTCTATATTGGTCCACGCAGGTAAGAGACCCAAGTTTGCCGGTTCCCTTCCTGAGAGAACTTACCCGGGAGCAGGTTATTGTGAGTCTTGGGGGTGGGGTAGGGGAGGAATCCTGTTGCCGCCTAATGAGGGTTCTGATGGGAGAATCTCAGAAAAGCCAGTGTTGTGCGGAGGCTCTCTGGGGTGAAGCGGTGGCGGGAGCTCTCCCCAGCCAACCTCTGGCCTCAATGGGGAGAAATTTGCCCCTGTGGACAGGCGTCGTGTGCTCGCTAGGGGGTGTACATAGGCTGTGCGACATCTGGTCCAGACCCACGTTTTATTCTTTAATTATTCAAACTTAGTAGGGAATGTATACAAAACACACACACACACACACTGTAAGAGACTAGAGACTGTTCTCAAGGAATTTACCCTAAAAAGGAGACGCTGTCAGGGGATTTACGACATGATGCTAGTTGATGTGGAAGCCCACAGGGCGATGTTTGAAAGGTGTAAGGGATTAGGATGCATTACTGGAGAAGAGGAAGGAGTTGTAATTTAACACATTAAATAGGTCAGTGTGGCTGAAGCATATAAGTAGTTTGTGAGTAGTTACTGCATTTCAGGAGGCTGAAAGGTTTGGGGTTAGATTAGAAAGAACCTTTACACCCAGAAAGCAGGCAGTTATTGATTGTTTGGGGACCGATGTATCTCTAGATTACTTACAGTTTACTTATAATTCGTAATCTAATACCATATTACTATGTAAAAATGCTGTGTAAATAGCTGTCACATGGTGTTGTTTAGGGGATAATGATGAAAGAAGTCTGTACAGTGTATGTTCAGGACAGACGCAATTTTTTTTTAATATTTTCAATCTGCTGTTGATAGAATCTATGAATTCGGAATCCATAGAGAGGGAAGGCAGACCATAATTGATTCCCAGTATCTGCTTACTAAGAAAGTAGTAAAACTCTGTATATGAAAGATGAGGTTATTTTTTTCATCAAGTAACTTGCTCCAAGAGGTGATGGTCCTGAAGGTGTGGCTGAGAAAACTTGGAAGTAAGGACTGTAATTGATTATTTTTAATATATTAACTGTGATATTATTAATTCTATTTAAATATTATTTATTTTTTATTGAGAAGGAGTCTTCCTCAGTTACCCAGGCTAGAGTGCAATGATGTCATCATAGTTCACTGCACCCTCAAACTTTGACCTCAAAAGAGGTCCTGCCTCAGCCCATGCCTACAGATTCAGAAAAAGAGAACCAAAGGACCAAAATTAGTCTTTGCAGCACTATTCAGGAGAGTGTCTTGATCCAGTCAGTACACAAATTTAGTTACCTTTGACTGTCATCCTGTGGTTAAGATAGATGTATCAAAGTTGATAATCATAAATTACTACAGTCTAACTAACTTTACAATCTGCCCCCCAGGTAATCTTTTGATTACAATTAGTTTCCCAATTAGAACTAACTTAGGGAAAGAATGTTTTGAGTTAAAATGTTTACTGTAGTTTTGCAAATAAATAAATTGGCCTCTGGTTAGTTTAAGTCTTTTGGAGTGAGCTTGACATGAATTAGTTACCTTAAGCCCAATTGCAACCAGGTTTACTGCTGAGAACCAGATCCTAAAATGTGATGATCACTTCAAGACTATGCATCTGTGTGAAGCTTTGCTTTAAAAAAAATAACCTTTTTTTATGACATCCCATTAGATTTCTCACCATTTATTTCAAAACATTTTTAAGCCAGGCACTCACCTAATCAAAAACATATAAAATGAAAAAATGGTCCTCAAAGAACCATAGTAATATGGTATTATATTAAGGCAAGCTATTATAGTATCATTGATTTTTGTCATTTAATAGGGCTGTACATTAGATTTCTGGTTTTAGTTGTTTTGTTTTGTTTGGAGACAGAGTCTCACTCTGTTGCCTTGGGTGATAGAGCAGCAGTTTCACACACAGCAACCTCAAACTTGTGTGCTCAAGATGTCCTCTTTGCCTTTACCTACCAACTAGCTGGGATTACAGCTGTGTGCCATCATGCCAGGCTAGTTTTTCTATATTCAGTAGAGATGCTCTTGCTCTTGCTCAAGCTGGTCTCCATCTCCTGAGCTCTAGCAGTCGTCCCACCTTGGTCTCCCAGAGTGCTAGGATTATAGGCATGAGCCACTGTGCCCAGATCTTCAGATCTTTTTGAATTTCCAAATTTGTTATAGCATTTACTTTTTCTCATAAACTACTATAAAATATTATAATTTGGGATTGTGACTTATTCAGATCCTTAATGTTATCAGGACATTTAGGATTAAATAAATGCAAGATTTGAGATCATTTATGTAGTTATTATGTATATACCCTATCATTTTCTCTTTCAAAAATAGCTTCTATTATTACTGAATAATTTTTTTTTTTTTTGAGACAAAGTCTATGTTACCCTTGGTAGAGTGCCGTGGTGTCACAGCTCACAGCAACATCAAACTCTTGGCCTTAAGCGATTCTCTTGCCTTAGCCTCGCAAGTAACTGGGACTACAGGCTCCCGCCACAATGCCAGGCTATTTTTTTGTTGCAGTTGTCATTGTTTGCCAGGCCCGGGCTGGGTTCAACCCACCAGCTCCAGTGTATGTGACTGGTGCCCTAGCAACTGAGCTACAGAAGCTGAGCCCAATTTGCTATTTTTTAAATCATGTCAGAAAAATGTCACTCAATATTTCTTCAAACTTTGAACATAGAAATAATAACAATTCCTCATTGGGTTTAAAGAAAACTATAGAATTAAAATACAAAAGAGTGTTGGGTAGTGCCTGTGGCTCAGTGAGTAGGGTGCCAGCCCCATATACCGAGGGTGGTGGGTTTGAACCTGGCCCCAGCCAAACTGCAGCAAAAACATAGCCGGGCTTTGTAGCGGGCGCCTGTAGTCCCAGCTGCTCAGGAGGCTGAGGCAAGAGAATCACCTAAGCCCAAAAGCTGGAAGTTGCTGTGAGCTGTGACACCATGGCACTACTGAGGGCAACGAAGTGAGACTGTCTCTAAAAAAGAAAAAAATCAAAACAGTGTAATTCAGAAGTGGAGAATTAATTCATTCTAAGATCTTTGTATTGTCTGAGAGTAGTATAAAAGGCCCTGGTCAACTTTAGACTTTTTATCCAGGTCCACAGGCTCCTGGTTAGTCATGATTGCCACATTCAGCTCTCCTCCTCTGCAAGCAGGCCCACTTATTGGATGAGAGGGTGTCAGTTCAGAGCAGGGCATGGCAGAGTGAGAATACAAGTGGAGACAACAGCAGCATGAACAAGAGAACACCAGATGAGTCCCAGCAGCAGAAAAAATGCCAAGCTCTAAATTTTCAATGTTAGATTTTGATAAGTAAATATACATGTTTAAATCTACATACGGTAGAGCCTTCATAGTTGACCACCTCCCTACATTGATTACCTCCTTAAGTTGACCTAATTTTCATAGACCAGACATGCACCACATGTCCGTATCAGTACCGTAAGCCTACTTCTTTATGTTGACAACCTCCATATACTGACCACTTTTCATTACAGTCCCTTGGGTAGCCATCTTACAGGGTTCTACTGCTATATGGTGATTTTATAATACCTATCCACATTATAACTTTCAAGCTAATAGAGGAAGAAAATGGGATGAGAAAAATTAAGAGAAAAACTTAAAAAGGGGGGAAAATAGAAAAATACAAAATAAAATGAGAGGAACAAAGCTAAATATATCGGTAAATAAGATTGTGGCAGATTGTTTGCATAGTTGGCCATAATTCTTCCCAACTCTGTCCGTATGTCTTATTACAATGTGATTTTGCCATTTTTCCCATGAAAAGATGGATTAGAGATGAATCATGCCAGTTTAGGTCTCCTAATCCCATCAGCTGATAGTGGAACCTCCAGATGACTGCAACCCGGTAAGAGCAGGAGAAGTACTGTTTAGCTTAAGACCAGCTCAGATTGCTAACTTACACAATTATGGACAATTAAGATTGTTCTAGTTTGAGAAAAACAAAAAAATTAAATTAAAAAAACTGTTCTAGTTTGTTAAATTTGGGGTGATTTTTGAGAATTTACATATATTGATAAGTGTAAATGCATTAAATATACCAGTTAAAAGATGAAGATTAGGGCAAGGTGCAGTGGCTCACACCTGTAATCCTAGCACTCTGGGAGGCTGAGGTGGTAGATTGCCTGAGTTTAGGAGTTTGAGACCAGCCTGACCAACAGTGAGACCCTATCTCTACAGACGGCTGGGCATTGTGGCAAAGGTCTGTAGCCCCAGCTACTTGGGAGGCTAGAGGCAAGAGTATCTCTTGAGCTCAAGGGTTTGAGGTTACCCCAGCACCCTACCCGGTGTAACAAAATAAGACTGTCTCAAAAAAAAAAAAAATGATAATTAGAGATTAGAAGATTAAGTTTTAAAAATCAAGCTTAAAGAAAATGAAAGAATGGAAAATGATTTTTCAGGCAAATACCAACCAGAAGAAAGCTCAGGTAGCTTTAATGTGAAATATACTTTAAGGAAAAAACATTACTAGAGAACAAAGCGTTCTCTAGTAATAATAAAAACTATGACTTGCTAGGAATATGTATTATAAACTTGTAGGTAACAGTCTAGCCTAACTATTATATGTAAGACAAAAATCAAAACTACAAGGAGAAATTAGACTTAACCATCATAGTGGTCTGTCAATTAAATGTCACTGTCACTAATTGATAAATTAGGGCCACGCATAGTGGTTCATGCCTGTAATCCTGGCACTCTGGGACTCTGAGGTGGCTGGATTGCCTGAGCCAGAGCGGGACCTCATCTTTTAAAAATAGCCAGGCATTGTGGCAGGTGCCTATAGTCCCAGCTACTCGGGAGGCTGCGGCAAGAGAATTGCTTGAAACCAAGAGTTTGAGGTTACTGTGAGCTATGATGCCATGGCACTCTACCAAGGATGACAAAGTGAGACTCTATCTCCCCCCCACAAGAAAATAAAAATAATAATACTAATAATAAATCACACAGAGGAGAAAAAGTAGAATATAGAAAATTTGAACAACACAATTAACAAGCTTATCTAATGGGCATATACAGATCACCGCCTCCAATCACTTTGGAACAGACATTCTTTTTAAGCACATATGGGACATTTACATGTGTGAACATTGACCACATATTTTGCAAAAAAGCAAGACTCAACAAATTCAAAAGATATAAAAATACATATTGGAAATTAATAAGAGATATAACTAGGAGACCCCTGTATGTTTGAAAATTAAGAAACCTGTTTTGTAAATAAAAGAAAAAATTATGAGGGAATTAGAAAATATTAAAATGAAAGAATATTCTATACATTAAAACTTGGGATGAGTTTTAATAGTGTTAACATGTTTATAACTGAAAAGAAAAAGTGACTAAGTAGGCACTGTGATATTGTTAATATGTTTGGTCTTCTACCTTTCCCTGGTGTATTAACTCCTTAAATCCTTTAAATCTCCATATTGATGTCTTTTTGTATGCTAATAATTGACTGACAGCTGGGAGCCCTTAGGTAGCTTCAGAAGGAGGACTAGTCACTGGAAAGACTAAGGCAGGATTAGAGGATTGGCACTTCCAGCCCTACTGCCAACCTCCAGGGAGGAGAAAGAGGCTGAATATTAAGTTATCACCAGTAGCCAATGGTTTAATAAATCACGCGTATGTAAAGAAACCTCCTTAAAACCCCAAAAGGACAGGTTGTGAGAGCTTAAGGATAGCTGAACAGCCGAGGTTTCTGAAGGGTGGTATGCCTGGAGAGAATGTGGAAACTCTGTGCCTCTTTCCCAATATCTCACCCTATGCATCTCTTCCTATCCTTTGTAATAAGCAAGTAAACATAAATGTTTCCCTGAGTTCTATGAGCCACTCTAGCAAGTTAATAGAACTCAAAAAATGGGTCATAGCAACACCTCGGACTCAGTGAGTAGGGTGCCAGCTCCATATACTGAGGGTGGCAGGTTCAAACCCAGCCCCGTCCAAACCGCAACAAAAAAATAGCCGCACATTGTGGCGGCCGCCTGTAGTCCAAGCTACTCGGGAGGCTGAGGCAAGAGGATCACCTAAACCTAGGAGCTGGAGGTTGCTGTGAGCTGTGACACCATGGCACTCTACCGAGGGTGAGGGCAACAAAATAAGACTCTGTCTCTAAAAAAAAAAAGAAAAAAATGGGTCATAGGAACTCCAGCTTAAAGCTGGTTGGTCAGAAGTTTGAGGCCCAGACTTGGGGACTGTAATGTAAAGATGGAGGTAGTCTTGTGGGACAGAGCCCTCAGCCTATGGGATTTGATGTTATTGCTAGGTAAATAGTGTCAGAAGTAAATTGGAGGACACCCACCTGGTGTTCACTGCAGAATTGATTGCTTGCTTGATGTGTGGTGAAAAATCCCATGAGGTCTGTAGAAGGCCAAACTGACTCCATTTTGGTGACTATATTTTGTGACAGGCCTATGCAAGCCCCTAACTTGCACCCCCCTCACACACATTCCATGTGGTCGGTGAGTATCAAACCACATCCTGTTTTACAGAACACCTGGTTGGCAAAAACAGCTGAAACCCCAGAAATAGCATAAATGCAACCAATCTCCTCCCCTGCAAGCCTTCCTGTTAAAAGCGCAAAATTCTGCTTCTGTAAAATTCGGCTTGACTCTCCCTGAACCCTCCCCAACTATAAAAGAGACTATAAAACCCTGAGAGAACTTAACCCCAGGGTCGAGAGTTCTTTAGGCACGAGCCTGCTCTTGACCGCCAGTAATAAAGAACTCAAACCCTAATGTGATCTGGCAGTTTGTCTATAATCCCGCACTCCCATGGGTACAACACCCACATATTTGGTCGTAGAACTCTCCTGTGTTGATGATTATTGTTGTATGAAAATAGAAAAAAACAGTTTGAGGGAATTATTTTGCTCATAAGCATACAACCTAAGTTCATTTAAAAAAAAAAAAACTAGGATGGAAATAATAAAGGTATGAGCAGAAATTTTTGAAATAAAAAATAAATCTTGGATACAGAGGAACTATAAAATGTCATTTGTCCTGGGCATGATGGTACAACACCTGTAATCTCAGGTGCTGAGGGTGGCGGGGTGCCTAGGTGGGAGGACTGTTTGAGTTCAGGAGTTCAAGACCTGCCTGGGTGATATAGTGAGACTGTCTATTAAAAGAAAATTTTTTAATTAAAAAAAATTTTTGGCTCAGCACCTGTAGCTCTGTGGCTGGGGTGCCAGCCACATACACTGGAGCTGGAGGGTTCAAACCCAGCCCAGGCCTGTCAAACAACAATGACAACAACAGCCAGAAAATAGCCAGACATTGTGGCTGGCACCTGTAGTCCCAGCTGCTTGGGAGGCTGAGGCAAGAGAATTGCACAGGCCCAAGAGTTTGAGGTTGCTGTGAGCTGTGATGCAACGGCACTCCACCGAGGGCAACATAGACTTTGTCTCAAAAAAAAAAAAAAAAAGTTGTTGAAAAAAATTCTTTGTAAAGACAAACAAAATTGATACATGCCAGTAAGACTGATCAAAGAAAATAAAAGATAGTACAGATAAACAATGTTAGAAATGAAAACGAAAAGATAATCACAGATGCTGCGGAAATTAAAAAGAAAACTTTATACAAATAAATTTAAAGCTACATGAAATAGATTTGTGGAAAAGTTTAATGTGCTAAAATTTACTCAAAAGGAAATTAAAAACTTGAATAATACTGTAATTTTTAAAGAAATTCACTGGGTACAGTGGCTCACGCCTGTAATTCTAGCACTCTGGTAGGCCAAGGTGGAAAGATTGTTTGAGCTCTGGAGTTCAAGACCATCCTGAACAAGAGCGAGACCTTATCTTTACTAAAAATACAAATAGTAGCTGGGTGTTGTGACAGTTGCCTGTAGTCCCAGCTACTCAGGAGGGTGAGGCAGAAGGATCTCTTGAGTATAGGAGTTGGATGTTGTGAGCTAGGTTAATGCCATGGCACTGTAGCCTGGGGCAACAGAGTGAGACTTCATCTCAAAAAGAAAGAAAGAAAAAAAATTGTAGTTAAGAATTTTCTTATAATGAAAACACCAGCACCAGCTGGACTTCTTTCAGGCAGCCTGGGAACAAATTTTCTCCCAGACTAATCCATGATATATAAAAAAGAGACAACACTTTCTAACTAATTTTAGGAGACTTGCATAACCTTGGTACCCATTAAGGACAAAATTAGAAAGAATTACAGGCCAATCTTACTGATAAGCATAGTGTTAAAAGCTTTTCCTTTATGGTTAGAAATTGGACAAGCACCAGCTGTCAGTTCATCTATTCAATATTGTGCTAGAAGTTATTGCCAGATTAGAAAGCAGGAAAAGTTTTCTAGAGGGAAGAAATAAACTGATAATATGTGGATAATACGATTCGCTATGTAGAATTACTATGCCCTCCTCGTTGGTATAGTGGTGAGTAAAAAAAGAAAAAGAATTACTACTCCTATTCCCTCAGAATAGATTAATTATTACTATTAAGGTTTTGATTAAAAATCAATTATATTTACATGTATCAGTAAGAAATAGATAGAAAATAGTATTTGTTGTTTTTTTTTTTTTTTTTTGAGACAGAGCCTCAAGCTGTCCCCCTTGGTAGAGTGCTGTGGCATAGCTCACAGCAACCTCCAACTCCTGGGCTCAAGCGAGTCTCCTGCCTCCGCCTCCCAAGTAGCTGGGACCACAGGTGCCCACCACAACGCCTGGCTATTTTTTTCAGTTGCAGCCATCATTGTTGTTCGGCGGCCCAGACTGGATTCAAACCCGCCCCCTTAGGTGTATGTGGCTGGCGCCTTAGCCACTTGAGCCACAGGCGCCGAGCCAGAAAATAGTATTTTTGTAAGGATAACTAAAATGTACTTAGGAGTAAATCTAACAAAAATTAGGTAAGGCTTTATAAAGAAAATTATAAAACCTTTGGAAAGCATCAAAAAAGACTGAAAAATCATAGTAATTTAAATAAAGTTTTTAAAAAAGACTGAAATATATCATGTTCATGTGGACTCAGTATCAGTTCATTAGGACTCAGTATCATAAAGACATCAGTTCTCCCCAAATTGATATATAAGTGAATGAAATTACAATCCTAGTCCCAAAACCCTATTTGAATTTGGATTGTAATTTCATGTATATTTGTGGACTTTTATGAACTGGTTCTAACATTTATATGGGAAAATGTATAACCAAGACACCCTTAAAAAAAAAAAAAAAGAACAGATGGATAAGCTGTAGTAAGACATTGTGTTGTACACCTTAAATGTATACAACTTTTATTTGTTTTATTATTTTTTTAAAAATTTTCATCATCACTTGGTAAAAAATAAAGTTTTTATTTGATAATTATACCTCAATAAAACTAGAAAAGTTAAATAATGAAAAATAAATAAGCTATAGTAATTGAAACAATGGGATATTGGTTCAAAAATTTTTGTGACTGGTGGAACAAATTTAAGAGACACAAAACAAATCCACATATATATGGAAATTTAATTCATGGTAGTATCAGGAAATTGATGGACTTTTCCAATAAGTGGTACAAGAACAATAAACTCCTAATACATGTAAGATTTAAGTGTGAAAAACAAAACAAAAAAATTTGAAGAATATGTAGAAAATTATCTTTAAATTTGGGATAAGGAAAAATTTAATATACAGAAAGTACAAATGTAAAGGAAAAGATTTAAAAAGTCATTACATTAAGGCTGTGTTTATTGGAAGACACCATGAATAACGTAGAAAGACATGCCACAAACTGGGGAGTATTTGTAACACTTATCAAAGAACTAGTATTCTTTGGTTAGTAGTTGGAGAACTAAAGTTGAGAAGGCTGTTGAGTAGATATGTGTGTGGGTGTTTTAGATGAAAGAGACTTTGAGTGTTGGTAAATGAGAAGAGAAGATTGGACATACTAGAGAAAAATGGAATCATTGATGGAATGTCATCTCTGAAGAATTGGGAGGATGTAGAATCTATAATACATGGAGAGAACCTCAGACATTTAACATTTGCTTATAAATATCTCAGAATATCGACTATCTCTATCACTTTTGCTTTTACAAAGCTTATATGGGTTTCCTCACGGTTAACACTTGTCAAATCCCTTACTATGCCAGGCGTGCTAAGGATATACATAGTGGTGGGCAAAATTAGACCCACATCCTGGTCTCATGTGTTTATAATTTATCAATGGAAACACCACACATTAATTTAAAACACATAGTATTTTTGTGTTTTGTAGAACTTTCTGCTTTTCTGTTATGTACTTTAAAACTTTATTTGCCTGAGTGGCTATAGTGTTCACGTGAAGGAAATGGAAAAAACTCAGATTCCCTTGTCAGAATAGAGATTAATGATGAATCTGTCCTTCACTAAATGGAAGCTGTGTGCTGAAAACTCCAGTCTCTATTACTGACTATTTCGTGGTTATCTTTCTTCTACCCCAGTGCATCTTAGTAGAGCAGTGACCTGTGGTTTCTTTTACTTGGAGATCATGCAGAGAGCTTCACGTCTGAAGAGAGAGCTGCACATGTTAGCTACAGAGCCACCCCCGGGCATCACATGCTGGCAAGATAAAGACCAAATGGATGATCTGCGAGCTCGTAGGTATCATATGATAACTATGATGAAAGTCATGGCCCTATTAAAGGTTGTGCTGAACTTCAAACATTTGTATAGTTTAAGTAGGGAACATTTATAAGGTCAGAGTGCCCTACTCTTTCTACACTAATTTGTTTACATTCATAAAAGGTTTGGTTGACATTTCTTCTTTGGCTTTTTATTAAACCTTTTCCTAATTGATAGGTAAGACTTAAAGCAGTGAAGCAGTGTTTAGACCAGTGGTTCTCAACCTTCCTAATGCCACGACCCTTTAATACAATTCCTCGGCTCCACACCTGTGGCTTAAGTGGCTAAGGTGCTAGCCACATACACCTAAGGTGGCAGGTTCGAATCCAGCCCAGGCCCTCCAAACAACAATGATGGCCGCAACCAAAAAATAGCTGGGCATTGTGTCGGGCGCCTGTGGTCCCAGCTACTTGGGAGGCTGAGGCAGGAGACTCGCTTGAGCCCAGGAGTTGGAG